>NC_060149.1:191878861-192209932 GCF_021461385.2 Schistocerca piceifrons
TATGTAGGAGAATATTGCAATGCACAGACTCAGATGTCTTAGATAGGCCACAGAAAGTACCAACTTGCACTATTTTGATATTTAATGCTGGTAAAATTTGGTGAGTGAACATGTGAATGACTTTCTCAGTAGAGCAACTCATCTGAAATCCAAACTATGATTTATTGAGGATATTATCATTGCTCACTAGCAGCACCATCTATTGGTTTTTGGTGTACTATGAAACTGACAGTACCATCTATTGGTTAGGTTCATTGGTATACTACAGTACAGATTAACACTACTAATTGCTGACAACATGTTTTACAGATGCAATAAATCCTCCCCCCCCCCCCCCCCCACCTCTTGTTTTTTTTTTTTTAATTTTTTTATTTTATACAGTATGCATAATTACATTGACATGTCATCCCTTCCTTCCCTCCTCTCCCTTTGTTTTTACAGTATGTGTAGTAACATGGACATTTCTTTGACACTTTTTTAAATATTGTTATTGAATACAATTTTCACAGCAGTGATGATATTCCTGCATGCCAAAGAACATCTTAGTAGAAGTTTAATGCTGGAAACAGGACGCCTGGAAATGTCACTTTGTTTGCTTTATACATGATATTCGGTTGAGTACTTAATTTCTGAAGTCACAATGCTTTTGAATGGACATTTTTTCTCTTAGAGAACATATGTCCAAATGTAGCATTTGGTGAATTACCGCATCTGGAAAGAGGAAACATATTTGTCATTGTGTACGTCCCACAGAATTGTCATGGAGTCATTTTTGTTAACTCTTTACATATCTTCCATATTTATTGGGAAACATTACCATCAGAAAACAGCTTTTAATTCCTAAAGGGATTATTGGGAATAACAACTTGGTGTAGTGACTTCCATCTCATATGAAATACTTCAGAAATGCCATGTTCTACCTGAACTGTTACTGAATGATTACATGTTTGTAGTCATTCACCAGTTAATTCATGTAAGTAAATAAAATGTGCACCAGCAATGATAAACCAATTGAATCATGGACATTCGTAAAATATGCGTTTGGACCTGCCTAAATGCGAAGTGAAACAAGTAAACTGAAGATAGATGGAAAACTATTATATGAACGAGACAGTCAAGAAAATTTCCATTTAGTCCACTCTTTAATTATTGTAGTCTCAGGGAGCCATATACATCTTTCAACTGCTTGAAGAGAATAAATATCCAAAGATAGAATGCACAATATGTTATGGGTTTGTGAAGTTAACATCAGCGGTAAATAGGTTCTCAACAGATTTAAAATATTAACTTTCCAGGAGAAACTGATGTCATAGTTAAGTGAGGACAGCTGCTTCCCCCAACTTATATATTGTTTGAGCATCACAATATTAAAGTTCATGTAACACGAAGGTTTATGAATGATGGTCTCATTTAGCATTCTAGTATGTACTTTACACTACATGCACGGGTCATATAAAGACAGTATTTTGAGGTTGTGCAGGAACTAAAATATGGCACTCCTGTGTTGCTTGCCAACAGTCAGAATCTATGTTTGCTTGATTTTAAATTTTATACGAAATAATTTAAGTTTGTTTCACACAGGTTTTCCGTGTTAACATAAATGTATTAAAACTACATTGTTGCTGTATTTGCTCTAAGAACTACTTCTTGAGACACTAAAATGTCTGAAACTGCACCATATCTACTGTGCCTGACAAAAGAAAATGGTGCATCCAGAACTTGGCAGTATGAGCCCATTTATCGGTATGACATTGCACCTCCTGTGGCCTGGATCCATCCCCTGACTCAGTTAGGAAGGGTGTCATAAAGCCTTTGTATCCTCTCCTGAGAAAAGTTGTCTCACAAATCCCACACATGTTCTATGAGGGACAGATCTGGGGATCTTGGTGGCCACAGAGTACCTCAGTATCAAGCAGACAGTTCATAGGCACATTTGTTGTGTATGGATGAGCATTGTCCTGTTGAAGAATGGCACAAGAATACTATTGCATGTGAGGTAATACAAAGGATGCAGAATGTCCATGGCGTACCATTGTGCCATCAGATTTCCCTCAGTCACTACCAACTGTGACCTGAAGTCATACCTAATTGCACCCTATACCATGACACCAGGAGTAACGTAACTGTGCCTCTCCAAAACATTGGAAGAATAAGACTTCTTCCAGAGTTGCTGCCATACTGACGATGGTCATTCGGGGAAGTGCAGAATCCCGATTATCATAGAACACAATGCCATTCAGCAGCAGTATCTACTTCCTTGTCGCAGCACCACTCCAAATGTAGCCATTTGTATTGTTGTGTTATTGACAACCTATGCATTGGGCAATAATTTCTTAGTCTTGCTGCTGTAAGTCTCCAGGATGATACAGATGTTGCAAGGAGTTCATTACTTGGTTTTGGATGGCAGAATCAGAAATGGAGGGGGCTATGATGTGCTTGACAAATAATACAGTGATCCTTGTGGTGGTCAGGTATGGTGGACTGGAAGCTTAGAAACATGTACGTCTCCTCACATTTCCATGCAGTCCTACGCTGGGACACTGTCTGGTCTGAATGCCCCACAAATCTGAATATTGCATTATTCAACCAGCCAGCCAAATGGAGGCCCACAGTGAGGGACATTTCAAATTCTGTGACTTGCTGATAGCAGTATCTCAAATGAGTATGTGAAATCACCATGTCCTTCACAATGATCAAACAACATGTGATGATGTGCGCTCCCCTGTATACCTTATACCTTACCAGGCCTGGTAACAGCTGTAAAGACAAATAGCACTAATGCACTATAAAAGGCATTTTTCCTGTCGAAGAGATTTGATATTCTAGTCTTTTAAGTACCTGCTGATCTGTGTGTGTGTGTGTGTGTGTGTGTGTGTGTGTGTGTGTGTGTGGGCGTGGGCGCGCGCGCGTGCGCGTGTGCATTTGTGGGAGCGCGTGCAAAGTTAGATTGACATCCAAGCATGTCTTCTGGGTGCTTCACTTCTTTTGTCAGGGAGCATAATTGTAGCCCTTTGAACTGTATAAGCAAACAAAACTGCAACAAAGTTTTCTGTGGAGTTTGTTCAAGAGTGTGATTACTTATTAAGTAATTCATTACATCAATCGGCATTACTTTTTAACACAGCTAAAATATGTCAATGTTTCTGTTTTAGATCCTCATTCGAATGAACAAGCTGTGCACTCAGTGTTGTGCAGGTGGTGTGCTGAAACCAAGAAAGCACGAGCAAAGGTTGTTGCGGAATGTAGGTGTCCATACTGTTGTCCTTGACCTCCTCCAGATTCCTTATGACAAAAAAGAGGATGTAAGAATGAATGAACTCATGAGATTGGCACATGAATTTCTGCAGAATTTTTGCCTTGGAAATCAACAGAATCAAGTTCTCCTTCATAAGCATCTTGATCTCTTCTTAAATCCAGGAGTAAGTGAGATTTCAAAATTTATTTATGATGTCACTACCAAAAAGCTTTGTCTGTTTGTTTCTCTGCAAGTGATAAAGACTAGCTTCATTTTTCATGGCATTGGTAATTTAATTTTTTTTTTCAGATATTGGAGGCACAAACAGTATGCAGTATATTTCAAGATAACTCTACTCTTTGTAATGAGGTCAATGAAAAAGTGATACAGCATTTTGTTCACTGCATTGAAACTCATGGTAGACATGTTCAGTATTTAAAATTTTTGCAGACAATTGTTAAAGCAGAAAATCAGTTCATAAGGAAATGTCAAGATATGGTCATGCAAGAGGTAAGTAGTTTGTGTAATATCTGTGTTATTATTGCTGAACTACTTGATA
Organism: Schistocerca piceifrons; assembly: GCF_021461385.2. NCBI lineage: Eukaryota > Metazoa > Arthropoda > Insecta > Orthoptera > Acrididae > Schistocerca > Schistocerca piceifrons. The sequence goes on from NC_060149.1 coordinate 191,882,656, forward strand.
CTAACTGCTTTCTACATTGGCTATAAAGAGATAGCTCTACTCCTCCTCACTTTGACCACACATAGTACAGGTTATTTTTTCTCCAGTCCTTAGTCTTTTAAAGTGTACGGAGCCTTGTATTTTTTAATACTATGTAAACTTGTCGATAACACTGCAGCAGTAGCATTCTTCCAGTTTTGTTCCATAATTAATATGATTAGTTTTATCCACTTAAATTCTTCAGATAGTAAGTACTCATCCTTTTTGTCATCAACTAGAGGTGAAACAGTAATTGTAATTACCAACATTGTATTTCATAACCAGCTCTCTGTGAAATATGGATAATTGATTGAATAGTACAAGAAGGCAATGTTGACTTTCTCAAAGGAATGGGGAAAAGAAACGATCAAGAACCAAGTTAATTTAAACAGTTTTAATGTGTTGCTATAACACAAAAAGGCCTAGTTTTATGGAACAGTGCAGGCAGACTATAAATACATCAAAATGGTGACAATTAGGTCAGCATAAAAGTCAAGTATAACCTATCATACAGATGAACAAACCATCTTCAAGGTTGTGGGCCATGTTTTTCACACTGAGAATTGCTTCCGAATCGCAACTGAATTATTGCTCCCCTGAGAAATCCTCTCCACCTGGTAACCCTGCAGTCAAAATTGGCTTGCATTGAGTTATTTTGGCCATACAGTTGGAAAAAAATTGAAAAATTCAACCCACAACAATTAAAAAAAAAAACTACAACAACAATTAAAAAAAAAAAAAAAAACTACAAAGTTATAAAGTTGAACCACGAAAATGATGTTAACAAAACATGTCGCAACCTCATTGGTCAGACACTCTGTATGTCTTTAGACATAAGGACTAAAACACTTCAAAGAACAAGTGATGAGTGATGATGAAATTAGCTGACTGTTTTTAAAGCTGCACATCAAACCAGTTAGTGGGAAAATATATGCTATGAAGAGGAACTTCGTGCTTGTGGATTTGACTGGCAAGAACCCCACACTTGGCTGTTCTGTTTATTTATTGTACATGTAGTAGGAAAATATGTTTTGTTACTCTGTACAATAACCCAAATCCAGATATCGTCAGCTTTAAAACTAAGTGCTAAGTGCTAAGTCAACATGTTGTGCAGCGAACTGTGACAGCTGCTGTACATTATATTTCTTGTACTGATATCATCATAAATTTTTTCAGAGCGTATATTTTGAACCGTGAACTCTGCAATGTTAACTTGTAATGACACTGAACAGTCATTGGTTCTGTAATGACCACCTCTGAGAACCAGGATCCAGCTTTCCATCAACATGGACAGAGAGAAATGATTGAGAATTTTCTACAAATGACAGATAGTAGTTAAATTGCACACTTTCCACATGGCAGCTGGATTTTATGCTAAAAGCTCCATTTGGAAATTGCTGAATTTAGTACAATATGTTGCAGTAACATTGGAATAAAGAGAAAGAATGAGGCATAAATAAGACATGAAAGTAACAAAGTAACAATCATTCTAACTAGTTCTGAAGAATATGTTTGTAAAGACAGCATTATTATGTTACAACTGCAGCTAATCGTTATTTGATTGGATAATAAAGTATACACAAGTATATCATTGCATTCTGAAAGAACTGTGAAATTAATGACACCAATATGAGTTCTTAGTTGATACAAAGTTGTCATCAAAGTTGCAGTTTGTCCTCCTCATGAAGCTTAAATGAAGATTACTAAGCAGCACTTCTATTCAGTCTCGGTGGGGTCAGGGATTTTCACGGCCTCATGATGACTGGGTGTTGTGTGATGTCCTTATGTTAGTTAGGTTTAACTAGTTCTAAGTTCTAGGGGACTGATGACCATAGATGTTAAGTCTCATAGTGCTCAGAGCCATTTGAACCATTTTTGATCTTCTATTCAACCTATTGTATCTGACCTGTCTCGTGTGTGTGTGTGTGTGTGTGTGTGTGTGTGTGTGTGTTCAAAACCAAAATATTTCCATGCTTATTCCTATTTTGTTCCCAGCTTGTGAATGCAGGAGAAGACGTCTTGGTGTTCTACAATGACAAAGCTTCATTTAACAACTTTGTGAAAATGATGAGATCAAAAAGGCACCGCATGGATGAAAGTGGTCCTCTCAGGTAATCCTTGAGTCTCAGCTGTTTTAAGCATTTAGTTTGCTAAATATGTGCTAAATGCAAACCAAAGGAAATGGTGAACTGATAAGCATGTTCACAAGACAATTGACTTTTTTAAGGTATCATGTGGAGTTGGTTAAACTTTTGGCCTGCTGTACAATGGGAAAAAATGTGTACACCGAAATAAAATGTCACAGTTTACTTCCTCTTGATGACATAGTGGCAATGGTGTCACATACTGATTGCATTCCAGAGGTAAGTTTTGTAACTACTGCCTACATCATTCATTTTAAGGACTGTATTTATAAATTAGTTGCTCTTCAGTGTGATTGCATATTTTAACTAGGTGTTCAGCCTCTCTTTATACCTTACAGTCCAATCTAATTGATCTCTGGCAAACATTTGCCTTTAGCGTAAATTTACAAATGTAAATGTGTTAATCATAATGTTAATGTTTTGTTTATTCTCTCTCTCTCTCTCTCTCTCTCTCTCTCTCTCTCTCTCTCTCTCTCTTTATCTATCTATCTATCTATCAATATCTATCTCTCTCATGTTTGAATGTAAATTCTTTATTACTTTGATTTAGGTTCATGACTATTTTTCATCATTTTACCTTTTTCTTTCAGTTTGATTGATGTCCTTTCTTTCTTTCTTGCTGTGAGTATTTAAAATATGTTTCTTTCACAGGCATCCCATCCCAAGACTTTGAAGTAACGAATTGAGGTTTTTGTGTGTCATTAACACCTATTGTGTTGTTGAATTTTATGCAGGCATGTTACATGTGATTCAATTGTATCCACTCCGTTTCCCAGTCCCTCTTCCGTGTCACTTTTTCACCCCTGCTGCTGGTTAATGACAAATTCAAGGTTAAATGTGCAGGGTTACAATTACTGATCTACATGAAATAAAATTGTAATAACTTCTGAATGGTTTGCGTTAGGACGTTCAAACTGGATGGTTGCCTGTAGGGCATGATGGGAATTGTATGGTTTGGTGTAGTGATAAAGCCTACTTTCATTCGGATGGGTTCATCAATAAGCAAAATTGGTGCATTAGGGGACTGAGAATCCACATTTTGCGATCGACAAATCTCTTCACCTTCAACGGGTGACTGTGTGGTGAGCAGTGTTCAGTCACGGAATAATCAGTGACTGCCGAACGGTATGTAAAGGTTTTGGAAGATTATTTCATCCCCATTATCCAATGTGATCCTGATTTTGACAAGATGTGGTTCATTCAAGATGGAGCTTGACCCCATCGAAGCAGGAGAGTGTTTGGTGTCCTGGAGGAGCACTTTCAGGACTGCATTCTGGTTCTGGGGTACCCAGAGGCCACTGGCACGGGCCACAATTGGCCACCATATTCTCTGGATCTGAACACATGCGACTCCTTTTTGTGTGGCTGTATTAAAGACAAGGTGTACAGCAATAACCCCAAAATTGTTGCTGAGCTGAAAACAGCCATTTAGGAGGTTGTTGACAGCATCGATGTTTTGACACTTCAACAGGTCATGCAGAATTTCACTAATTGTCTATACCACATCACTGTAAATGATGGCAGACATATCAAACATGTCACAACATAAATCTGAATCTCTGTAGTGTTGTGAAGTTTACATGTTGAATGAAGTGGGTGCACACCATAGTTTGTAACTAATGTACATTTTTTCTCCCCTCATAAAGTTCAACAATTGTCACCGTGTAAGTAAGTCTTTGAGCATGTTGTCCTTCTCTTCTCTGACCAGAATCCTCCCTCCCATCACTGCGTGTACCAACTCCTTTCCTTCCTATCACTCTTTTACTTACTCTCTACGTAGCAAGCTGTTTTTCCATCCTTCAGTGAATGTGGACTTGGGCTCTGAAATGTGAATTTCTCCCAGTACTAATCTACTAGAGTAGATCTTAAAATCTTAAAAATTTAACTAACAAATGAACAGTAATGATTGTATTTTACAGGAAAACAGTTTTAACTGTAGTATATATTATGTAAGCATTGATTAATTATTTTCTTTAGTGGCAGAGGATGGATTTAATTGAATTAATTTTTGTATCTTGGTGTTTCAATATGTTGAGCTAATAGCATGCTGAATTTTTGTCAGTTGTTGTTTTCAGTACTGATTTTTCTTCATATATACTTTTTCTTTGTGATATTGTTAATAATTTGATTTCTTGGATTGTCCTATAATATCATTTACAGTATATAGGCCATAATTTAAATGCTGATAATGCTCCCTGTGTGTGTGTGTGTGTGTGTGTGTGTGTGTGTGTGTGTGTGTGTGTGTGTGTGTGTGCGCGCGCGCGCGCGCGCGCGCGCGCGCGCGCGGGCGGGCATTATAAGCTGTAGAGACAAATGCCATGCGCTAATTCTTTAGTTTACTGTCATCATAATTGCTATCCTAATCATAACAGAAGTTCAGATGTTTTGATGCACTGTAGTATGCGTGTTTTAACAGCAAATCTGGAGCCTCAAAATTGACAAAAAATTCTAGAAAAAAATATTCTAATAACACTACACGTGTCATCAAAATATTTGAATGAAGCCAGCTCAATATCACCTCATTCTTCACAGTTCTCCAAATGTGAATGCCAAGACAACTTAATAGAATGACCTCACATGTGTGATAAATAGGTTCCAAGCAGGTGAACACTTAACAGTGAGGTAGGCCTGGCTTCAAGAACCCAGTGAAATCACTTTTCTGAGTGTAGGAGACTAAAATATATGAAACATTGTTACCAGTGTATTACACACAAAGCTTTTCTAGTTATATGTCCATAGTAACTGTTTCATTCTCAGCTTTGCCATTCTTTTAATCTGATACATAATGGAGCAGCATTCATTGCATAATATAGTATGAAGAAGTGACATAATGAACCAGTTCATGCAATATTGTAATCTGATTTGTTAATGAGTTAGTATGGTGTTCTTATTAATCATAGGAGTTGCAGAAACCAGCAATGTGCTTTATTATAGCAGACATGGTTCCTTGTGGACATGTAGTTAGGTACATGTTCCAAATATCAGTAGCACAACTTCTTTCAAAACGGTGTTGAGCGAGTCTCCTTATAGTACATGGTTGGTTTGCATGCTGGTTCTTAACAGATTACTATATAGCACACTAGTTTAACCCTCAAGCAGGCGTGCCATTTTTTATAACACGAGCGGACGTGCGGCGCACTTTGTACAGATGAAAAGAATAGGTTTCCTTATGTTACCCAGGTAAGTTATGATCAAAATCATGGTTAAATCTTGGTTTATTTAAACAAGGAGAAGATAAACTTACATAATATGTAACTACTGTTTAATTAAACAATAATGAAATAAATTTTCACTGTACCTCTCTTTTGCCAAGGACAGCTGTTAAAGAGATATTAATGACGCATACGAACCATTAAGCAGTGCAGTTGCATCAGATCTCGGTCAGCTGCTTATTTGATCACTAATTATCTCGTAGACAACTGCCTCAGTGTGGGATTACGTTGCTAGTTCATAACTGGGGCCATTTTTTTGAACTGATCGTAAATTTTTTCTCGCCTAGCTCGCATTATATTTTATATTACTGATGATCACTTGGACGTACGCTGACACAATTTGTCGCTGTGTTACCTGAAGCAATACAGAAGGAATAGGTATAGGTTTGGAGTTGTGAAACAAAAATGGAACTGCACAAAACCATTATATTTTTGGTTGGCGCACTTCATACACAGGTGCACCCGCATGAGGGTTAAATTTAATGAAGTAAAGATACTGTGCTATCTGTTTTTCATTAAATATTTGTCTGTGGCCTAAAAAGGTTGCAGGTATCTTCTGCGACCTAAGCAAAGCATTTGTTCAGTGAATCAGTCCATGCTGCTCCATAAATTAGAGAGATATGGGATCAGCGGGAGTGCCCTCCAGTGGCTGACCTCATATTTGACAAACAGGAAGCAAAGAGTTATAATAACGTCTAACTCTGAAAATTTCTCATCAAAATGGGAAACTATCTCACTAGGTGTTCCCCAGGGCTCGGTTTTGGGACAAATTCTCTTCCTGTTTTATACAAGGTGTTACAAAAAGGTACGGCCAAACTTTCAGGAAACATTCCTCACACACAAATAAAAAAAAGATGTTATGTGGACATGGGTCCGGAAACGCTTAATTTCCATGTTAGAGCTCATTTTAGTTTCATCCACCTACGCTCAATGGAGCACATTATCATGATTTCATATGGGATACTCTACCTGTGCTGCTAGAACATGTGCCTTTACGAGTACGACACAACATGTGGTTCATGCGCGATGGAGCTCCTGCACATTTCAGTCGAAGTGTTCATATGCTTCTCAACAACAGATTCCGTGACCGATGGATTGGTAGAGGCGGACCAATTCCATGGCCTCCACGCTCTCCTGACCTCAACCCTCTTGACTTTCATTTATGGGGGCATTTGAAAGCTCTTGTCTACGCAACCCCGGTACCAAATGTAGAGACTCTTTGTGCTCATATTGTGGACGGCTGTGATACAATACGCCATTCTCCGGGGCTGCATCAGCGCATCAGGGATTCCATGTGACGGAGGGTGGATGCATGTATCCTCGCTAACGGAGGACATTTTGAACATTTCCTGTAACAAAGTGTTTGAAGTCACGCTGGTACGTTCTGTTGCTGTGTGTTTCCATTCCATGATTAATGTGATTTGAAGAGAAGCAATAAAATGAGCTCTAACATGGAAAGTAAGCGTTTCCGGACACATGTCCACATAACATATTTTCTTTCTTTGTGTGTGAGGAATGTTTCCTGAAAGTTTGGCCGTACCTTTTATAACACCCTGTATAAATAATTTACCCTTAAACATCAATGCAAAGTCAGTCCTATTTGCAGATGACACTTCAGTGCTGATTGAAAAATATAGCTCTGCAGAAATCACTGACTGTGTTGTAAACATATTGGATTCTCTGGAAGCCTAGTTTCAATTAAATGGTCTGAAACTAAACATTACAAAAACACAACTCATACAATTCAAAACAAAACAATCTAAACCAAGTGAGATTTATGTCCTACGTAAAAATGAGAAGATAGAACCAGGAAGCTCAGTGAAATTCTTAGGACTAAACTTGGATGAAAACTTAAGCTGGCAGGCACACTCAGAATATTTAGTTAACAAACTAAATAGCCTTTCTTTTGTAATGGGAATGTTACATGATGTAATAGACATGGACAAATGAAAAATTGTTTACCATAGTTGCTTCGAATCTGTCATCAGATATGACATAATTTTTTGGGGTAATTCAAGTTATACGGTACAGATATTAAAACATCAAAAAAGAATCATTAGGAAGATGTGTGCCACACATCTAAGAATCTCGTGTCATCCATTGTTCAAAAAACTAAATATTTTATCTGTCCCGTCACTATACATATTTTGAATACATACATATATACATATATTGAAAATTCAGGAAAATTCAGTTTGGTGGTATTATTATATGGAGGCTTAAATGCAAGCTTGAATTTATCTTTTTGTTCCCTGACAATATGATTGAAAGGATAGATGGCTATTCACAATATAGTGGAAATGTTGCTTCACAGACAGGCACAAGAAGAAGACTGCTAATCAATAAGCTTTTGGCCAAAAATCCTTCTTCTGAATTGGACAACACACACACACACACACACACACACACAGAGAGAGAGAGAGAGAGAGAGAGAGAGAGAGAGAGAGAAATGCAAATCTCACATACATAACCACTGTTTCTGGGTGCCAGTGTGTGTGTGTGTGTGTGTGTGTGTGTGTGTGTTTTCTAATTCAGAAGAATGCTTTCTGGCTGAAAGCTTACTTGTGTACCAGTCATTTTGTTGTGTCTCTCTGCGACTTAGCATCTCCGCTATACGGTGCATAGCAACTATCCTTTTCATAATATTGTCATATTATATCTTGGATTTCCATTGCTTGATTTAATCTACCCTTTTAGTAATATTGTCAAACACCACATGTATTACCTGCTGTTGAAGATGGCTGAACACATTTGTGGTGTGCATTTGGAAGATTTACAGTGCAATACACCATGATGCAAAATGCCGGTCTTGTGTTGTCTACCACAGGAGTTGTATAGAGCATCTCCATGATACTTTCATGCTTATTAAGTGGACCTGTGGTGGAAAGCTTTGCATTTCTTTTGGATTTTCTCTATTTTGTCTTTCTGTCCTATCTAGTACAGGTTGTAGAACAAAAAGCAATATTCAATGAAAGGAAGGTTTTTAAGCTACCTCCTGTGTGAGTTGACTACACTTCCTCATGATTCTTCCAATTAATTTCAGTTTCATGTCTGGCTTACCTACAACTAGTTTTATGTTATTATTCCACTTCAGATTGATCCATAGACTTAAGTCTAGATGTTTAATGAATTTGACTGCTCCAGAGAGTGTTCAGCAATTGTGTGTTCATAGAATAACTGGTCTTTCTGCCTGTTTTTACAAAATATGTTACATTTGCTTAGTTTGAGGGTGAACTGTATCCCTCTAAAATATGTTGATCCTCTGTAACTCTTCTTGCATTTTGCTGCAATTTTCTGCCATTGTGAGTTCTCTGTATACAGCAAGATCATCCATGAGCAGCCACATGGAGCCTTCTGATGTTATCCATAAGGTCATTTTATGTATACTGTGAGTGGTAATGACCCTGTAACAGTCCCTCAGGGTACATCTGAAGATTTTTCTCCGTTAGGAATAAATTTGCTTGGAACTTTCAGTCTAATTATAAAGCATGTTTGTTATTTCATCTACTCCTGTTTTGTTCAGTAGGCAAGGCTAAAGAACTGTCTTAAACACCTTCCAGATGTCAAGGAACATAGCATCAACCTGGGCTCTTGGTATTTGCAGCCTTCTGGATCTAATGATGGAAGAAAATGAACTGGGATTCACTGTTTGCAGAAATCATGTCGATTCCTACAGAGGAGACTTTTAGTGTTTGTAAAATGGGAATGATCTGCACATTTTCCAGTTGCCTTTTCTCGAATGATTTGTTTTGGTTTATTTTCTATCCCACATTCACTTATTTCGACATCTATCATTCTTGATGTTCTTGTGACAGTTGGAAGCAGTAACTGCAGCATGATATTCCTCAGTGAAACGATTTTGCAGAAAAGAATAAAGTATTTCTGCCTTCTCTTCTGTCCCCAGCATTCCATTTGAACTTCATTGACTTGCAAATTGTCAAAGCAGCATCAAATAGAATGACTTGCACCACGCACCCTTTCTGGAATCCTCCATTATGATGCCATTAGAGTCTGCTAATGTCTTGACAGATGGCTTTTTTTACTAATTTAACATAAGATCAAATCTTTTTAGGATTTTCTCTCAGATCTGTGACAGAATTTTATTTCAAAATTGTGTACTAATCATCTCAGAAGGTCAACATCGTTCAAAAGAGTATTAAAATTTTCAGTTTTGTTTGTGTCCCTGTTGATCCCATAAGGCTTCAGCTTTATGGTGATTTGTTATCTTTACTCCTTCCATTATTTATGTTCCATCCATGATTTTCCATTGCAATATTTAGAATGACAATCAGTACTTAAGAATTATTGTTTGAATATTTGTTGAGTGAATTACCTCCTTCATAGGTAAATTACATTTACTTAGGATTCTTTTAATGAATCTCAGCCCAGAATCTGCCTTTCCTGCAACTAGTTTTATGTAATATTTCCACCTTAAATTGTCATAAGTGTGTGCCCTTCAATATTTTACTGGTTTGACTCTGATCATTGACTGATCACCAATGGTTGTATGAATCGATAATGAGTCTTTTTACCTATGTCTACACAATGTGTTAGATTTGTTTATAGTGAGCTTCAGCTGCCAATCTCTTCTCCAATCACTGATCCTTTGCAGGTCATCTTTGCACTACAATTTTCTGGCATTGGAACTCCCTCATAAACAATTGCACTTTCTACAGCAGCCTTGTGTGGGTCCCAACACAATGCACCACATCATTTATATGTATTGTAATTAGTGGTGATCCTATTAGAATTTCTTGGGCTTCACCGAAATTACTTTCAAATCTGATGATTTCTCCCACTGGAGAATGACATACAGAAAATTACGTTATAAGATGTCTTCAATACAGTTACTTAGCAGGCCGAATATTCCAAATGTTCATATGTTGTTCACTTGGCAGCAGTGTGGAACTGGAAATTAGAGAACACATGTCAACTTGTGCACCATTATCTGCTTCATTATGAATCTTTGAAGAAATGAAGCAGGCTTAGTCAAATGACTCTGCTTGTGTAACCCATGTTGATTCCTTTAGAGAAGGTATTCAGTCTTGGTGCCCTGATTAGTATTTCCTGCCTTATTAAGTTCTTGTACTTCTGCTCAAATCCTTCGTAAATATTGACATGTTAAACTAAACACCCTTGAGTTCCTCGCATTACTAATTACTGATAAAGATTAGGAAATGTTCATATTAGACATATAAAATTAAGTGGCTTAGCAATTTAATAGAACAGTATAACATTCTCTTTAACCTTCCACAAAAATGAACTGCATTTCTTATCACTTTAAGCAATACTAACACAGTAATGAAAGCATTGTAATACTGCTTATATAGATGGAAGCTGAAAGTAGCTTCATCAGTACGATAGTGGTGACTTCAGTTTTCTGTAAATATCAGTAAGTAGAATCCAAGAATGGAATTAACAAATACAAATTCATGATGGTGAATTATTCACAATTTCATATTACTCTTCAGATGTGAGCAGAGCCTCTTCAAAGATTCTCACATCCTCGAATAAAAAAACTTGCTATTAATTGTTAGGAACATGTTACTATTGAATGCAATGAGTTTTCATAATGTTCCAGTATTGTTTTCATAAAATTCTCATTGCTGTTTATTTATTCCAGATAAGGCATATTTAATCTAGGAGACTGTACTCATTATAAGTAGATTTCAGCCTGTGGTTAATGCAAATTGTTGTTTACTCAACACCCCTAAAAGAAATAAAAGTGTGGGGAAATAATTTGTTTTCATAATCCTCATTTGTAAACTAAGACTAACAATTTATTGTATACTTTTCAGGTAAAGGAAGCATATATTAACTTCTTAAACCATTGCTATATTGATACGGAAGTTGAGATGAAGGAAATTTATACATCCAACCACATGTGGTCTCTTTTTGAGAAGAGCTTCCTGGTAGATATGGGAATTGTTGCAAATTCAACACATGATCGAAAACATGCTGATACAGCTTTGGAAAACTATGTCATCAACAGTGTTATGAACATTATAACGACTTTTTTTAACACTCCATTTTCAGACCAGAGTACAACTGTTCAGGTAAATAGTTTTATATACTCTTCTTAGCTTCAGCTGTCAATTTTTGTAATGTGTTCTTGGCTTGACTTCACATTACAATATAAAATGTGCTTGCTGTCAAAAAATTGCCAAGAAGTATATTTGGCTTATTTTACTTGCAGACAAGACAACCTATTTTTGTGCAGCTTCTTCAAGCAGCATTCCGGATATCTCAGTGCACATGGCTGAATGCAGCACAGAGATTTAATGTTGAAAATTGCATTCGTACTTTGTCAGAAGTGGGTAAGAACCTCTGTTATAGACAGTTGTGGGCATCATAATACTTCTATACAAAGTAGTATAGTCAATGTATTACTATCATTCCTTATGTTTAGCAAAGTACTCAGCATAAACTAAGTCTTAATATTGTTATTTCTGCCAGTCACTAAATTTTGTTTCCCCATGTTATATTATACCCATCTGCATTGTAGATTTAAAATTAAGATGAGGAAGAAAGATGTAGTGGAGCAACATCATTGTTGTTAAGTGAGCACAGTTACTTCATTTTACCAGATACATTTAAAGGAATGATTGGTATAAATAATTCATTGTTAGAAATGAGAAAGATGAGAAAGACAGAATTGATGATAAGCAATGTGGACACACTCCATGTACATAAGAAAATAGCTAGAGGAAAGTGTTGCAGTACTTAAAAAAACTTTGAGTAGATGGTAATAAAATGGAGAACAAAAAATAATGAAAGTGGCACCAGTAAACACCACAGTTTCAGCATATACAGATATCAGAATTGTAATATGGACATAAATGGATGCCCAAGTAATAGTTCAGTTACATGTAGCATTTGTAGTATTACTGTTCTGGAACCAGACTACAGATGGTAAGCATCTACCATATTGACTATTTGCTATTCATTAGGATATTTTGTTTTCAGTGTCCAGTCGTTACCACTGCAGCAAAAAGTAGAATACATATCAGAGTTGTGCTGCCATAATAGAAAATAATTATCTGTGATAATATTCAGGACATAATTAACTTCTATGGTCACTGTACAAATTGTCATTTAGCATGACATACTTTTGATAACTATTGGTGACACCTCTCTCCGTAACAGAAATTTTCAGTATTACAGTTTTTATTGTTATCGTATGACCTTATATTTTATAAAGCAAGCAGAAGGACATTTTCAGTATTAACTTGTACTATACTGGATTCTTGGTGTGAAATATTGCACATTCACATGTATAGATTTTATATGATGACATTTACAGGACATATAACTTGGATGTTATGATGATGTTTACAAGATATATAATTTATGGAGTTTTTGCTGTTGGAATCATACACTGAAATGCCAAAGAAACTGGTATATGCATGCGTATTCAATTATAGAGAGATGTAAACAGGCGAAATACAGCGCTGCGATTGGCAGTGCCTACATAAGACAACAAGTGTCTGGCGCAGTTGTTAGATCAGTTACTACTGCTACAATGGCAGGTGGTCAAGACGTGAGTGAGTGTGTGTGTTACAGTCGGTGCACGAGTGATGGTACGTAGCATCTCTGAGGTAACGATGAAGTGGGGATTTTTCCCATACAGCCATTTCACAAGTGTACCATTAATATCAGGAACCCAGTAAAACATCAAATCTCTGACGTTGCTGCGGCCGGAAAAAGATCCTGCAAGAACTGGACCAACAATGACTGAAGAGAATCATTAAGTGTGACAAAGTGCAACAATTTCGCAGATTGCTGCAGATTTCAATGCTGGGCCATCAAAAAGTGTCAGTGTGTGAGCCATTCAGTGAAACATCAGTGATATGGACTTTCGGAGCCAAAGACACATTCGTGTATTCTTGATGACTGCACGACACGAGGCTTTATGCTTCGCCTCTTGAATCCATGGACCGTGCATGTCAGCAGGGACTGTTCGAGCTAGTGGAGGCTCTGTTATGGTGTGGGGCATGTGTAGTTGGAGTGCCATGGGGCACCTGATATGTCTAGATACGACTCCGACAGGTGACATGTACGTAAGCATCCTGACTGATTACCTGCATGCATTCATGTCCATTGTGCATTCTGACAGACTTGGACAATGCCGCAGGACAATGCAACACACCACACGTCCAGAATTGCTACAGAGTCGCTCCAGGAACACTCGTCTGAGTTTAAACAGTTCCACTGGCCACCAAACTCCCCATACATGAACATTATTGAGCATATATAGGATGCCGTGCAACATACTGTTCAGAAGAGATCTCCACCCCCTCATACTCTAACGGATTTGTGGACATCTCTGCAGGTGTCAATTCACTCCAGCACTACTTCAGACATTGGTCGAGTCCATGCCATGTCGTGTTGCAGCAAATGTGTTCGTGGGGTCCCTACACGATATTAGGCAGGTGTACAAGTTTCTTTGGCTCTTCATTGTATGTTTAGGTAAACTAGATTTAATGTCTATTTCACTCAGTGCTGGCAGCAAAGAAGTTGATTGTTGCTTCTGTAAACATCTTCTTGATCATGATCACTTAGTGAACACTAGTCACATTCATGACAGTGTCAATATTGAACTGTCTTTGTGTTGCATCTTTAAAAACTACTTCAGAGGTGTTTATCAAGGAATTCCAGTTCTAATGACTCTATTTTTGATGAAATATTAAACAGTAATTGTATTCTCTTACTATCAGATTTAATAGCAAAAAACTGTAGTTTCAGAATCTGCCTCACTGATAAAGTCTTACATGAAGGTAAGAAATTATTCATTTTTGTCAAGACAATACCTGAAACCTGTATCTTCTTTTCTACAGCTAAAGGAAGAGGAATAGCTATTCCATCTGACCTTGAAAGCCAAGTTTTGTCCATGTTCAACAAAGCAGCAATGTTATCGAGACAGACTAGCAAATGGTTGCAGGCTGCAAAAACACCAAAAATGGAACGTTCACAGTCTCAGGTACCAGAGAGAATAATAATTATGAATTATAGTTTAGTAGTTTGATTTTCACTATACGATATTGTTATCCATAGATTGAAAAGTTCTTTTTTCCACTCGAGTAATTGTTTGACTTTGTTTCAGCTAATGCGGCTCGATCGTAGCATTATAGAAGGGCTACAAGACATTGTGTCGCTTTTAGAAGATCAATTGAAACCACTGGTTCAGTCAGAGTTATCACTTCTAGTTGATATTCTTTATAGACCAGAACTGCTGTTTCCTGCAGATACTGAAGCTAGGAAGCGATGTGAGAATGGTGGCTTTATTAGAAGGTATCAAACAATAATTGCTTGCCAAAGATTCTGAAATCACCAGTTTTGTACAAGTGTAGAGTTACTCAGTTTTCATCGTGTATGGATATACTACAATACCTGTTCCATGTAGTGTTCAATAAGAGCTCTGTGGGGAATGGAAAATATTACTTCAACTCCCTAACTGCTCCAACCTTTACATTGTGTTACCTGTAGATTTTGAACTCGGAACTGATGTTCAATTTTGAGCTATGTGATGCAGTGCAAAACAGTTGTAACATAAAGTACTCAAGTGCCCCTACCGAACAACTTAGCTGGAGTGAAATGGTCCCTACTGCAGTCTCTTTTCCTTCTTGAGTGCACTTACTACAGTAGATATGACACTAGAGAAAATATCCTACTGTCTCCATACCAACATAAGAAACAAGAATTTTTGAATTATTTAGGAATAAAGAGATGACTCACCGAAAGGCAGAAGTGCTGCGATGTCAACAGACCCACAAACAAAAGGTACAGACCTTTGCCAGCTTTTGGAATGAAATTCCTTTCTCAAGCTGTCGGAGAAATGTACACACAAACACACATTCTCTCCCATCCACTTCACTTAGTCCTTCTCCACCCATTTACTGAGCAAGATGGTGCAATGGCTAGCACACTGGACTCGCATTCGGGAGGATGACAGTTCAGTCCCGCGTCTGGCCATCCTGATTTAGGTTTTCCATGATTTCCCTAAATCGCTCCAGGCAAATGCCGGGATGGTTCCTTTGAAAGGGCCGGGCCGACTTCCTTCCCTGTCCTTCCCTAATCCAGTGAGACCGATGACCTCGCTGCCTGGTCTCCTTCCCCGAACAACCCAACCTCCACCCACTGTGCCACCTTCCTGGATGTCCATCTCCTTCTCTCAGATGACTCCTTTAACACCTCAGCCATCAGACCCGCCATTCACCAACAGTACCTGTACTTTGTCAGCTGCCACCAGTGGCAGATGCATCTGCAGTGATGAGAACTCCCTCGCCCAGTATGCTGAAGGCCTCACAAAGGCCTTTTGCAGAGAGGCAAAACCCCCCAGACCTAATACAGAGACAGATATCCCATGCCATATCCCCACGCACACCTGATTCTCACATCCATCCCAAGAACCAGCCACAAAGAAGTGACACCCTTGTCACCCAATACCACCCAGGTCTGGAATGACTGGACCATGTCCTTTGTCAGAACTTTGATTATCCGTCACCATGCCCTGAAATGAGGGACATCCTACTCAAGGTACTTTCATTCCCTCCCAAAGTGGTGTTCTGCTGCCCACCCAACCTCCACAACATCCTAGTCCATCCCCATGCCATTCCCACTCATAATCCCTTGCCACAGGGATCATACCATTATGGAAGACCCAGATGCAAGAGCTGCCCTAATCATCCACCCAGCACCTCCTACTCCAGTCCCATCACAGGCTTATCTTACCCCATTGGATACCGGGCCACATGTGAAACGAGCAATGTTATATACCAGCTCTGCTGCAGCCACTGCACAATGTTTTACGTTGGGATGACAACCAAGCAGCTGTCAACCAGAATAAATAGCAACCGCCAGACTGTTGCCAAAAACGATGTGGACCACACAGTGGCACAACATGCAGCAGAGCACAACATGCAAGATTTCAGTGGCTGCTCCACAACCCCTGACATCTGGCTCTTCCCCACCAGAACCAGCTTTTCTGAGCTGCGCATTCGGCAACTATCCTTGCAGCACAGCCTTTGCTCCTGTAACCACCCTGGCCTACACCTAAGGTAACTCACTGTCCCCCCCCCCCCCCCCCCCCCCCAGTATTTTGTGTGTGTGTGTGTGTGTGTGTGTGTGTGTGTGTAGGTACAGGTACATGTACATGTGCAAGTTTCTCCTACAGCTTGAGAAAGGAATTTCATTCCGACTGCTAGCAAAGCTCTGCACCTTTTGTTTGTGTGTCTGTTGGCGACACAATGCTTCTGCCTTTTGGTGAGTCAACTCTTTATTTCTAAATACTTCATTATTCTCAACCAGAAAGAAGAATTTTTGTTCACTTTATGTCAATTCTTTCATTTTTACCTCATTACACATAAATGGTTGTATGCAGTTAAATGCTTATTGTGTTATTCAATTTTCATGGGTGGCTTCGCTGAAGCTGGTATTAAAATTACTGGGGAAGTTAATTTTATAGATACTAATATAGATCACAAACTGCCTGATAGCTTCTGTCGTGGGCATAGATTGAAATCGTTGTGGGTCCAGTAACAACATACAATTGCAGGGCCAAACATATGGTTTTCAACTTTCACCAATCAGAATTTATTCTTCTTCATTTGATGAAGTGGAAGATCTGCCACATATCTGTGAATCCAGCTTTTTTGGGCCACTGTTTGTTTGCTTAAAGACAAAAGGTGATTCCAACATAAATAAGGAAAGTGTCAGAGGAGATGACACAATTCAAGGTTTAAGTAAGAAAATGCACTAAGAATCTTAAGTTGAGGATAAGACAGCAGGGTGCCTTAATCAGTTCCATACTTGTCGATAAATGTTTTGCCTTTATAGAGCGAATGTTCAAAAAGATTAAGGGAGATTACAGTAACACTTTTTTGGGTTGTTCATAAGGAGCATTTTAGAGTCCACGTACATCAACTTCTGATCTGGGTCTTACATAGAAACAAGATTTTTTCATCTGTCAGCGGACAATTGGTGTGTGCTGCAGACCCTATCTGATAAATATTGAGTACTGAAAGCACCAGCAATCCTGTTGTGCTTCCTTGGGGGGACACCCAATGTTAGCTTTATTTTTGTTATACATTTTGTATCCACTCTTAACAGTTGGGTACTTCCAGTCAAATATTCTACATGGTAACCACATATTTGTGATGATACTACATGTGGTTACATCTTGGCTATTAGACAGCCAAGTGATACTACACAACACACCTTTCATAAATCTAGGAAAACACACACTACCTCTTCAACTGTGATTACAATTTCAAACAGTGGAAACTGCAGTTTATTATATCAACAATGTAAGGCAAGAGAGAGATTGTTACTCACCGTAAAGATGATGCATTGAGTTACAGACAGGCACAAGGAAAAGACTTTTACATAATTAACTTTTGGCCAAAGCCTTCTTCAGGAAAAGAAACCACACACACACACACACACACACACACACACACACACACACAGAAGCAAGCACACCTCGCACACACAATTCTGGTCCGAGCTGCCGGAGATGGATGTCATGTGTGCATGACGTGTTTTCTTGTGTGAAGAGTGTGTGTGTGTGTGTGTGTGTGTGTGGTGTGTGTGTGTGTGTGTTTTTCCTTTTCTGAAGAAGACTTTGGCCAAAAGTTAATTGTGTAACAGTCTTTTCATTGTACCTGTTTGCAACTCAACGTATCCTCTTTATAGTGAGTTGGAATGTATGCTTTTTCTTTATATTGTTGTGATTACAATTTGCTTCATATTGTGTCTAAAAAAGAGCAGATTTTAGCCAGGAAATAGGGAAGTTTCACAGCATATTCAATCTCAAATATAATAGAAATTTCAACAGATCCTGGCACTGATGGTTGTGAATATGAAAAAAAATGAATGCACATAATCAGTGTATCTATTATCTTTCTTCTTATTTTCTCTTCTGTTCTTTTCTTGCGTTGGTACCAACTTTTACTGTTCATCAATGCATCTCATTTCAGTTATTTCTGACTTTAGAGTGTCATTTGTATCTTGTAAATTCTTCTACAGCTTTTGAGTGTTGTGTAAGGATTTCCCACCTACCCCATAACCTAACAGTATGTCCTGCACACATGCATTGTGGATAGATGTTGCTATACCAAGTTATATACGAAGTTATTTTTCGTACTATATGAGGAATGAAAAGTAAAATTATTAATTACAGGTATGACTACAGGCACTCTCAGTACTCAATTCATTCCTACAAGAATCATAAAAACCACATCTGTGATTACTTTGTGATGTAGTGTCTCCAAACTGATTATAAGCTTGCAATATTACAAAAATTTACATACATGCAGAGTAAAGTACACTACTGGCCATTAAAATTTCTACACCAAGAAGAAATGCAGATGATAAACAGGTATTCATTGGACAAATATATTATACTAGAACTAACATGTGATTATATTTTCACGCAATTTGGGTGCATAGATCCTGAGAAATCAGTACCCAGATCAACCACCTCTGGCCATAATAACGGCCTTGATACACCTGGGCATTGAGTCAAACAGAGCTTGGATGGCGGGTACAGGTACAGCTGCCCATGCAACTTCAACACGATACCACAGTTCATCAAGAGTAGTGACTGGCGTATTGTGACGAGCCAGTTGCTCGGCCACCATTGACCAGACATTTTCAATTGGTAAGAGATCTGGAGAATGTGCTGGCCAGGGTGGCAGTCGAACATTTTCTGTATCCAGAAAGGCCCGTACAGGACCTGCAACATGTGGTCGTGCATTATCCTACTGAAATGTAGGGTTTTTGCAGGGATCGAATGAAGGGTAGAGCCACGGGTCTTAACACATCTGAAATGTAACGTCCACTGTTCAAAGTGCCGTCAATGCGAACAAGAGGTGACCGAGGCGTGTAACCAATGGCACCCCATACCATCACGCCAGGTGATACGCCAGTATGGCGATGGCGAATAGACGCTTCCAATGTGCGTTCACCACGATGTCGCCAAACACGGATGCGACCATCATGATGCTGTAAACAGAACCTGGATTCATCCAAAAAAATGATGTTTTGCCATTTGTGCACCCAGGTTCGCCATTGAGTACACCATCGCAGGGGCTCCTGTCTGTGATGCAGCATCAAGGGTAACCGCAGCCATGGTCTCCGAGCTGATAGTCCATGCTGCTGCAAATGTTGTCGAACTGTTTGTGCAGATGGTTGTTGTCTTGCAAACGTCTCCATCTGTTGACTCAGGGATCAAGACGTGGCTGCACGATCCGTTACAGCCATGCAGATAAGATGCCTGTCATCTCGACTGCTAGTGATACGAGGCCATTGGGATCCAGCACGGCGTTCCGTATTACCCTCCTGAACCCACCGATTCCATATTCTGCTGACAGTCATTGGATCTCAACCAAAGCGAGCAGCAATGTCGCGATACGATAAACCGCAATCACAATAGGCTACAATCCGACCTTTATCAAAGTCGGAAACATGATGTTACGCATTTCTCCTCCTTACACGAGGCATCACAACAATGTTTCACCAGGCAATGCTGGTCAACTGCTGTTTGTGTATGAGAAATCGGTTGTAAACTTTCCTCATGTCAGCACGTTGTAGGTGTCACCACCGGCACCAACCTTGTGTGAATGCTCTTAAAAGCTAATCATTTGCATATCACAGCATCTTCTTTCTGTTGATTAAATTTCGCATCTGTAGCATGTCATCTTCATGGTGTAGCAATTTTAATGGCCAGTAGTGTAGATTAGATTAGATTTACTTTCACTCCAATTGATCCGTAGTGCGGAGGTCCTCCAGGATGTGGAACATGTCAGAAAAATAATAATACACGACAAATATTTATGACTGAAACAAATAAGCTAATGTACCTTTCACAGGTCCCAAGTGGAATGATCATAATTTTTTTAATGAACACTATATGAAAGAATCATTTTACAAACACTCATTTACTAAATTAAAAAAAAAAGTTTTATTTATTTATAAGGTAATAAACATATAATAGAACTACTACAATACTTATTTACATTGAACACATTACTGCACTGAAATTTTGCAGAAGTTAGATTGTACTTAAACACACACGTGTCCCCCCCCCCCCCCCCCCCCCCACACACACACAATATCAATTGGTTCTACTGAGAAATTCATCAGTGGAGTAGAAGGAGTTGGCCACCAATAAATCCTTTAGGCTTCTCTTAAACTGAATTTTATTGGTTGTTAAGCTTTTTATGGCTGCTGTCAAGTTATTGAAAATGTATGTTCCTGAATAATGCACACCTTTTTGTACAAAAGTAACTGACTGTACATCCTTGTGAAGATTATTCTTATTTCTAGTATTGATTCCATGAATTGAGCTGTTTATTTGAAAAAGTGATGTATTTTTAGTGACAAATTTCAGTAAGGGCATAAATATATTGGGAAGCAGTTGTTACTATCCCTAGATCCCTAAACAGGCTTCTGCAAGATGTTCTTGAGTTCACACCACATATAACTCTTATTGCACGTTTTTGTGCCCAGAAAACTTTAGCTTGGTTTGATGAAGTACCCCAAAAAGTAATCCCATATGACATTATGGAATGAAAGTAAGCATAGTATGCCAGCTTTTTAATTTTTATATCCCCTATGTCTGACACAATTCGCATTGCAAATAGAGATTTGTTAAGATGCTTCAGCAGTTCTGTGGTGTGCTCCTCCCAGTTGAATTTATTCTCAAGCTGTAATACCAAGAATTTAACACTGTCCACTTCTCCTATCTGCTTGTCATCGTATGTTAGGCATATACTCGTGGGACGTCCCTTACAAGTTCTGAACTGCATGTAGTGTGTTTTTTCAAAGTTTAGTGACAAAGAATTGGCTAGGAACCAGTGATTAATGTCCACAAATATTTTATTAGCCAATTTGTCTAAGACTACACTTGATTTGCTATTTATTTCAATGTTTGTATCATCAGCAAACAAAACAAACTTGGCATCCGGTAATGTTACTGATGATAGGTCATTGATATACACAAGAAGAACTAAGTGCCCTAAGATGGAACCTTGTGGGACCCCACATGTAATTAGTTCCCAGTTGGAATACATCTCTCTTTCCTAATAATGCCCTTTTTTTCCTGCCAGAGATATACGATTTGAACCATTTTGCAGCATTTCCTGTTACACCATAATATTCTAATTTACTTAAAAGGATATTGTGATTTACACAGTCAAATGCCTTTGACAGATCACAAAATATACCAGTTGCCTGCAATTTTTTGTCTAATGAATGAATTACGTTTTCACTGTAAGTGTATATAGCCTTCTCAATATCAGAACCCTTTAGAAATCCAAACTGTGACTTTGACATTATGTTATTTGTGATAAGATTGTTATAAAGCCAATTGTCCATTACCTTTTCTAAAAATTTTGAGAATGTTGGCAAAAGTGAAATTGGATGGAAATTTGATGCTATTTCTTTATCTCCCTTCTTAAACAGTGGCTTAACTTCAGCATATTTCAACCATTCAGGAAATATTCCACTGATAAATGACTGGTTATACAGATAGCTTAATATGTTGATTAACTCAGAATCACATTCTTTAATTAACTTTGTTGATATTTCATCATACCCACTAGATATTTTTGATTTTAAAGATTTTATGGTGGACATTACTTTTGCTTGGGTAGTGATGGTCAAATTCATGTTATGGAAGTTACTTGAAATGTTTGGTCTGAGGTATTCCATAACAGCATCTACAGAACCTGACAACCCCATCTCTTCAGTAACAGTTAGAAAATGTTTGTTAAAAAGTTCTGCAACACTATACACATTTGTCATCCATGTATCATTTACTCTTAATGCTATTTGTCCCTCTTCATGTCTGGTTCTACTAGTCTCCTCCTTCTCTATATCCCATATTGTCTTTATTTTGTTATCTGATATAATTGTAATATATTTGCTTTGATGTCCGTATTACAGTCTTTAATATTTTGCAATATTTCTTGTAGTGTGCTATGGCATCAACATCAAAACTGTTTTGAATTGGCAGATATAGTTTTCTTTTTGTTTTACAAGATATCTCTATTCCTTGAGTAATCCATGGCTTCTTTGTAGACTTTGCTCTAACCTTGGTTATTTTTGGGGAAAACAGTGTTCAAATAAGGTAAGCACTTTATGAGCAAAAGTGTTATATTTTTCATTCATGCCATGAGCACTGTAAATGTCACTCTAGTGAATGTCTGTGAGGAGTATCCCAAAATAATCCATTTTTGGCTTATTGATTACCCTCTTGAGCTCAGATTTAACAGATTTGGTTTTGTAGTATAATTTTGTTCATTGGACTTTTCTATAAAGATATTATCAATGGTTGTTTGTGAGCAATTGGCTACCCTAGTGGGGAACTTTACAGTGGGAATTAAATTGAATGATAGTGTTACTAATGCAAATAAGTTCGTATTGGGAGAGTCTTTAAGGAAATCTACATTGAAGTCACCAGCAACGACTATTTCTTTGTTTTTGGTTGTTAAATGGGCCAGTACAGCTTCAAGGTGGTTCATGAGCAGATTAAAGTTAGCTGCAGGTGTAAGTACACTGTTGTCATAGATGATATGACGAAAAAGTGAGAAATCAAGTGCACTGACTTATTGTACGTTAAAAAAACACTTATGTAAACTGTATGGTTTACAAGTTTAAAAAAAATTATTAAAGGTTGTATGGATCTTGAAAAAACAAAAACAGTCCATTACTTTTGTATGTTACAAGCAGTATGATAACTATACATCTACATTTATAATATGCATTTTGACTTCTGTAGTACCAAAAATAAGCTTCAACTATTGGCCGCAACCGATTTTATGTCTCTTTTTTATATTCAGTGTAACATGATAAAGTTTCTGTATAAAATAGTATTTCAAATTTTGTTTCTGTTCTGGGTTTTTAAAATTGTGATGCCTCAAATTTTAGGTTGATAAAACACACAGAAAAATTACTAGAAGAGAAAGAAGAAAAACTGTGTGTCAAAGTTTTGAAAACATTGCGTGAAATGATGGCAATTGATCCAGAGTATGGTGAAAAGGTAAGTTAAATACATTTTTGTAGCTTAGGTGTGGGATGGAGGGGGGGGTGGGGGAGGGGGGGCCGGGGGAGGAGGACTGTGTGTGTGTCTTGGTGGTGCAAGGGATGCCTGACATAATGATCTTGTGTAGAGTGTTACCAGTTTTGATAGCACTCACCGAGAAGAAAATCTGTCTGATGCACACCTGATTTTTTTTCTAAGGTTTTGATGATCTCTGTGTCATCCAGACAGTACCCGTAGTTATTCAGTAATTGATATTCTTACGAAAGAGTTCTTTGGTACAAATGTAATGCTGGAAAACCCTGGATGGAATGCAACCAAAGGGAGGAGTATAAGTGTTTAGCCTGTGTGTGTGTGAGAGAGAGAGAGAGAGAGAGAGAGAGAGAGAGAGAGAGAGAGAGAGAGTGTCTCCCTTTCCAGAATTGCTCTGCAATGACAGTGTGTGCATCTGCAAATGTAGGCTTCTGCAGCCTTTGTCACAGTCAATAAAATTCTTCTGGGTTTGGGACCGCATTGTCAACTATAAAATTCCAGCATTTCGGCGACTATTACAAGACGTCTTCCTGAGGGTGTATTGCTAATTGCTGAATGGGCACTAGTTTGCAGGATGAAGATCGAATTTTGAGAGGCCCATACACTGGCGAAACAGCCTTTTAGCTTGAGGAGGACGATCAGAGAGGCTATAGAAATAGCCATGCAACCTGACAACATGGACAGAGCAGACGGGTACCGGCTCCCAGCGTCTTGGCTGCCAGCAGTGATAGCTTTGCGGAAGGACAGATCTTGCAAAGCAACGGGCGTGCGGTAGGCCACAGCGGCGGAGGGCACACAGAGTGCTGATGCATCCTAGTTGATACTAGGCAATTATTAAACAATGCTGTGCAGCAGTCACTGCTCAATTTTCCTGTATGCTGATTTCCACCAATGGCAAGCAGTAAAGGAAACTCCAATGGAAAACGCCTATTTCTGCCAGTGACGACATGCAATACAAAGACCGATGAAAGAACACCTAATACCCTTCCTCCTCACCCTCATATCCAATGACAGCACTCCTCCATAATACATAAGTAAGCAAACTAGTGCCCATTCAGCAGTTACCAATACATCCTGAGGAAGGCGTCTCGTAATAGTCGCCGAAACGTTGGAATTTTATTGTTGACAATGCGGTTCCAAGCCCAGAAGAATTTTATTGACAGAGTGTGCATCTGTTGAAGTATTGACAGTTGTTGACGACGTCATCTGGCTACCTTGCTGTAGGTTATTAGAACATTGTTTATGCCGATTATAAACTTGGGTCTCACAATGTCGCCATTGTCTAAAGTCTGGGAACTGTCAGTCAGTTGTCCTCAACTACACAATCTTCAACAGACAATTTTAAAGTGAATGATCATGTAAAATATATATACACACTGCTTTTTAATAAGTGTTCACTAATGCATAGTACCTAGAACATTAGGGTGGCCCTTAAACTGGTGTGGCACACAACCTACTTTGCAAGACACTTTTCAGGCCCAAATTTGCATAGCAAATAAAATATACTCTGTATTACTTTTTGAGGCAAAGTTAAATAAATATAATTTGGTATTAAATGAAAGTATTAATTATGATGGACACATGGAGCACTTGAAAATAGCATTATTGTTCAAATGAAAAAAAATTAACTGATTAAGAAACATCATCACTTTTAGGATCATTCGGAACAGTTGTGAATTATGAATAGGATCCTAACTTTAGTGAAGTGATGCTGATCAAAGATGCATATCTAACACATGTAGTTTCAATAAACCCTTACCTTGAGTAAATGTCACAAAACACTGGTTCATCAGTATATTACAATTCTAATCTGTTACTTTGCCTGGTGGAAGTCAAAGAGTTTGTGCTGTGGTGGCAGTGCTGGCCAAAATAATGCAATCATGCTCTTCATATTGTATGCTGTACAAAATCTCTTCTTGGCAACGTAATTATAGCAAATGCCAGTTTCAATTGAGACTCATTTAATATACTTCAATGTGGAAGTAACTGGAAGCAAGAGTGAGGCAAAATTATCACCAAAGGCTGGACACAGACTGGTAGCTGTTGTTCTGCCAGCATGCTAACTTCGTGCCTTTCCGCCTTCTCAATTGGGCACATTCCTTTCCGGGCATTCTTTGTTGTGAACTCTTTTGTGACAGACTTCCTTACTGTGCCACGAAAAGAATTGTGTCCACATCTAGGTTTGATTCAAGGATAGCAGAATGTCGGAAGTTGAGTAATCTGCTGTGCTGTTGAAAGACTGTACTGTATGTAAATGAAGCAAAGTTGCTGAAGTATTATTATGGAAAATATTTTACTTTTAACATAAAAAGTAAAACACCACATATTTTGGATTCACATGTTTTTCACTGTGCAATTGTTCTCGAGCAATTGCAGGGAATCTGCAGGTTAAAAATATCTTATTATTCTCATGTCACAGCTCGGTAACGAGCTGGTTTTCTTTTCATTATTGGTCATATTTATTACGATACTTCAAAGTTTGGTAACTCACTGGTGTGATTGCTAATCTGAAGGAAGCAGAAATCGGCAGTCTGAAATTGTTATCATATTTTTAACTACATCCCTCAAACAAATGTAGAAGTATTTTGAAATCTTGTACATTTATCCACAAGAAATTTCTGAATTCCATTAAGAAGATCGTGCCCATATCTTTATAATCTTTAAAAGCCCTAAATCTCTTTCTCCACTGTGGAGATTCATTTACCAGTCTTGTGTGTAATTTGAAAGTGTCCAAACAAATAATATCTTTCATCTCATCACCCAGTGAGTCATATTCACACCTATGTTTAACCTGAGCAAAGCAGAAAGCTGAAAACTGAGTCACTTGCTACTCCACTGTAGAACTTTCTTTCTATGAATGAAGCAAACCTACATCCCTTGCTGAAGTAAATGTTTGGAAAACATTTTACTTTAGGTGTAAAGAATTGAAAGCTATAGGTTTTGGATTTGCATGTTTTTTCACTGTGCAGTTGTTTTAAAGCACTTGCCATCAGTTTTATGCAGCGTAAGTGACTTGCAGGTCCGTAACCAGTTATCCAACCA
The DNA here is from genome assembly GCF_021461385.2 of Schistocerca piceifrons. Taxonomy (NCBI): domain Eukaryota; kingdom Metazoa; phylum Arthropoda; class Insecta; order Orthoptera; family Acrididae; genus Schistocerca; species Schistocerca piceifrons. The sequence continues at coordinate 191,909,148 of NC_060149.1, forward strand.
TCGTAAGGGGAACTACTGTTTAGCATGGAATCTTGGCTATGTTTTGTTTCTGGCAAATCACATCATTGAAAAGGAAATGCAAGAAAAAAAAAAAAAAAAAAAAACAGCTAGGATCTGATCCCACAACCTTTTCATTTCCAGCCACACACTCTACCACTAGACCACAAGATCAGATGCAAATTTAGTGACCCTTGCTGCACTCTCAAGTCACTGCTGGTCTCTCGAGTTATGGTGGCTGCTCACTAGGTGGCAATGGCACCATTTTCACAACTTTAATTCATCATAATGCAGACAATTTGTTCGAAATATTTATAAATTATATACACAAATCTTCCTCACGAGTCAGTATACCTATTAGTGATAACAAAATCAAAATTCCTACAGCATTTCCTGAGATTAGCCCCTATATACAGATGGACACAAATAGGCGACTTAAATAAATAAATAAATAAATAAAGTTTATATAATAAGTGTTGTTCATGTTACATCATAGTTGTACAGTATAGGTATTGCAACCTGTCCTCACCCCTTCTCCCTCTCGCCTCCATCAGTTCTTCACTTACCACTACATCACTCTGAGCTCCTCGGTTTGATTTGTGAAATACGTGTGTGATTTTTAATTTTTACTGCCACCCTTTTCTTTTCTCTCTCTCTCTCTCTCTCTCTCTCTCTCTCTCTCTCTCTCTCTCTCTCTCTCTCTCTCTCTCCCCCCCTCCCTCTCTCCCCCTCCCCCCCTACCCTGTCCCCACTAGCATCTCATCTTTCACTACTATATGTGATCCATGCCTGCACTAGAGTGAGCTCCCTCTGGTTGCATAACCCTGTCTCCATCTCGTGCCTTACCTCCAACTTGTAACCTTTTCCGCTCCCTCTCACTCTATGGTACTGGGTATCGTTACACATTCCATTGTTTGTATTCTGCCCAGGATTTTGTAGTATCTTAGTAAGGTACTCACTGTACTTGAACTGCAAACAACAGAAATGTTAATTAATTAAAATCACCAAGATTTTCAAAAGAAAGGGCATAAACATAGCATACACTACAGACAATTCTATACAAAAATACACCCCAAAACTGACATAAAACAGAGACATATACCAGAAAGCAGGTATATATCAACTACAGTGTAACACTTGTGCATATATCTCGGTAATAAAGTGGTAGTGTGACCTCCAGACCAGATGAGAGGAAACATAGATCACAACAACTCATAAGTAATTACGTTTTTACATAAAAAAAATAGCGACATGAAATGTTTGATAATCTAAAAATAACAAAACAGTATTGTTATAGATCCCACTGATGATGCCTTAGAGCAACAAAAAAGTGAAACGCATATGGGAAAAATAAATTAAGTTGCAGCAGGAAAAGGCAGTTTTATTTACAAAACAAGTAGTTCTCTGCTTGCTACGGAGGATGGCCATGCAAACAAATTTGTTAGTTAATTAATTTCAAGTATTTAGACTTTCTTTTAAGATCCATTCATGAATATTGATCTCTTACTATTGCATAAAAGACAAACAGTATTAGTTAGTGTCAATACAACAGCATATTCTGGATTGAAATATTCATTCACTGTTTAGAGTCAATCTTCAGAAATAACATTTTTTGCAGTATCTGAAAGGGCACTCATGCCACAGATAATGGTTTGTTAATGTCATATGCTTAATCTGCAGAAATCAGTTTCACGACTATTAACTGTTTGTTCTAGCAAACTACTTACTGCTTGCAATAGAATAAGTGCTGAAAATATGCATGAGATACAGGCTGTTATACCCATTGTTTTTGTAGCAATTGCTTGTGTAAATCTCTTTTAAATCATTTGTCAAGATGTAATCTGTTAAGATATCAAATTTTAAATGTTGAACACTTAGAGAGCTTGATGGCTTTGCAATAGGAACTCATCATGTTGCTTACATTAGTTATCATCTGATTGTCAGGGTGACAGTCTTCGAGCAAGTCTGCTGAATCGTTACTTTGAGGGTGCAAAGCGAGATCCAGTAGAGCCAAGCACAAAAAGGCCACCAGTTACACATGGACCAGGTGGTAAGTTACTAGAAAAATATTGCAATTGTGTTTTTCAGATGAAAGAGAAATTTTGAAGTACACACATGAATATTCAGAATTTACACATTTTGTTTTCAGTGTTCAGGAAAAAAGTGCAGTTGTGTAAGTCAATGCTATTTGCAATATATTAACAATACTGAAATATATTTATTATCTGCCTTGATTAATATATATTAAATCTTCATATATTATCATCATTTCAGTGGTACGCAATCATGATTTTGTGTGAAGCTACACTGTAATTTTCATCTTGAACCAGTAGTTGTTGGCTTTGTTCTTGGGGTACTGTCAACAGGTTCCTTCAATTAAATTCAAAGGAAGCTTCATTGTGGTAATGCTTTCATTTGAAAATGTTGTGTCTTTAGTGTACAAAGTAGTTTAACACTTCAGATGTCTTTGAAATGAATAAAACATTAGCTCAGCTCATTTATTTACAATGTATACAAGTTGAAACATTGATTTTTCATAACATGGAAAGGAATGAGTCCTTCAATGTTGCTGTGATAGATCAGTTTCTGAATTGTGCTTTACACAAACTTATTCACTGGCTAGCTGTTAAGGTTAGTAGTACCGTTCTGTATCGATATATTCTCACTGGAAGTCTTCTGAGGTGTGGGACAGAACTCTGTGTGTGGCGTATTAAAAAGACTTCCTGTCAGAACAATTGGATGCAGTGAATGATGTGAAGACGATGTCCTCTCGTGGAATCCATGGTACCACCTTCCAGAGATGATGAGCAGTGGAGAGAGCGGGGCTCACAGAGGCACGCTGGTGGAAGGTTTAATGTATCATCTCCCATGAAGATGTGAGCGATGCGCTGTGTGTGGTTGATGAAGACATCACTAATATCTCAGGAAGTATATTGGCTGCATAACAGACAAGACTATGTATTATACCCCATTGGCATTGTACCAATAGAGTTGTCAAGAAAACATTCTGCACTTCTCACATACAACATACCTACTGAGTGAAGGCATGCAATGGTAAGACACTGGAGTCATATTCAGGAGAACAGCAGTTCAGATCTCTCTCCGACCATCCGGACTTAAATTTTCCTTGGTTTTCCTAAATTTTTCAATGCAAGGACCAGGATGGTTCCTTTGGAACAACATGGCTGATTTCCTTCCCTGTCTTTCTCCAATGTGTGGCTGTGCTCTGTCTCTAATGACCTCATCATTGATGGGATGTTAAACTTGAATTTTCTTTCCTTATATTACAATTAGCTGGCAGTTATGCACTATTTGTCTTGTGTATCAGTAATACAATATACTTCACACAACAATTCCAGAGGTGCTGCAGAGCCCAGACGTGCCTATTAACTCTACCTTTCTATTCACTTATCTTACGATACTTTGCATTTTCCAAACATTTCATCATGCTATTATACATTTTTAGGGTGTTGCATTTTTCACAGATACAAATAGATAGGTGTTCGACCTCAGAGTTCGCTTCTGTTCAACATCTTTTTAATGTATTGTGTATAGAGCAATATAAAAATTACTTCCTATTAGCACAAGAACTTATGCTGATTTCATTTAAGGGGGTGAGGAAAGGAAAAAACCTACTGGCAGAAGCTGCTGAATCAAAGGGTTTGATTGGACTGTAAAGATGCTGTTCTGCAATTGTAAAAGTGATATTTACTGAACTACAATAAATATTTAACGGAAATATATATAATTGTGATGAAATGTTCTGGAAACCACATATTTAATAACACATACTTGATCTTTCAACAATCATTATTTGAAAATAGCTTTCCACATAAGCTACTGAAAGGAACATTAAACAGCTATGGAAAAGCCATGGATTACTAGAGGGGGTAAAGTGTCTTGTGGAAGAAGAAGGGAAATGTATCTGTTGGCAAGAGGAAGTAGAAATCCTGCAGTAGTTGCCCACAACAAAAACTACTCAAAATTACTAAGAAAAGTTATTTAAAAAAATAAGGAACTTCAATGTAATGTCAGCAGTCAGTAATTCCAACAACAGATTTGAGCCTGTATGGAATGTAGTTAAATGATAAGACAGGAAAACCAGCTACAGAACAGGATAGCATCGCTACAGAACTAAAAGTAAGGGCTACAAATGATGACTCACAGGTAGCAAGTATATTTAATAATCCATTTCTTAAATATAATAGGAAATATAGGGGTAAACAGTTCAAGAGAAAAATCACAGGAGTATGCTGTAGAAGCAACACTCATAAAATTCAGTTGTAGTAAGAAAATTGTATATTCTCTCAAAGAGGCACATCTGGATTTGATGGTGTTTCTAACACAATACTAAATATTTGTTCCTATGTAATAAGCTCTGTATTATCTGAAATACGTAGTGCATCACTAAGAAGGGTGGTAGGAAAGATGTCAATAAATACTCACCTGTTTCACCACTGACATCATTTTCCAAAAATTTTGAGAAAGTGATGTACTCTAGAATAGTATCCCACCTGAGCAACAATATTAGTCTCAGCAAATCAAAGTTTGGATTTTAGTAGATTCCTGTACTGAGAATGCCATTTACATGCTCACTTACCAAATTTTATAAGCATTAAATAACAAAATTGAACCAGTTGGTATTATCTGTGACCTATCCAAGCCATGTGACTCTGTGAATCACAGTATTGTCCTAGATAAACTGAAGTGGTATGGCATTGATGGTATAACCAACCAATGGGTATTGTCATATCTAACCAAAAGAATGCGGAAAGTTGTACTTCGTAATTCAATCGTGTAATTGTGGAGGATTCTTCTGACTGGGGAGAAATTATGTATAGAGTTCCCCAAGGCTCAACCTTAGGTCCGCTATTGTTCCTCATGTATGTAAACTATCTTCCATCTAATATACAACAAGCAGAATTATATTCTCTTTCGCAGATGACACTAGTATTGTAATCAATCAAAGCAAACATACAGCAACAGAAGAAATAGTAAACAAGGTTCATAAAAGTATCATTGACTGGTTTTCTGTGAATGGTCTCGCCCTCAATTTTAAAAAGGCGCTACGTATTCAGTTCTGCACATCTGGGGATACTACACCAATAATAAATGTAACACGTGGTCAGGAAATAATAAATAGGATGGAAACTTCTAAATTCTTTAGGGTCCATATTGATGAGCATTTAAACAGGAAAAAGTACATTAAATGGAACTCCTAAAACAACTTAGTTCAGCCAAATGCACTTAGAATCATTGAATATCTTGGGGAGAGACAAATCAGTAAGTTGTCATATTTAGCATTTTTTCGTTCAATTATGTCATATGGAATAATATTTTGGGGTAACTTATGTCTAAGAAAGTCAGTCTTCATTGCTCAAAAACATGCTGTAAGAATAACATGTAGTGATCACCCACAATCATCGTATAGACATCTGTTTAAGGGACTGGGCATTCTGACTACTGCTTCACTGTTCATTTATTCCCTCATGCAGTTTGTTGTAAGTAATACACTGCAGTTAGAAAGAACAGTGATTTACATAATTACAATACCATAATGCAAAATGACATTCATAACTCCACATGTCTTTAGCACAAAAAATGGTGCACAATGCTGGAGCAAAAGTTTTTGATCACTTAACCAGATATAAAATTTCTGATACACAGAAAAGTAAAGCTGAAAACAAATTGAAAAAGTTTCTCCTTGACAACTCCTCCTATTCCGTAGAAGACTTTCTGTTATTGTAACACATAAAAGGTAGGAGTTACTAACTCATATCTTCATATTTAATAATAATAATGGTGACTTTAAATGATAAGCATGTAGACATACATACAAGATAATTTGTGATTTTACTGTAAAAGACTCATTCCACATGATTATGACTTACCTACAAATGATCCACGGAACATGAAACTTACTATTCAATGCTGTTGATCAGTGAATAAAAAGGAGGGAAAAGTGAAAATGGGGATGAAATGTGTAATATACGTAGCTTGGAACTTAAATAGTGGCAACACTGCTGTGGAGACACTATGCAATGGAAACTACTATTGTCGCTGATAGCACACGTTATCGACATACCTACCTTACCTCCGAGCAAATCGACTCGCCAGTCACTTGTTAGTGAGCGGTCTAACATAATGGTGTCACTATATTTTCTAAACAGGAACAACGGAGTTGGAGCAAGATTGAATGTGCCAGAGGTCGTACAGCACAACAGTGTCATCAAGGTCTTTAAGAGGCGTGCGGGTATTCGTCATTGTCGTACAGAACAGTGGCACGTTGGGTAAAAGCCTTCAATGAAGGTCGGCAGACTGTGGCAGACATGCATCGGTCAGGTTGTCCTAGCATCTCTGAAGAAGAAGTGCATTCTTTTGCTGTGTTAGTGGACGGTGATTGACGCCATATGATTCGTGAGCTGGCCCACGAAACTGGATTAGCACATACGACTGTGCTTTGCATCCTGAAGGAACACCTGGGCATGTGAAAAATTGCATCATGATGGGTTCCGCATGGCTTGACGGAAATGCAGAAATGGATGCATTACGATGCTGCTCAGATGCACTTGGAGCGCTATGTGCTTGAAGGAGAGGCTTTCTTACGCTGTATTGTAACGCTGGATGAGACATGGACCACATCGTACAAGCCAAATCTGAAACGCCAATCCAATGAATGGTGTCATTTTGGGTTACCGCAAAATTTGGAAGTGCGTCAGAGCCCCAGTATGGTGAGAGTTATGATGATTCTCGTGTACGACTGTGATGGTGTTATCCTAACACATTACATTCCTGCATGACAGACTGTCATCGCACAGTATTACTGTTCATTTTTGGAGCATCACCTGCGACCAGCTCTGCGAAAGAAGTGGCAACACTTTCTGCGCAACCCATCCATCATTTTGCATTACAATGCGCGAGGGCATACAGCAAAGGCTGTTGCTGCTCTTTTCGGTCGATGGGACTGGTAAGTACTGTACCATCCACCATACTTTCCGGACTGAAGTCCTTGTGATTTTGATTTGATTCTGAAGATGAAGGAACCACTTCGTGTCATTCATTTCAGAACTGTTCCAGAGATTCGACAGGCAGTAGACTGCTCCATTCGCACCATCAACAGAACAGGCTCTGTTAACGGTATACTACACATTCCACATCACTGGCAACGGGTTCTATATGACGCTGGTGACTATTTTGAATGACAGTAACAGGTGCAAACATGTAACTCTTTTGTATCGGTTGTGAATAAATAATTGCCACTATTTAAGTTTCATCCTTTGTATATCAGTCATAGTTAAGAGAAACAAAAATCTCCTCTGTTTGTTTGGAAATTTGCATTGACTGTCATTTCACATTTATGTAAAATAAATCAATATTTATTTCATATGTGCAACATGACAAATTTATACCAGCTTTTAATAATAGCCATGAAGCTAGATTTAAAGTCTTGCTGTTCTGAAGTTTTTGGAACTGAATTTATCATTCTAAAATATTTAGAATGGATTTAATTATTAGCATGAAATTCAGTTTGACTTTTCAAGTCAAATAAAAGTACACAACCAGATTAACATCTATGATCATTTTTGCAGAATGTAGTATTAAAGAGATGTATGTACTCAGAATATATTCCATTAATGTTTTGCATATAATTATATTCTTGGGAAAGTGGCATGAATGTTTACCAGGTGTGGTGATTTCTGGATGCATGATCTAAAATTGAGTTGGAATGTGCCAAGCATGTTGTTGTAGTAAACATTTTTCATCAGAGAGTATGCCTTTTGACATTAATCAAGCTAGACCTCAAAACTTCATCATTCAGACAGTTTTGGCAAGAGGGGCCCTTACCACTTGAACAAAAATAAATAAATAAATAAATAAATATAAAAAAATTAATAATGTTTTCTTGCTAAGATTTGCCATGTTATGCGGTATTCAAAATCAGCTATCCCTGTGTGAAGCAACTTCAAAGCAGATAATTTTGTATTGTCTTATCAGTTACAGTGCTTATGTCAATGTTCATTCATTTGCTTCTGTCTCCTTATTTTGACTTAAAGTGCGTATATGTGCACAGTACATTTCAGATGATGTATATGTTGTGTTCTTGGCAGTTCCTACATTTTCTCTTCTACTAGTCTTGTGTAATAATTATTACTTTGCAGGCATTACTGTTTCTGAGAGATTTTGTGTGTGTTTGTTTATTTGCCATGAAGTATTTTGTTTGGTGCCTGCAGTGTAGCATTTTGGAAGAGGTTTCCATTGAAGTAGTTTAAAGTTAAGTGGTTGTTTTTGTAAAAAGCATGTTTACCTTGATGACATCATTCCCTAAACTATTTTTACTTCCACTTTTGATACTGAGTTGTCTCCCAGCCAACCCAATAGCTGCACCTTCTATAACTTGGTTTTGCTCTTCTGTGTTCTGTCCAAAGGCACTTGGTAGTGCACTTTCAGGATGTTTTATGTACTGCAAGAAAGATTTGTGATCTGCTGTTAGTTCTCCTTATGTAGGAGTTTTGTTCCCAACCAAGTCAGTAAACTATTTACTGTGTGTGAACCAAAGATAAGAGATGAAGGAAAAGAGAATGCTGTTGCCACCTTCTTTAGTTGTGTTCCTCCATAATGATCATTTCTCTCTGTTGTAGTAAAATCATTGAACATCTCCTGCAAATAGAATTTTCATATTTACTATTCCATTTTGAACGCCAATCTTTCGTTTGTTGATTATGCATTTTGGATGCCCAGAAATGTATGTTTTCCTTCAAAATGTGTCCTTTGTTAGTTTCAGAGTGTCATCCATGTATGAACTATGTGACCTGCATGTGCACAACTAATAGTATGCAAAACTGTTCATGTTCAGAAACTTGTAAATATCTGCAAGAATTTCCCCATCCACATAAATGGTGGCCCTACTGTTTTAGTGTCCCTACCACTGCCTTTCTCATTTAGATAGCTCATCAGTATTGTCATTAGTTGACAATTTTTTGCCTCGTTGGTCTTTCAGCTGTTTAATTAAAATTCTTCCTACTTAATAGGGGCATCCAGTTCTTCAACATCAGCTGCCTTCTCTAATGCAAATGCAGGAGTGCTCAAAATTTGGCAGAATATTGAGCATCAAGGTATTCAGTCCTTTTGTCAGTACCACAGTTCCTATTATTGTTCAGAAAATATTTGCTGTCTTTTCCCACAGTGCTGCAATAATTCCTAAGTGATTAGCAAACTAAAACACCATTCATCTGATAGATAAAATAAGTATGTAAAGAGCAGTACAAATTGACTACAACAAAAATCAAAGATTCATAAGTCTCTCTGTGATGTATCTGTCACGTCTTTATATTTTAGCATTCAGGCCTAATGATATCTATAATTTCTTGGAGGTTTTAGTTTTCCGCCGGCCGGGCTGGCCGAGCGGTTCTAGGCGCTACAATCTGGAACCGCGCGACTGCTACGGTCGCAGGTTCGAATCCTGCCTCGGGCATGGATGTGTGTGATGTCCATAGGTTAGTTAGGTTTAAGTAGTTCTAAGTTCTAGAGGACTGATGACCTCAAAAGTTAAGTCTCATAGTGCTCAGAGCCATTTGGACCATTTTTTAGTTTTCCACTATGTGTGTGTGTGTGTGTGTGTGTGTGTGTGTGTGTGTGTGTGTGCGTGTGCGTGTGCGTGTGCGCGCAAGCGCGTGGGCGCGCACGTGCACCACGCACTTGCGCGTGGGCGCGCACGTGCACCACGCACTTGCGCTTGGGCGCGCACGTGCACCACGCACTTGCACAAACACACATGCACTCGCTCTCTCTCGCTCTCTCTCTCTCTCTCTCTCTCACTCACTCTCACACACACACACACACACACACACACACACACACACACACACACACAGTGGTAAATAACTGGGAAATAACTGATATTACAACAATAGTTTCTTTAACAGTTAAAAATACAATTGTAGTACACCAAATAGTGAAGCTTGTGAGGTTTGATTACAGAGATATTGTAATACATATACGTTTACTGACAAAAGAAAAAAATCAAGAAAAGGACAAACAAAATTTGCTTCAGTAATATAGGGTTACTCTGTGGAACTTTCCCTATTACACATAGTGATACAACATTTATTTTATTTTTCTCTTTTTCATTCGTGTTGTATTTTCATTCCTCTTTCATACTCTTAAGAAGTGTAATATCTCCACGACTTCGTAATTGTTTTTAAATTTTAGCATATTTAAATATGTATTCCAACCTATTCATTCCCTTTGTCACATTATTTTCTGTGATTTAGCTGTTGAGTGTGTATTATCTAAATGTTTACTAGCCATATTAGCTGTTCAGAAAACTGAGTGATTCTTCATTCAGTTTTTCATAGACTTTATAGTATGGGAGAATATCAGGGTATCAGGGAGAGGCTTTGAAGAAAGCTCATTTAATTCCCTTCTCAAAAATGGGTCATGGTGAACTAATTGCAGTATTTGTTATTTGTTTAGGAAATGCACTGGACTGTAAGGTAAAATCCTGGCTGGTATTGGTTTTAAAACTCAAGAAGCTCCTTTATCATTCACAGTGTGTGTTCGGGTTTCTTTTTTCCTATTTTTTTTTTTTCTTTTTGATTGTGTGTGTGTGTGTGTGTGTGGGGGGGGGGGGGGGCAGAAAGAGGGATGTGGTGTATGTGAAGGGTTCACTCAAGCCCACTCCCTCACCCCTCAGAAATGACACATGTTTGACAGTTGACCTACAGCTGTCATCATCTTTTTTTCTGTGCTTATCTTCCTCTCAGTGCCACTTCTGCATGGTGAGTGATAAAACTTTCTTCATACTATTGTTTATACACTGAGGTGACAAAAGTCATCGGATACTTCCTAATGCCATGTCAGACCACCTTTTGCCTGGCATAGTGCAGCAACTTGACATGTCATGGACTAAACAAGTCGTTGGAAGGCCTCTGCAGAAATATTAAGCTGTGCTGCCCATAAATATTCAATGGGATTCATGTTGGGCGATCTGGGTGGGCAAAATTATTTGCTCAAGTTGTCCAGAATGTTCCAATCAATAATTGGTTCAGTTGGACCAGAGGACACTGCCCATTCTATGTAAACACTGCCTACACCATTCTGGAGCCCACACCAGCTTGCACAGTGCCTTGTTGACAACTTGGGTCCATGGCTTCGTGGGGTCTGTGCCACACTCAAATCCTATCATCAGCTCTTACCCACTGAAATTGGGACTCACCTGACCAGGCCACGGTTTTCCAGCCATCTGGGGTCCAACCAATATGGTCATGAGCCCAGGAGAGGTGCTGCAGGCAATGTTGAGCTGTTACCAAAGACACTCGAGACTGTTGTCTGCTGCCATAGCTCATTAACACCATATTTTTCCGTACTGTCCAAATGGATATATTTGTTGTACGGTACATTACAATTTGATTTCTGCAGTTATTTCACGTAGTTTTGCTTGTCTGTTAGTACTGACAACTCTACACAAACACCACTGCTCTCAGTCATTGAGTAAAGGCTGTCTTTCACTGTGTCGTCAGTGGTGAGAGGTAATATCTGAAATGTTATATTCTTGACACTGTGGATCTTGAACTATTCAATTACCCAGCAATTTCCAAAGTGGAATGTCACATGCGTCTAGCTCCAATTACGATTATGCGTTCAAAGTCTGTTAATTCCGATCGTGTCCCCATAATGATGTCAGAAACCTTTTGACGTGAATCACCTGACTACAAATGACAGCTCCATCATTGTACTGCCCTTTTATATCTTGCGTACGTGATACTGCCAGTAAGTCCGCCCCGGTAGCTGAGTGGTCAGCGTGACAGACTGTCAATCCGAAGGGCCCGGGTTCGATTCCCGGCTGGGTCGGAAATTTTCTCCGCTCAGGGACTGGGTGTTGTGTTGTCCTAATCATCATCATTTCATCCCCATCGACACGCAGGTCGCCGAAGTGGCGTCAAATCGAAAGACCTGCACCAGGCGAACGGTCTACCCGACGGGAGGCCCTAGCCACACGACATTTCCATTTTTTATACCACATGTAAGTGTGCATATTGCCATCTTATGATTTTTGTGACCTCATTGTATTATATCCAGAGTTCCCATTATCATACTAGTTCATAGTTGTTTGCTAGGAAAAAATTATGATAAGATTTGTGGTATACAGGATAAATAATTTGACTTGTTCTCGTGAAAAGTACTTTTTTTCTGCAGTTCATTATATGAAAATTTGTTATTCTGTTGTTTTAGTTATATTGGAACTTTGGTGCCATGTATTCTTTGTGCAGGACTGCACTTTTAAGATTATTTTGTTGTATTTTTCAGCAAAAATGTTGAGCAGAGCTGGCATGACACTGCATGAAGTTCAGTGTCACCTGGATCGTGAAGGTGCATCTGATCTTGTTGTGGAACTAGTAATTAAATCCGTTCATTCACCCTCAATTTTTGTTGAAGCTGTGGAATTAGGGATAGCCCTTTTGGGTGGTGGTAATCCCATTATCCAAAAAAGCATGTATAATAAACTTATGGGTGGAGACATTAGCCAGTCTTTCTTTAAGGTAAATAGTGTCAGAAATTCTTTCAGATGTTGTTATATACATATTAATCACATTCCAACGTAATTTCTCTTTAATGTGTGTTCCAGGTGTTCAATGATAAAATGAAAGATGCTCAACAAGAAATAAAATCAACTGTGTCCGTTAACACTTCTGACATAGCAGCCAAAGCCCACGAGGATAAAGAACAAAGTAGGGAATTGGAAAAGCTAACAAAAAAGAAAGGTATTAGTTATTATTTATTACCCACTGTATCTGTAAACTGAGCTGTCTGCTTTAACCTTGTTATACATTTTGCATACCTCATCCCTCAGCTGGAATAAATACTTTAAAAAATTCAGAAAGATTGATTAAATTATCCAGCTCTAATTTGTATATAATACTGTTGTTTGGAAAGCTTACTATCAGCATTTTATACACAAGTGTGACGATTAGTGACACTTCAATTTTTTAGATTGGTTGGTAATATTAGTATGTTATCACAAAGTTCAGAATCACACCATTCAGGTAAGGACTCTTTAGACAGAATAAAAATTTTAATTGAATATTCAATAATTTATCAACAGAATGGTTTAATATATTTAAAATCCAGGCTTCTTCATTTTATTTGGAAATTAATTTAATATGATACTAGAAATTCCTGGGTGCCATACAAATAATGTTATGAACAGGCACATAAACGAAAGAAACCATTGTAAACCTTTCAGACCCAACTGACTAACCAAGACACACACCTATACAATTACTACTAGCTTGCTCTTAGAAGACTCTCAATGCTGTGTCTGACAGTAATAGTTTTGATAGAAATTGGCTGGTCGCAGTCAGTAAGGACAACTGTTTTGGCACTGCGATCATAGTAGTTAACTTTAAATAGGAAATGACATTGTGTTTAGTGAGTCTGCATATTCATAAATGAGACTATATTTTTAGTTTCAAATACTGGCAACTGGATGTCCTTTCATATGATCATAACAACAGGATGACAGTGTATCAGAAAACAGTATTGAAAGCTAACATTGTAGCAACTAGTCCAAAGCCATTCACTGTTTTCACACTTCCCTCAAAACAGTTAATTCCGTCAGCCACCACTTTAGCTGTCTTCTTTAGAATGAATGATTAATTCATACATATGAACAGCTTCATTGTCTCAGTTCTCCAGCTCCAGTTGGGCTGAATGACTACCTTTAAGCCTTCCCTCATTTTTAGCTTTAATTTAAATTACAAGACTACTTTTTAAAAACAATGACTGCTTCAAACAACAATGGAGCAGCGTTGCTAAGTGATAACTTGCAGTAGTAAAAAAATTGAATTATGGTATTGTGGGCTTATTCTAGTAACTTTATTCAGTTTATTTGTATATTATGACTCCTCGAATCGATAACTTGCAGTAGTAAAAAATTTGAATTATGGTATTGAGGGCTTGTTTTAGTAACTGTATTCAGTTTATTTGTGTTTTATGACTCCTCAAATCTTGTATTTCCACTGCATTTGAGAAAAACTGCAGTTCTGTTGAGTATTTTGTTAATGAAGATTACTTTTAACAAATTTTGGATGGTCGGGCAGCTGATAATAAGACTATATCTAACTTACAAAACCTATTTGGGAAGTACCTATTCCGTAGATGTCAATTAAATTCGTTACTTAGGTCCACCTTGTAATTTCTTGGATAGTTAAAAACACATTGGGATGGAATTTAGTGTATGTGTTCTAGAAGATTTTTCAGAAAGAAGAGATTATTAATAGCCCAAACATCAAAACACAGCCCGTCTAGTACAGTGTAAATAATATAATTTAACATTCCGATTTGTGAATGTTTACTTAACACACAATGAAACAGTTCATATTGTAATGCTGTTGTAAATAAATTTGATGAGAACACACTTTTTGTTTTAATGTATACCCTAATTGTTGGTCAGTGGCTTCAAATTTTCCACAAAGAGACTTGCACAATTCTCTGTGATGGGCTCACCGCCTGGGATATGCTGATTTAAATAACAGCGCATGGAGACACCTTGAGTCTGCACTACAGAGTGGAAAGGGTTAATTGTACATAATTGCACTGACGTGATGAAAACAGTAATGTGAAACCGAATGGTTCTGAGCAAAGAAAAATTACATTTCTCTGAAAGCAGCCAGTCTCCACTGACATTTGAAGTGTATTTGCATCACTCTGCTGGAGCAGATAGGATATCCTTATCAGCTTGTATCTTCAGAGGAAATCAGATGACAGATACACCATCTGCATTGCTATTGTTTTTTGATTATTTATGTAATAAGTAACAATGTCAAGATTGGCATAGCACATAGGGTTGCTTTAGTAGAAGGAATAATGTTCATATCAAATATTTATACCCAGTCAGTCAAAAGAACATCGATACTTAGTGGCTGCATTAATAAGTGAACAGAAATGTTTGCATCACTGTTTATGACAGATGAAATTCTTCCCCAATCTTGAAGTTTACAGTAACTGTGTGTTGTGTAGTAGAATAGGTGGAGTTGGTTTGGCTGTTGAAACAAGGTAAATGTGTGGTTGGAACAGGAGGAATGTTGACAGCTGCAGCATTGGAAAAGTGGGGAGGGAGGATGGGAGTCCCATGTACCGTGAATATTAGATAGTTCTCAAACCATTATTTAAGTTTCATGTATGCTTCTCAGTTATCATGTATATCTTTTAATGTTATTTTTCAATCATAATGCTACTTTATATCTTTTCATCAGTCACCACATTATCATATGCAGGTCGACCATTACTGCTCAAGCACTGTGTAACATAGTTTTGAGAGATGATTCTGAAGTGTAAATATTTTATTTACATTCATTATTTTATTAATTTTTTATGTTCCCAGTTAAGCCAAATGGAATAGTGATAACAGAAGAGCTTCGAGAAGAACTAAACCAGGCAGCATTTGCCACATCTCATGCCTACGCTGGTGCTAGGAGTGCTTCTCAAGGTCAGCAATATAATTTTATTTTCAGCAGGAAAAGTATTCATTGTACTGTGTATTTAATATGTTACAGTTCATAAAACTAGAAAACAGGGTATAAATTAAGAAATTAGTTTCATGTTGGAGCTATCGTAACAGTATCCTGATTCTCACAATGCAAGTGCAGTAGCAGTATCATCACGGCATCATCACGGCTTGTGCTGCCTCGTGGAGGATTGGGGCTACAGTGAATGAGACACTGCAGAACAAATGTAGCAACTGTCCAATTTAACAAAATGAAAGCAGTTCAAACAGTCCTACATGCAATCACCATGATTTCTGAAACTGGATGCAAGATGGCAGTAGTCATGATGCAGGACTCAAATTCACAAGAAGCGAGCTTTGTGTCACTGTCCAGTCATTGTGACAGTTGTTTCCATTGTTTTCTTAACTCACTTAAGGTCAGTGCCAGTATGGTGCCAGAATTAGAACAGCAGATGTTATCAGTAGCCAGTTATTAATTCCTGCAAGGGTAGGTAGCTTTCCTGTGGAGACAACAGCTTATAGATTTCAGTGTTTACAAATCAACTTGGAAGCATAATTTCATCAGGTAGCTGCAAAAATGGGAATTTTGAGATCACTTGTTTATAGTTTAATTATATGAGATCAGATGAACGTGGCAACAAGTTCAGCCTTTCTTGGTCTCCAGTGGCTGTACGCCCTATCTGTCATTTAGGTCGTCAGTCATTCAGAGGGTCCTGAACATTATGTTGAAAATCTGGAGGGGCTCTGTCTGGTTGAAAGATGAAATCCTGACAGTGGAAAGCCTAGTTGTTACAGCATGTCAAGGTAACTAGTGCCTGTCACAATGTGTCTGATGAAGAAACATGACCCATCAGCCTTTTCTTAATTATAAACACGTTTAGTTTTAGTCAACTGCACTCCTCTTCCACAAATGAGTGGAGCTTCACTAACACTCAAATATGTGCATTGTGTGTGTTCACATTCCCTGAAATGTGGAAAGTTACTCCATTGTTAAACACTAAATTTCTTTAGAAACTATATTTTTTTCTTATTGGTCTGAACAAACTCACTAAATAGCTGACAGTCTTTTGGTGGCATTCTTTGGAGCCTGCCTGAACTGTGAAAAGTAGGGTTTTCATAACACTGTTAAACTGTTTCCTATATCTCAGCAATGTCTTGGCTATCTTGGTATGTATGTATGTATGTGAAGGGTTCTTAAGAAACTTGCACAGATATGTTCCAGTCTCCCTTCTACTAGCTGTAGTGTTCGTAGTTCGTACAGGATGGCCTGGCTAACTATGAACACTCCAAACATTTAATATATGAATAAATCATCATCACTTTTATATGCAGTATGTACTGAAAATGAAATATATGTAACTTTGAAGATCTGAGTCTGTCCCAGGAATGTCTATCAGTTGTAGATCACTGAAGAGTAGTTTGAGTATAGTCTGAACATTAGTAGCAATATGCACTGTTTGTTGTATCATGCTACGAATCTTCAGAGATCTGAGCATAGAACTCAGTGAGCAGCATTTTAAGAAGATGCACAGACAGATATATTGGGATGCAGCGAGTAGAACTGAAGGCATAATTCTGTTGTGCCACCCATAAGAATACAGTGAGCCCTGTAGCTAGTGTGCCAGCTGGTGGCCCATCTTTGAGTTGCGGCCCATCTTTGAGTTGCATCCTCTGCTGAGATGTGGGCAATGCGTCTTGTGTGGTTGACATGATGCCATTGATATTGCATTCCTCATTGGCAAATTTGTGCACCGTCGTTGGATAGTGTGGGTGTGGGTGATGATATGGGGAAAGCCTGCGCTATGGCACAGCGATCTTCTGGAGGTACGTGGACGACACATTTGTGGTATGGCTGCACGGGATGGGTGAATTACATCGATTTCTTGAGCATTTGAATCGTATCCATGCTAGTATCAAATTTACTATGGAAACAGAAAAAAAAACAGCTACTGCCCCTTTTTAGATGTTGTCGTTCACCATAAAGTTGAGGGCACATTGGGACACGCCGTATATTGAAAAACAACATGCACAAACCTATATTTACATGCCAGTAGCTGCCATCACCCCTCGCAGACCATAGGTGTCCTTAAGAGCTTAGTGCATAGGGCGCACTGTATATACTATAAAGATAATTTGCAAGAAGAGCTCACATACCTCAAGCATTTTTAAACCGAATGGATTTTCTCTGCAACAGATTCATAGAGCATTCAATCCAAAACCTACAATGCAGGTAGGTGATGGGGAAGAAGGTAGTAATTCCTTCAGATCAAGTAAGTTTTTGCCCTATGTGGATGCTCTTTCCTCGAAGATAGGCCATATTCTTGAGAAACACTATGTTAAGGTGACCTTCCAGCCCCACATGAAGATTGCAGCTTTACTCGCCTCTGTAAAGTATGATTTACTGCTTTGTAAAGCAGGTTTGTATCAGATTCCTTGTGTAAATTGTGAGAAGTCATATGTAGGTCAAACAACATGCACCATTCATGAGAGATGTGTGGAGCATCGAAGATACTCATGCTTATCACAGGCAGACAGGTCAGCTGTGGCCGAACATTGTATTGATACAGGGCATTCCATGAATTAGTGATGTGAAGATTTTGACATCCACCTCTTCTTTTTGGGAATCTGTCTTCAAGGAAGTTAGAGAGATTAGATTAGCTAATAATTAAATAAATAAAGATCATGGTTTTAATTGGGACAAAGCAAGTAATCTGGCTCTTGGGTTAATTAAACTGCAGAGAAGTCATCATGGTGGCAACACCACCGAACATACATCGATAAGCGAATCGGATGTCTGTACACCTTCGCCACAGGTGGTGCATGTGCAAGTGTATTTCTTTGCTGCCGACCAGCATCTGTGACCCACATGTGCAGACCACCGTGGTGGAGCATATAAGGCCACATTTGGCATCTTGTTGTCAGTCTTGTGACTCATTCTGAGGATGGCTGGATGATATGCGGCAGAAATATCAGCGGAGGAAATTTTATTTGCTCGGCTGCATGCCCAAAATTTAATGGACTATAAATCAAATAGAACGAACAAGGCCATTTGATGTTCACGATAAGCGTGACCCATTTCCACTGAGTGCAGTCAATATAATTCTTCTTAACCAAGGACATATTTTTTTCATTGTTGTGTTTATTGGCCTGGAAGTATTTTACATTTGTTGTAGCATCCAAGACTACTTTTTAAGGTCAATGTGTTGTAATGTTTTTAGCTAGCACAACTGCTATACTTTTGTAGACAAATCTTTGATACTGAGGGAATTTGAACTTATCAGATGTAATTGTGATGTGAAATTAATCTACTCTAGCTCCATTCAAGCTTTGGTGGTTGAACAGTAACAATGGCAACTTGTTGTGTCTATTGTGTATCTAAGTCCAATGAAATCAGCTGATCTTAACTTTCCACTGATTAGTGCAGTTATTTGGCTCATTTTTTTCCTCCGCCGCAAAGAAGATGAACCATGTGCACTTTGTACAACTACGTGTAGTAAATCTGAGTACAGAATACAGCATTGAGAACCTTCCAAATTAAAAGATGGTGTTTGTTTCCTCGTGCAAATAACGTGCTAAGGCTGGTGATCAATGCTATGATATGTTACAAATCGTGTTCGTCAGTTTAATCACACCATATAGCATGAGCAAAAATCACATAATTTGCATCACTGCAAAATACATCCATCAGTTGCTAATGTGCCAATTGTATCATTGTTAACCTGGAGATACTTGAAAATGCAAATGATCATCATGAATATTCCTCAGTCTTCTAGGCGGGTTTGCATGTATAAATCTACAGCTATGAAGTTAAAACAAAGGTTCAGTTGTCATTAGGGTTTGAGAAAGAGTTTTCTCATTCAAAGAAAGCATGTATGTCATGATCTAACACCAAATTTGTTGACGATTGTGTTCTTAAATTAGTAAGTCATTATGTATCAGGAGTTCATATCCTGTGCTTATATGATAAACTAATAAGTCCACAAAAGAGAGAATTTGGAAAATGTGTTTCATCTGTAAAGGAGACCAAATATAAGACACTAATGTGACCTATTCTTGAGAACTGCAAGAGGTTTGGGATCCACACCAGGTCAGATTAAATGAAGACACTGAAGAAATTCAGAGACAGGCTGCTAAATTCGTTACCGTTAGGTTCGAACAACATACAAGTATTTATGCTGGATGTTGCAAAGTAGTATAAAATACAATGAGCCTTAAAGACTGTAGTAAGGAAGGTGAGTGGTTGACTTTGATTTGTTGGGAGAATTTTAGGAAAGTGTGATTTACCTGTAAAGGCGGCTGTATATAGGACACTAGTACAACCCATTCTTGAGTACTGCTTGAGTGTTTGGGATCTACATCAGGTCATTTTAAAGGAAGACATCAAAGCAGTTTGGAGGTGGGCTGCTAGATTTGTTTCAGGCATGTTCAGACAATGTGCAAGTGTTACAGAGATACTTCGGGAACTCAAATTGAAATCCCTGGAGGCTAAGACAACATTCTTTTTGAGGAACACTATTAAGAAAAATTTAGAGAATCAGCATTTGAAGCTGGTTGCAGAACAATCCTACTGCCACCAACATACATTTTGTGTAAGGACTGCAAAGGTAAGAAATGAGAAATAAGGGCTCATACGGAGGCATATAGACAGTTGCTTTTCCCGTTGCTCTATCTATGAGTCGAACAGGAAAGGAAACAACTAGTAGTGGTACAGGGTACCCTCTCCCATGCACCATGATGTGGCTTGCAGAATATGGATGTAGATGTAGATGTACATGTACAAAATATGCAACATGTTTGTGAAGAGCTGTGAGTAGGTAGAGGGCTGAATTGTGGAAAACCAGTTGTGAATTATGCATCACAAAGATGCGCTGACTCAAACACTGCATTTGATTCATAGTTACTTGGCAGAACACTGCGTAGCTATAGCCAAGTAAGTATAAGATCACTGACGGCTAGCAATGCTGTCACCAACTTTCAACTGCAAACTTGCAAATGGCTGCAGGTGAAAACAATAGCTTTCTATAGAGCTGCAACAACATTTGCGAAAGAAATGTTTACAAAATTGTTAGGTGGTTGGTTGATATAAGCATGAAAGCCACATGAGGACATCATTTCCAAATCACAGGTTAAATAACAAAAATTCAAAAAGTGAACTTCACATCATCCCAAAGAATGCTGTCTTGAAAGCTAGGAAGGATTCCAGCAGCAGCAAGCTACTATGAAAGAGGACATACGTAAAGTGCTTTATGATAAATAATAATTTTTAAAACAGAATCATTTTATTTTCAAAATTGTGTTTGTCTATTGCTCTAAAGCTCGGGTGGGTTGTTCACAACTAATTTCATCATCAAATAAATATACCGCGAGTCTTAAACTGCCCAAAGGATTTACTTATGGGAATTACATACATGCTTCTAACTACTTTCTTTTCTGCAAATAATTCATTTTTTGTAACTGACGGAGTTACCTCATAATATTATCCCATAAGATTGGAATGAATGAAAATACGCTAATTTAATAATTTCTGTGTCCTAAAAGCCTCATACTTCACCCACTTCTCGTACCTCCACATTCACCTTCTTATCATCCTCTGCATCTATGACCCCTGTCACACCCTTCTTATGTCCCTGTCTGTCTAAGTTAGTAGGAATGCCTGGAGCTTCTTTGGCTCTCTGGGATAACAAAGGAAGGGGATAGGAATATTGCACCAGTGAGCAGACACTGGTGCAGGCAGAAAGAGTGTCATGTGTAGTACACAATGAAATGAGGATGAGGGAGACAGCAGTGATATCAGTGTTTGAAGGCAACAAGGCTGTGGACATAGGGGATGTTAGGATCGATGCACAGGAGCGAGTAATAGCCCCACGCACTCCCAACGAGACCTTGATTGTTTCAGTGCACACATGATGGCATCGTTGCAGCAGTACTATATTGGAAGCCAACCATTATGCATTTAAGCTGAAGAAAGCAGGCACTGTTTGCTTATTTTGTTTACGAATACATTGAGAAATACAGCAGGAGGCTTTGGACTTGCACAAAGATTAGTTCATGCCTGATAAAAGGCATGTCTGTGACACTGTTTATGTACTTCAGAGCAGACAGTCATTTGATGAATTAACAGCAAAACAACAGCTGTAGTGTCAGCTGTTCATCTTTTCTGGATAATGGCTGTACTTTAATTGATCTGCATTATCAATAGAGAATTGACTAGATAACACTGTGTAAAGTTGTAAGGAAAGTTTGTAAACTGCATGGGAAGTCTTGCACAAAGAATGCACAATGAAATTCCCACGAGAAAGATGACCGAAAATGCCAATGGATTTGAAAACCATGCTATGTGATCTGGACAATCGAAACCCATCAGCCAAAGGAGGAATTTCACTAACAGTAGAAGAAATGTTTTCACTGATTGCTTTATAGACAATGGTGGTAAAGTACCATGGCGAGACAAATGAATCTAAATCTGGTCAGTAACAATCGTAGTGGATATCAAATCAATTTATTCCTGAATATGAAAGGATATTCAGTTTGTATAACTAATGAATTGTGTGCAGTTATGTATTTTGTGGTTGCAATACAATAAAGCACTGATTACATTGAACTGGCTGAGGTAACAGAATTTATTTTAAACTGTGAGATGTGTCCCCTATTTTAAGGTATTTTTTCACTCCTTCAGTGAACAATTCCATGTCCAAACCAGCTGCATCTATGGCAGGCTGACAACCATTGCTGGAGTTGTGAACACATGTACACTGCCGTATTCACCGACGATTGCTGCTTCGTGGCGATCGGCGAGATTGCTGCTATGCGGCAGTTGTTGGTGACACGATTCACGATAATAAATCACTTGTGTGTATTGGGTGTTGCTGTATAAGGAGGCCACATCAGTAGTGAAAGCAAAAACATAAGTGGTAATGGGAGGAGGATAATGGAGAGATGATGAAAGAATTGGGTGTTGTCCTTAATATAAGAAGTTAGATTGTGGACAATGTGTTGGAAGTGTCAGTCAACTCCTACAGACGTCGTTTTTGTGGGAGCACCAGCTACAATAGGGCATCCAGGTTTGTTAAGTTTGTGGATTTTAGGGAGCACGTAGAAGGTGAATATACCACAGGAAGCTAAGAATGCAGATGCATTTGGGGGAGACATTCTTGGATAGTGATAGAAGTTCATGCTGGGTGTACAGAATGGAATCCATGCAGCAGACTTGTAGGTAGAAGAGTCCAACAGTTGATGGTTCCTTTCTACAGGTAATAACTTCAGCTTGTCACCACATTCTCTCATTGTCATCCTCTCATATTATCCTCACTTCCATTTTCCCTCACTCCCATGTCTTTGTTTCCCCCACTCCTCACACCTCCACATTTTTTCCCCTCACCTTTCTGTTCATCTATGACCTGTGACACTCTCTACATCCTTCTCTGTCTGATTGAATTAATTGGGATGTTTGGAGCTTGTTGAGCTTTCTAGTTTTTCCCAGGTGACTTACGTAATTCTGGGATATGTTAACTCTATACAGACCTCGAATTTAAAAGGTATTTGATTACTTCCAAACTGTTGCTCATTTACTGCAAGGATAATGTTTTATGATAGAATTATTTATTATAGAGTGAAAGAGAGGCATGTAAACTTTATTGAGATTAGACCCTATAATTAAAAGACTGGTGGAATTTCTTCAGGTCAGAAACTTATAGTGTGCCTCACCACGACAATTTTCATAAAATAAATAATTAATCTGAATATTTTGTTCATTACAGGTGAGGAAGTTGGTTCATTAGTTTTGGGACCAGGATCTGCTTTGGAAGACATGCTGGCTGAGAAATTAGAGCGACATCGTGATCGTGAAGACAAAAATAAACTGTCTACTAAAGTTTTAGTCATGCAGCCAATTCTAAGGTTTCTACAGCTATTGTGTGAGAATCACAATAGAAATTTACAAGTGAGTTTGTAAACATGCACTGAAACATAATCCCCTCTCTGTCCCTCCCTCCCCAACTCTCTCTCTCTCTCTCTCTCTCTCTCTCTCTCTCTCTCTCTCTCTCTCTCTCTCTCTCAGCAGAAAACTAGTCACATAGAAAACATAAATTAAAATTCTATTAGCAGACAGTAGAAATATGCTTGCAGATATTACACAAATATACATCAGAAGTAAGTAGATACCATACTCTTCTTATTTTACCCATTTGTGCTGGTAGCGGTCAACTGGCAGTTAGGATGATCTGTATTACATTAGGTTACCACGTTTACACTGATTTTACTCGTGAGGCCACCACTTCTGAAGCTGGCTTCAGCTAAACCAGAGAGACAAATCATTTGCAGTGTTTGTATCTGCTGTGTGTAAGCTGTGTTCTATGAGTTTATATGTTAGTAACCATTGCTGAAAGCAACAATGTTTAGAATATTGGAAGTTTACATGTTGTTACATTTCGTGTGTACCATATCTAAATTGGGAATGGGGAACCACATGTATTGTTTTGTATTCATGTGGGAAATAATGTGGAAAGCAAAATAATATTGGCATTATGTCAGACCATCAGTTGTTCAAGATTTGGTCTTTGTATGTCTTATCTGTGTCACTTAACTGCATTGAGTAGGCTGCAACTATTAAAAAGTGTTTTCTTGATTGTATATGATTGAAACCGTTTACATGATTTAAAAGACATTTTAACTAAATAATAAATGCTATAAAATTATATTTAGTTTATACGGATATTCCATTGTTTAAAATTATATTTTGATAACAGAAACTGGATGTTTAACCTGTGTAGTTAAATACATCCATGTTATGCAAAAGAACTAGCTAGAAGTTGCCAGGATGTATCTTGCAGTGACAGCTGTTGAATATGTGTGTTGCAGCAGTTGATTTAATTTGATTTAAACAGGGAGTTAAAAACAGGTGTTGTTGTAGCCCTCTATTGCCCACACACTCCCTGCGATTCTAATAAAGCCAACCAGTATCCTTAGAGAGTATAAGGAGACCCTTTACTGTTTCTTTATTAGACACAGCTACTTCAGGACTTGATGACTCAAATATTCTGTCTCTCTTGATCTCCAATGTTTCACATTGGGAGATTGTGTGTGGTGCGGTTTGAACACCCCGGACACGTAGGTTTCTTTGGCTATATTTCTTAAAGTTCCCATGACCATTCATTAGTCCTATCATGGTTTTACCTGTCTTCTGGTCAATCCCAGGATTGCAGAACTTCTCTTAAAATGTGGCTTTGGCATCATCAGCATGCCATATGTTTGCTTTTGGATCACAGTCCAATATTCGAATTGCTCCCTTCTGATCAAGTTTCATAGTTTTGATTTAACCAGCACCTTAGTGATGGTTGGGACAGGTTCCAGTCCAGTAAGTGGAGTCGTCACACCTATCCTGTGCAGCCTATCAGCTTGTTCATTGCCACTGAAGGGACCCACAGCAGGTTTGCCCTGTTGCTTTCCCCTAGTCTCAAAAGGGCTTGTGGCATTCTGCAATGACCTTTGGTCTCTTGCTGTAGCTGATAGAGATTTCAGATCTCCTTGGCTGTCTGAATAAATGTAGATCTTCTC
This sequence comes from Schistocerca piceifrons, assembly GCF_021461385.2. Taxonomy (NCBI): domain Eukaryota; kingdom Metazoa; phylum Arthropoda; class Insecta; order Orthoptera; family Acrididae; genus Schistocerca; species Schistocerca piceifrons. The sequence continues at coordinate 191,934,202 of NC_060149.1, forward strand.
TGTACAAACCCTGACAGTGGATATTTCTGCCTGAAATACCGTGACCAATTTCCGTAGAGAGATTGCAGTTTCTAGTCTAAGCTATATCCCATGTACACCACCTCAGTGCCTTCGTCTGTTTTCGACCTGTCAGTAAACCAGCCTGTCTCTTGCATAGTGATGTGGTTCTTCCTGCACTGCTCTGTACATCCAATTTTTACACTGAAACGTTTGTTGAAGCAGCTGGAAGTTACTGTTTAGTTGACCAGCATTTCCCCAACCATTCCTATATTTACCACATTCCCCATATTGGTGTGGGATTCAGAATATCCTAAAAGTATCCAGTTTTTTCATATACGCCCCTGCTGCTGCTGCTTCCATTTTAACCCACAGGTTTAATGTGGGCATGTTCAGTGTGATCTCCATCCTAGTAATTGATGTGCTGCCAATTCCATTTGTTATGGCTATGCACCTTACCAAGCTCCTTGGCAGCCACCTGATCTACTTTGTTTCACCATACTTAAGTCCCAAAGTTATTGTAGGTCCTATTACAGTGGTGTACATCCAGAACATACCCTTGGGGTTTTGACCACAGTTTCTCCTGTCTCTTCTAATGCTCATAACAGTACCTTTTGCCTTGGAACACATATTCCTTATGTGAGGGACCCATCATAGTTTCGCATCCAAGGTTACCACTAGATACTTCAGTAACCCTCTGCTGGCAGAGTTTCATCAGGAAACTTAAGATTCCAGTAAGTGTACCGGATAGGCTTCCTTGTGAATACTGCAGCAACAGATTTCCTGGGGCTGACCCTTAGATTGTGTTTCCTGCACCAGTTTTGTACAACATATCCACATTGTGCCAGTGTTCTAAAAAATTTGCCAAGTATTACTATGACTAAGTCATTTGCATATCATTGGCAAAAGTACCCTATAGTATTTAACTCTTCAATGAGTTCATTCACCACTAGATTCCCCAGTAGTGGGGACAAAATCTCTCTTTGTGGACACCCTTTAGTGGAGTTGATCACCGTTTTTTTCATTCATCAAAGTGGTGTCTGCCTTTCTTCTGCTCAACATGATATTAATCCATTTATATATATGCTGGCCTCAGTGCCATTTTCTTCTACATCTCTAACCATGGATTGAAAGGTCTTATTGCTAAAAGCCTCCTCGATATTCAGGACGATGCAGAGAGCAATTTCCTAAAAGTGTAGTGCTTTATCCACCTTCCCATTAAGTTGGCATTAGTGAAGTGGTGCTTCCCGTGATTGGCCTGATTTATGAGCCTGTTGTTTTATATGTAGAGGAACCTCAGTTAGCCTCATTTCCCTAATGTGCATATTAACCAATTTTCTAATGTCTTTAAAAGAAAGGAGGACAGACTGCAGTCTCATATCCTTGGCCTTGGTATGATCAGTTATCCCTGGCTTCAGAGTGAAAACAATCCTCACTGCCGTACAAGCATTAGAAATGATTCCTGCTGCTAGACTAATCCTAACAGCCTACATAGGCATCTAATTAAACTGTTTCCAGCTGGTTGCAGTAGACGTGGAAAGATTTCATGTGGGACTGGTGACTTGAATGGTTGAAATGTTCCCACGGACCACTGGATTTTTGTTTGAAATCAGCACATGCTCTAAGAGATTTACTGTACTCCCCTTGATTGCCTGTAAATCACTGCCTCTCAGGGACTGAATCTTGGGCTATGTTGTCTGCCATAGAACACTGAGGGAAGTGAGTCCTGAGAGGCACTTCCAGCGTCTTGCTTGCTGTCTCTGTGTAGTCACCATCCTCCTTCCTTAGAGTACATCCTGGATTAGTTGGTATTATGGTGAAAATTTTGTGAAGTCTAGCACAAGTAGCTGGACTTACATTCATGAGGTCTGGGCTTCAGTTCCCTGTGTGGCAATCTAGATTAAGATTTTTCATTGTTTCCCTAAGTCACTAGAGGCACACAGTTATCTGAAGCTGTACTGAAGCAATATCTTGTGGCATAGCTGAGCAGATTGTCAATCAACAATTTGCAGATTATTTTTGAAAATACTGCACTCAAAAAGGCAGCCTCTATTCACAATGGTTAACTTCTCCCTCAGTAGGTGTCTGTGTTGAGTTCATGTTAGTGAATTGTGAGAGATCTGCACCTAAGAATAGCATATATTTATTTCTGTATCCTTCCGTAGACAAAAAATATTGTATGGATGTTGTCCAAATATACATATAAATAAATAATCAGTAGAGTAAAACACTGTAAGTACCTCTATGAAATTATTGAACCAACAGGACTTGAGGGGGGGGGAAACAGATTGCAGAAAATCAAGAAAGCATCTGGACTTGTTTCAAATTTGTATAACAAAAAATGCCTGTCAAAAGGCACTAAAATCAGACACTACAACACAGTAATCAAACTGACAGCCACATATGCAAGTGAAACACTCTCATTGAATTGAAAACTAGATTTACAAGACATTAAGAAAGGAGAGAGAAATATTATTAGAAACATTATGGGACTATGATACACACAAGATGGATACAGACTGCAGACCATTGAGATAACAGAAAAAGTATCAAACATTGACATTGACATCAGAAAGAGATGAATGAAGTTCTGTGGACACCTGGACAGATTAACTGGAAACAGACTAACTAAACATCTATTGGAATACATGACATCTTTCAAAGCATCAATACCTTGGGTAACTGAAGTTGAGAAAGATTTGACAAAAGCAAAGATTGGCGTAACAAACACATCAGACAGGGATACGTTGAGAAGCAAAATTAAGTGGAAGATTATTCCAGAGATGGAACCAAAACCATCCCAACCAAAGTGGACTGAAGAAAGAATGAAGACCTTCCAGGGAAAAAATGAAGAAATATTGGGAAAATAAGAAGAACCCTAAGGAATATTGAAAACCTCCTTCTTATCGTTCTCCAATGGGGACATTCACAAATAATAATAATAAGAATAATAAACCCCGTGGAGGTCCGGGAAAAGAATAGGCCTCCGGTATGTTCTGCCAGTCGTAAAAGGTGACGAAAATAACAAACCACTAATAGGGCTAACCCCCCCTTTTAGTGTGATTAGTTGGTTCAGGACAGAACTAAAGAAGCCTCGGACAAGTGCCGTCATGGTCAGGGATGACGCTTGAACCCTATGCCCGCCCACAATGGTAACGACACTGCTAGCCAACTGGAAAATGATTTAAATCCAAATAGAGGTGTTTTGCAGGATATGCTTCCTGCGACCACCCTAGAAGGAAAACAAAGACAGAGGATGAGATGGTCAGATGAAGTTAATCGACACCTCATGTTCTGTTACTACCAAGCAACAAACCTAGGAACCAACACAACTGGATACCAATCACAAGTATACACAACATTTATTACCAGATACCCAGAATTAAAATTTTTAACAGAACAATGACTAGCTGATCAGATTCGTGTAATAATAAAAAATAACAGGATACCCCAGTCAGAATTAGAAAACATCAAACAACAAGTACAACAGATACTGGAACAAAATAATGTGCAATCAGAAGAAGAAGAAGAAAATACAGTAATGGACTCAAACATCCCAGAGCAAACAAACAAAGAACAACACGCATCAATTAAACAATCAGAGGAAAACGAAATCTTAAGACAGCCACCAGAACAAGCACAAATAGAACATGAAGTGACACACATGTTAGATATAGAAGAAAAATTTCAGCTGACATATATAGAATACAAAGACACAAATACAGACATTAGACCATTCTTGCATAGACCGCCAAATAACCCACAAGTCGAAACAACAATAAAAACTATCAACACAATCATACACAACAAAATAAATGAAAATACAACTATGGAAGAGTTACAACTACTGGTTTATGTAGGAGCACTCACTACACTAAATATACACACTAGGCAGAGATCAGAACCAACCAACACACAGAAGAAACCCACAAAACCAGCATGGCAACACAGGCTACAGATCAGAATAGGAAAACTGAGAAAAGACATCGGACAGCTAACACAATTTATAAGAAATGAAATGTCAGGAAAAAAAAAGAAAAATGTTAGGTAAAATCTCACAACAAGAAGCGATAGAGCAATTAGATGAAAAGAAGCAGAAATTACAAGCATTGGCCAAACGACTTAGAAGATACAAAAAAATTGCAAATAGAAGGAAACAAAACCAAACATTCAACTCAAGCCAAAAGAGATTTTACCAGACAATAGATAACACACACATTAAAATAGACAATCCACCAAACATAACAGACATGGAACACTTCTGGAGCAACATATGGTCAAACCCGGTACAACATAACAGGCATACACGGTGGATACAAGCAGAAACAGACACATACAAGATGATACCACAAATGCCTGAAGTGATAATTTTGCAACATGAAGTCACCCAAGCAATTAATTCTACTCACAATTGGAAAGCCCCTGGAAAAGATTAAATAGCAAATTTCTGGCTAAAGAAGTTCACCTCAACACATTCACATCTAACTAAATTATTTAACAGTTACATTGCAGACCCATACACATTCCCTGATACACTTACACATGGAATAACTTATCTGAAACCTAAAGATCGAGCAGACACAGCAAAAATCACACATCTGCTATACATGGATGATCTAAAACTACTGGCAGCAACAAATCAACAACTCAACCAATTACTAAAGATAACAGAAGTATTCAGCAATGATATAAATATGGCTTTTGGAACAGACAAATGTAAGAAAAATAGCATAGTCAAGGGAAAACACACCAAACAAGATGATTACATATTGGATAACCACAGCGACTGCATAGAAGCGATGGAAAAAACAGATGCCTATAAATATCTATGATACAGACAAAAAAGTAGGAATAGATAATACAAATATTAAATAAGAACTAAAAGAAAAATATAGACAAAGACTAACAAAAATACTGAAAACGGAATTGACAGCAAGAAACAAGACAAAAGCTATAAATACTTATGCTATACCAATATTGACCTACTCATTTGGAGTAGTGAAATGGAGTAACACAGACCTAGAAGCACTCAATACACTTACACGATCACAATACCACAAATATAGAATACATCACATACATTCAGCAACAGAAAGATTCACATTAAGCAGAAAGGAAGGAGGAAGGGGATTCATCGACATAAAAAACCTACATTACGGACAGGTAGACAATTTAAGAAAATTCTTTCTAGAACGAGCAGAAACTAGCAAAATACACAAAGCAATCACTCATATAAATACATCGGCTACACCACTGCAACTTCATAACCACTTCTACAACCCTTTAGATCACATAACATCAACAGATACGAAGAAAGTAAATTGGAAAAAGAAAACACTACATGGCAAGCACCCGTATCATCTAACACAGCCACACATCGATCAAGACACATCCAACACATGGCTAAGAAAAGGCAATATATACAATGAGACGGAAGGATTCATGATTGCAATACAGGATCAAACAATAAATACCAGATATTACAGCAAGCATATTATTAAAGATCCCAATACCACAACAGATAAATGCAGACTTTGCAAACAACAAATAGAAACAGTAGTTCACATCACAAGTGGATGTACAATATTAGCAAATACAGAATACCCCAGAAGACATGACAATGTAGCAAAAATAATTCACCAACAACTTGCCATACAATATAAACTAATAAAACAACGCGTTCCCACATACAAGTATGCACCACAAAATGTACTGGAGAATGATGAATACAAATTATACTGGAACAGAACCATTATAACAGATAAAACACCACCACATAACAAACCTGACATCATACTCACCAATAAAAAGAAGAAATTAACACAACTAATTGAAATATCCATACCCAATACAACAAATATTCAAAAGAAAACAGGAGAAAAAATTGAAAAATACATCCAACTGGCTGAGGAAGTCAAGGACATGTGGCATCAGGATAAAGTTGACATTATACCAATTATACTATCAACTACAGGAGTCATACCACACAATATCCACCAGTACATCAATGCAATACAGCTACATCCAAACTTATATATACAACTACAGAAATCTGTAATTATTGATACATGTTCAATTACCCGAAAGTTCCTAAATACAATATAACATATACCATACAGTTAAAAGGAAGTCACGCTTGATCAAGGTCCGCGTCACTTTCCATTTTTAACCAGACTTAACGTCTGAGAAAGTAAAGAAATAATAATAATAATAATCACAGATAAATGGAACATACAAATATGCAGACTGTAAATGATAATTGTTTACAGTGTCCAACATTGGTGTAGATTAATTCAAGCTGAACAGTTTTATGTAGGACACCTTTGATGTATCAATTATGAAAGTAACTCAAATCTGCGTAGAAAAACACCTTACTTACAGCACATTCACATAACACAAGATTTTCATGTTCTCTCACACTCTGCCTTCAAACACATCCCTATCCCCACTCTCATTCCCCACCAGTCTGGATTTCTAGTATGTTCACAGCACTCTCTCCTGTCACTGTACAAAAATTTGTGACTATGTGAATTATTTCTCATATTTGACCTTTTTTTTGTCTTCATTGCACCATAGACTTAGTTGTGCACTTACAGATTGTAAAACTGATGTTTATTTAAAATTTATCTAACAGTTTTGTGAGTGTTATCAGCGTAAAATTAGCGATTAAATCGTTTTGTTTGTCTGGCTTTCTGACTATGAAACTGCTGTGCTTGCAATGGTTAAGTGTGGTTGAAATTGTCAACTTTATTATGTTTTGCAAAAATCATTCTTCTTTTACTATTCTCATGGGCATGTTATTTAACGAAATATCCAACAAAGCTGATGACATAACGACATACTCAGTGAAGACCAGAAAAGTTTGAATATAGGAAATAATTTGTATAGTCTCAAATTTTTGTACAGTGGTAGGAGGAAGTGCCACAACATAAATGAAATCATGACTGATGGGGGATGAGTATGGGGTTGGGGGTGTGTTTGATGATCACTTTTGTACAGTACCTGAATAACTTGTAAACTGTAGCCTTTAGTGAAAATATATTTGAGTAAAAAATTAAACTACATTAAATTTCCTACAAAAGGGTTCTTTTAAATTTTTCTCTTGGGCTAATAATTTGCATGTAGAGAGTGAGAAAATTTAAAATCTCATGCGACATGCATGTGCTGTAGTAACTTAGGTGGTTTTTGTACTTTGCTGACTTGATAGACCAGAAGTGTCCCATATAAAATTATTCATCTGGACTTCCTCTATACTACTGTGGTATGTTGGAAACAGTTATTATTTACATCATGTATACGCAAAATAATACACACAAATAACACAAAATGATACAATACATTTCATACAGTTTATATATGTATATGACTGCTGTTATTAGAAATCATATGCGCTTCTTCATAGACCACCTCATTCAGCAAATCCTTTTATACACAACAATGATTTAGTAAAGGTTTTACATCACACAACAGCTGTTTGTTAGATATTTAAATATAAAGAAAATGTTTGCTGCCAAAAGACTGTACTTACAGTTTTCGATCATTAGAGACGTTATTTCAAAAATGTCATTGTTCAGCGTATTACCAAGTAAAAGCATTGTTCAAGTTGGCATTTCTTAAATCTCGCTTTAAATTTATTTTTGTCTTGCAACTTTCTGATATAGACTGTATAGTCTGTTGTAAAAGTTTAAAACCACTGTGACTCACATACCTTTTGTGTTAGTTCTTTTTGTTTTTGCTGTGTATGTAGTGCTGTAACTATGAAAGTCAGCATTTGTCAGTATTCAAGGTAGGCCCTTATATATAAACTCATCCGCATATAATGAATGTTAGTATTTGTAAGTTTTCTGAATGAGTTTTCAGTGTGCTTGTGGAGGACTATTTATTATTATTCGGATAGCCCTCTTCTGTAACAAATAAATAAAAGAAATTGTTTTAAGTGGCAAGTGGTGAAATCCCAAAATATTATTACATGTATTGTAAGAGACTAAAAATAGCCGAAGTTTGCCATCCTGGCAGCTTCTGAGATAAAAACATCTGTCATAATTGTAAGGGGGGGATGTGAATCTTCAGCATTGGCCTAGATTTTCTCGTGTCTATGGCTAGATGTAGATTTCTCTTTTGACTTATTGTCGCAAACTGCATGTAATTTGTTGTATTTACATTTGACGTCAACTTGTTTGCATTAAACAAAGAGTGGTCGTACATCAGGTCTTTATTGGTAATTCTATGCAGCAATTGCTTTGGCAGAAAGAGTGGACATACATGAGGTTTTTGTTGGTAGTTTTGTGCAGCAATTGCTTTGGCACGATTATCATCATCTGTGGACAGCATATGACTTTGGCTGTAATATCTAGGGTGTGTACATCATTTATACAGGTAAGAAGTAGTGTGGACCAAGAATTCTGCCCTGTGGTAGTCCTATTTCCACTTTTTTTTCCTACCTCAAGCTAAAGTGATTTTGTGATTTGAGTAAGGTGGCATCACTTCTACAATCTGTGTTCTGTTTCGTAGGGATGATTCAAACCCTGTTTTGCCAGGCCCTTGAATACCTAGTGCCTTAAATTTTTCTAAAAGGATGCCATGCTTGACAATATCATATGCTTCGGAGAGAACTAAATTAACTCCTGATATGCTATTGTTTTTTTCTAGATGTCTCATTATTTGTTCAGTATAGCACATTACTGCCGTTTCTGTGATTTTACCTGACTGAAAGCAATGCTGACTACTGGATAGTACCTTACGGTCTTTTAGATATTTTTTGATTTGGCATTTCATCAATTGAAACTCAGTTGGTAGAGCACTTGCCTGTGAAAGGCAAAGGTCCCGAGTTCGAGTCTTGGTCTGACACACAGTTTTAATCTGCCAGGAAGTTTCATGTCAGTGCACACTCCGCTGCAGAGTGAAAATTTCATTCTGGATTTCATCAATTTCTCCAGTATTTTGGAGAGTGCCAGAAGGAATAATATTGGCTGATAGTTTCCTACCTTACAGATGTCTTCATTTTTAAATAATGGCTCCACTTCTGATATTTTCAACCTTTTAAGAAATGCTCCTTCACTAAATGATAACTTGACAATTTTTTGTGGAGCAGTGACAACTATGAAAGACACCAGTCCTTCACCTACTCTTGCTGAAATTTTAAGTTTCAAGCTCTTTACAAGTTTTAACACTGTTGAATCTGCCTCATACTATAAGCAGCTTTTGATCATTTCGGCCTTTTGGTTTTGTCTTCCCCATAAATTTCAAACTAAATGAAGCTGTTACATTAATGAAATAATTATTTGTGTAATATGGATTTCTTTTCAATATTAATGTGTGATGCATGTTTGAGAATGATATCCTGTTATTCACATCTTTTCCCTGATTTGGGCTTCAAAATTGCCAAAACAGTATTTGACTTGTTTTCCAGTTGTCTACTTAAGCTGTCATTAGTTGGAAATTTTTCCTTAGCAATAATTTTTTGATAGATACTCATGTAATTCTTAACATAGTCTATCAGCTGTGGATTTGTGGATGTTTTCATTTTAAAAATTAGTCTTTTTGACTTCTACAAGAATTTTTAATGCCAGATGTGATCTAGGAGCTTGTATACATGTTACCACGGGATCTAATTTTTGATAGCTTCTTCGGAAAGCATGTCTCAAAAATCCCATGAAATTTGAAGAGCAGGAAATTATATGCATCATCAGTATTTGTGTGGGACAGCACTTCTGCCTAGGATTCATTGCTAAAGATATTTGCAAAGTTTACACAATTTTCTGTAGAAAAATTTATTTCGTACACCCTGTGCTTTTGTTTCTGTCAGTGACAATGAGGTCATTTTGAGGACAAAAGCTCTTTGATCTAATAACCCTAAATCAGAAATTGTTCAGTATAACCCCATAACTAGGTTTGTACAAATAAAGGTATCATGACGAATCACAACAATTTACAAACTGTCTCTACAGCGCATGCACAGTTTTGTGATAGTTGTAATCGTCGTCACACCTCTGTTGAACCATATTTAGTGTGTTTCGTCTTTCAGCCGCTTGTAGCATTCATTCAGTTTGCTCAGATGTTTTTGGTTTAAACGCAGTGCAAATTACTTACATTCTCATGCTGAGCAAAACGTGTTTCAAGGATTTATTCTCATTGTTAGTGCAATATTTACGTACATATTTTTTGTAATGTTACACAAAAAGCAAGGTTAGTGATAGTTTGCATGTGTGTGGTTTTCTACATTACTGAGGAAGCACAGTACCGGATAATCTCAAAAAGACAACTACAGTTCAAGAGATGCAGAAAAACACACATGCAAACACCACACAAAATGCTTACGTAAATATATGTTCACTCGATATCAAGAAAAAATTTTCAAAATGCACTTTGCTGAGCATGAAAAAATATGTAACTGATGCAGTGTTTCATTATTTAAATAATAAATGACAGCTGCAGGCATTCCAAAAACATCAATAATGACATATGAAATTGAGTCAAATGTTTCTGCTTCCCAGTTATCAGTTCCCATTATATCAGTGGTTTTTGTTAGATAATAAACCATTATTAGATAATAAACTAGTCCCCGACATGAGTATTTTGATGCCTATTATGTGCACATACATAAAATGCGAGGGGTTATACTATACATAACTTTTGCAGCTTAAAATGTTATTCCCCACATTTTACATTTTACCGCATGTTACACCATTTTTTGAAGTGCCTTGAAAAGTGTAAAAGTGGGGTTTCACTGTATTTCTATTTGTGTAGCTGCTAAATTTGAAAATATATTATCTTTAAGATTATTTGTGTTATTTGTTATTCTTGTATGGTCAAACTATGTACTTTGTATCATTTTCATGGAATGTTTCACACTGTATTATGAAAAATGTTATAAAGTCATATTTAGTATGAAAATAGTAGAGGTGTTGAGTCATTAACAGGCATATAAATATACATTGTTCTTAATTTTAGTGTTGGTAGCTACAGTTTTTTTTTCTCCCAACAGAATCTTCTGCGAACTCAAAATAACAAGACATATTATAACTTGGTGTCAGAAACACTGATGTTTCTGGATTGCATCTGCGGCTCCACAACTGGAGGACTGGGCTTGCTTGGACTATACATAAATGAGAATAATGTTCATCTCATCAACCAGACCTTAGAGACTTTGACAGAATATTGCCAAGGTCCTTGCCATGACAACCAGAATTGTATTGCTACTCATGAATCAAATGGTCTCGATATCATTACGGCACTCATACTAAATGATATAAATCCTCTCGGAAAAACAAGAATGGATCTTGTCTTGGAGCTGAAAAATAATGCCTCAAAATTACTCTTAGCAATCATGGAAAGTAGAGGAGATAGTGAAAATGCTGATCGGATCCTGTACAACATGAATCCAAAGCAGCTGGTGAGTTGATTCCTTTTATTTTTTTCCACAGCAACGCCATTGTATTAAGTTGTAACATTTATTTGTTTTTGGGAGGTTGAGGACATCGCCAGTAGCATTTCAAATAACCACTAAAGGTAGGGTTTCCATAATCCAAGAACCAAAACCAAGGAAATAGTCCAAGCATTGTCACCATCAGCAAAGGAGTTGTAATTACTGAAGGAAATTAGTCCAGGCATTAATGCTGTCAGCAAAGGAGTTGTCATTAATGAAGAAAATTAAATTAAGTTCATATTAACTAACTTTTTAATTGAAACATTAAACCCAAATTGCTAAAATGTACATAATTGTGCTGCTACAGTTGAGATATATTTTACACCAAGCTTTGTACAAGTCATATTTCTCTGAGCATTGAACAGATAACATGAACGTGCTCAGATTCTGAATGAGTCTGCAAAAATGAATGCAACTTATATTTTTTATGTTATACTGAATTTGGAGCATTGCATTGACTGAAGTTAAAGCCATCCTGTTCCTTTCTTCTGTAAATTGTGTGCTCACTATAGAAAATACTTTCTCCCCATTAGCATTATGCCCTGGAATGGAGAAATAGTGTAGCACAATCCCAAGTAGTTCTGAAAATTGCTCATCAGAAAAACAATCGTCAAAAGATTTTGCCCACTTTTTATGAGGTATAATCTCCAAGTTCTGATTCTTGGTGTCTCCCAGAAAACATTCAAGATTTACTATCAGATCAAACAGCAATCTCTCATCTGTTTTACAAGTTTCTTGCGTCCAGTTCAATGAACATTCTGCACTTTGCCAATCAGGTACAGTCTTCAACAGTATCCATTCAAAATGTTTTAAGTTGACATAAAGGCTGGCTCTATTTCATGAGGCAATCTATAAGTGTCTGATAAATTGCCTTGACTTCCTCGTGAAATTCTAACAGTTGATACTGTGTCAGATCTGACATAAATTCTTTTACTTTAGAAGTCATGAAGTTAAATGTTTTCTGACCTCTAAAAACATGCACAATGCCCGTAAGCTGCAACCTAAACTCACTCACAGATATATCATATTTCTTAATGCTTGTAATTGCCTTTTGAAATGGACTCATATGAGTATGCAGGACGTGTAAGTAAATTTTTCAAGAAGAATAAGGAAAAAAGATCTGAGGAGACTTGGACACTTAATAAAAAATAGAAAGTATGGTTTAAGAGCCTCAAACATGTACATGAACCTTTCACTTGTAGGATGTAAGCTCACCCACCTAGTTTTTACATGCCTGAGTAAATCTTTGTGTGTTATATGCAGTGAACTGAGTGAGGTGGCACAGTAGTTAGCACACTGGACTCGTATCCAGGATGATGATGGTTCAAACCAGCGTCCGGCTATCCTGATTTAGGTTTTGCGTAATTTCTCTAAATCACTTCAGGCAAATGCCGGGATGGTTCCTTTGAAAGGACACAGATGATTTCTTTCCCTACCCTTCTCTAATCTGAGCTTGTGCTCCATATCTAATGACCTCGTTGTCGATGGGATGTTAAACACTAATCTCCGTCTTCTCCTCCATGTGCAGTAAATCACAAAAATCCTTTAGTGCAGCTACGTGAACATTATAAATTAAAAGGTAGTTATACACTTTGGTAATAATACTTTGAATCTCTTGTGAAAGTATATCTGCCCCTTCTTGGATTGCATTATGTAACACATGAATTGGGCAATTTACCTGTACTGTAGACCAGTTTAGTTTGTGTTCAAGTTTTCTAACTATATTGTTTTTTCCTTTTCTTCCAACACTTCCAAAGTTAGTATTATCGACACCAAAAACTCAACCTTTGTCACTAAGACTGAATTCAGAAATCACTTTATATACACACTCAGTGTACTGGAGGTTTTGTTGTCGCACTCATTTAAATATAGTAAATTACACTGAACAAATCCTGTGAGACCAAAATATTGCGCCAGAACAGGAAACATTATTACATGGTTGTTATTACTGCCACCTGTACTGATCCCAACATTATTCACTTTTGATGGGCTATGTCATACATTATATTTTATGAAAGGTGATATAATATAATTGACAATTGCTTCAGAGTTACTTTTTTTACTCGAAAACTGAACAGCTACCTTTCAATCATTAAAAATCTTATACATGATTTTTGTTGTGCATGAAGAAGAATTCTAAGAATAGTGGTGTTTCACGGCATGAAATGCAAGTGTGTGTTCTGCTGTAAGAAACTTATTTGATTCTCTTTGATTACCACTAAAGAAACTGGTCAACTGTTTCAAAGTTGAAGCTGAATGCACAGCTCTTATATGTTTCTTGCTTGTAAAATGGTCATTCAGAGTTCGTTTCCCAACCATCGGTGATTGAAATGTAACAACTGTAATGAAGTAATTAAGGATTAGTTGAGACTTAACCTTAGACATGCTAATTAATGTTTTTAGGCCACATTGACAGTTATTATGTTGCATTTAAGTTAGGTACACTATCAGTATCAGGGTGGGTCAAACCGTTTCTAGCCTAACAAATAAAGAATGACAGAAATTTCATAATACCAATTTATTTTTCAATATAATACCCATGCACACTAACAAACTTGTGGGCATGCTCAGATAACTTTGGAAAACCATTCAAATAAAAGGTATTTGATTTCAAGTCCAACTAAGCATTCATAGCATCAATCACTGTGTCATCATTGTCAAATCGTCATCCTTTGAGGTCTTTTTTTAGGTTTGGGAAAAGAAAAAAGTTTGATGGAACCAAATCTGGAGAATATAGCAGATGATATAACAATTCAAAGCCACAATCACACACAGTTTCCAGTGTTGCAAGGGCTTTGTGCACTGGTGTGTTGTCCTGATGCAAAAGAATTCCGCATGCCGATTTTTCATGCCCTTTTTTTTTTTCAAACAGTGCGGGAGGGTGCAATAGTATGATGCATTGATAAGTTGTACCCTTCTGCAAGTAATCCACCATAATTACCCCTTCTGCATCCCAGAAGACTGATGCCATCACCTTACTGGCTGATTTTTGCACCCAGAATGCTTTTGGGGTAGGGAATGAAGGGTGTTTCTATTATTGTGACTGTTGTTTTGTCTCAGGATGAAAATGGTGAATCCATGTTTCGTCCATTGTCACATACCTTGCAAGAAAGCCGTCTTCATCTGCTGCAAATTGGTGGGTATTTCTTCACAACATTGCACACAGTCCTGTTTCTGATCTGCATTTAAGTCTGTCAGGACCCACCAAGATGAAACTTTCCGCATTCCTGAAATATCCACAATGTCATGAGCATGCACATGGAAGATTCAAAATGTGGTTTCAATGTGCTGCAACATTGTTCGACAACCCTGTGAAATCGTATCATGAATTTAAGTTATTATTTCATCAGTGGCAACGGTGACAGGCCTTCCGCTCCTTTACGCATCTTCCACAGTCGTTCTTCCATGCTTGAAGTTGGACATGAAGTTTTTCACTGTTGCACAAGACTGAGCACTGTCCTTAAGTGTATTCTGCACATCCTCCGCAATTTCCTTGGGCATCATTCCCATCAAATGAAGATATTCAATCACAGCACGGTTCTTGAGTCTCTCAATATTCGCCATTTTGCTTACACTGTGGTATACAACACATCCTAGCAGCAAAACTAACGAAGCTGGAGCTGCTAAATTTGACTTGCATACCCAAAAAGGATCATTATAAAAGTAGATGGTGTTGTTTGTGCAAGACATTACCATAACTATCGTGGACTAGAAACTTTTCGACCACCTCTTGTACAACAGTAGCTTTAGGTTAGTCTTTGATTGATTTCAATTTCTTCAATTATTTAATAGTAATGCAAATAGTTGTCTGAATAGGAATCATAAAAGCATGCAAGAACAGTGAAGTACAAGCAGCACAGGGCCCAAACAGTTTACCTTAGAGGTTAGCCTCAACACTGAAATTCCAATGTTGTAAAATTGTTTCTATGCTGATTATAATAGAAAACTTTGTAATTAAATGTTGCTTGTTAATTTCAATGGATATGAAAATAAATTGTGCTTTATAGTATATGCACTGAAGTTACTACTCACATTCTTTACAAAAATCCTCATTTTCATTTCTTCCATCTTCCATGCTCAGAAACTGATATGTGTATTCTTCTCGGAAGCGAACTTTTTGTTGCGACTGCAATTTGATTTTAAAGTTCCATCTAATGATGTCACGAGTAATGGTAGATTTTGTTCAAATTTTGAATTACTCTCCAAGCAGCTGAATATTAACCTCATACAAACTACAGAACAAGAGTCAGAAACACGAGGAAGGCACCAGAAACATAGGATCTGGAAACTACAAAATTCCCAGAGAATCAATTATTGGACCGCTTCCGTTGTCACTGTTAGTGCAAGACCGGGTGCATACCTATGGTCATGATCACATATATTAAACACTCACTACTTTGACGGCCTTTTATCTTTTCATTCAGGACATTCATCTTCTAACATAAAAACTTGGATTGTCTGCAAAATCCGTGGTGTGTGGCAACTCTAACTAGGGAAAAAATTACCTGTGAGTTTTCTGTGTGGCAGTTCCAGCACTTTTAATTGTCACACACCACGTAATTAATCTAGTGAAAACTGTACATCTGCCTGTCCAAAGAAGTAGCAGGAAATATTGAATCTACTGATACTGACTGTTTCCTTTGACTTATGATGTCATCGAAACAATAGTCATTAAACTGGATATGCATAAAATATGTGTAAATGACTAGTGGTGGTATGTGGTATCCTCCGTCATGAAATGTACAGTGGATTGCGGAGTACATATCTAGATGTACTTGCCATAAAAAGAATTAAGTTATTGTCATGGCTTCATATTCATTGTGTTTGACAACTCGGATACCAACTGTCATGTTTTTGCCTATCTTGGACCTCAGGCTAAGAAGTAGATCAGGCTGCACCACAACTACTTTGTTTCCAGCTGCCACCTGTGACTGACAAGCAGAGCAACGAGTTATGTATTCAGCTTTTGTGTGTTTCTTCATAGTTTAATGCTTGAATTCCATGCTGTGTTTGTATTTGAGAGGTGTAACCTTGTGTTTTGGTAACTGTAATGTGTAGATTCATGCAGTCTATAGTAGAGTTGTGATTTCTTTTGGATGGCCAGCTGCATTCCATTGGTAACAAGTCAGGAAGGTAGAAAGTTACATGTTTTATAGTTAATTCTCAAGCTAGTAATAGGGTGGATAGGATGTGTGTTTGCTGGGTGGGGGTACAGGAGTAGCTGACCACAATTGGGGAACAGCTGAAGATGCGTTTGGCCACAGTCAGCTGTCTTACGACTGCTGCCTTGGGATGTAGCAGTGATGGAGAACATGGCACGTCGCACAGGTCACTTTGGGCTCCGATTGTGTTTCCCACAGGGTCTGCTGCCATGTCATCTTACAGTGTAACTAACACGATGGATTGCCCTCACTGCAGAGTGAGTGGTGGGTGTTAATGCATTTGTGTCACTTGAGGTGGAGAGTCAATGTGGAGGCTGACTGTCTGGCCTCATCCGTTCATCCTGCAAGTGGACAGGTTGCTGCTCCTGCAGCCTGATTCGTGCAGGCACACAGGAGAGGCGTTTGCTAGTTTTTGGGAGCTCCAGTGTTAGATGTGTTAAGGAGCCCCTTAGGGAAATAGCATCCAGGGCTGGAAAGAAATCCATTTTGCACTTGATATGTCTGTTCAGGGGCCTCATCCAAGTTGTGGAATAGACTCTACCTGCAGCTGTCAGTTGTGCAGGATGCAGTTGGAAGAAAGCTGTCTGTGGTTCACATTGGTTCCGAGGCCATCTTCATTTCATATAGGCACACAAGTGGCTGGCAGAAGTGGGAAAGACTGCTGGGCTCATATGTGGGTTGCAAGCAGAGCTCACAATTTACAGCATCTTTTCCAGAATTGATTGGTGTCTTTTGGTTTGGAGCCAAGAAGGGTCCACAACCAAAGGCTCCTTTAATTCTGTGAAGGTCTTGGCTGGAGATTTCTTGACCTGCATTATGGGCTGGAACATTGTAGGACACAGCTTGATTGGTCAGGGATGCACTAAACAAAAAATACAGCTACTCGGGTAGCAGAGTACTTATGGAGTGCACATGGGTTCCCCTTTTTTTTTTAGGCTATGCGGTGATTTGAGATCCTCTGATTAAAGCTTGCCAATCTATACACAGAGAACAAAATCAGACCATGTACCAAGTAAAGACACTTCTACTGTCAAAATTTTAACAGTAAATTGTCAAAGTATTTGTAACAAAGTTCCTGAATTTGCTACACTCTAGCGAAGATGTTGCACTCAATTTATTCTTGGAACTGAGAACTGGTTGAAACCTGAAGTACAAAGCTCTGAAATATTTAGCAAGGCATGGGTGTGTGTGTGTGTGTGTGTGTGTGTGTGTGTGTGTGTGTGTGTGTATATATAGACACACACACAGATTGTGTACCATAGAAGAGGGAGTGTTTATTGCAGTCGACAAAAATATTGGGTCTATTGAGGTCAAAATTGAGTCTGACTATGAAGTTACCTGGTTGCCTGTAGCAGGTATAGGTGAACTCAGATTAATTATCAGCTGTTTTTAGTGCCCATCCAATCCCACCATGACAGTTTTAGAATCATTCAAAGAAAGTCTATGCTCAGTAGTGCGGAAATACCCAGATCATGGAATATTAGTCTTAATTTACCGAATATAGACTGGAGTGTCTGTGAATTATTGCCAGTGGTACAAACAGGCAGTCTTCTGAAGTACCTTTGAACACATTTTTTGAAAATTGTCTTGAGCAGCTGGTTCGACAGCCCTTGCTCAATGGAAATATCTTATACCTTGTATTTTCAAACAGGTCTGACCTTTTAAATGGTATGTAGAGACAGGAATTAGTGATTATGATGTCGCCATAGTGACTATGGTTGATAAAGTTAATAAATCAATCGAGAAGGCTAGGAGAATGTTCATGCTAGAAAAAGCAGATGAGCAGTTGTTAGCATCCCACTTACAAAATGAATGGATATCATTCAGTTACGGTATGATGGGCATAGGGTAATTATGGGCAAAGTTTAAACAGACTGTAAATTGCGCCATGGATTGAATTAAAAACAGAAAAGACCCACCATGGCGTAATAACAAAATTCAGAAATTGCTGAGGAAGCAGCGACAGTTCAAGAAAGAAATCACAAATGTTGATAGGCAAAAGTTAGTAGAAACTTGTGCGTCCATTAGAAGAACAATACATGAAGCATACAGCAACTTCCACCATTGTACCTTAGTGAAAGGTCTTGCTAAGAATTCGAGAAAATTCTGGTCCTACATAAAATCACTAAGCGGTGAAAGGCTTCTATCCAGTCACTCGTTGACCAGTATAGAGCACTCGTTGACCAGTCTAGAGTGGCAATAGAAGATAGCAAAAGGAAAACCAAAGTTTTAAATCTCACATTTAAGAAACCATTCATGCAGTTGGATCATACAAACAGACTGTCATTTAACCATCATACATACTCTTGCAAGGAGGACATAGTAATAGGCATCCCTGTTGTAGAGAAGCAGCTGAATGATCTGGAAGCAATTTAGTTGCCAGGTCTGGGTGGAATCACAGATCGGTTTTACACGGTGTACTCTACTGCATTGGCCCCTTACTTAGCTTGCATTTCTCGTGGATCTCTCACCCAGCACAATGTCCCAAGTGGCTGGAAAAAGCGCAGGTGACTGCTATATATAAGAGAGGTAAAAGAACATACCCACAACATCATAGAGCAAGGCCCTTAACGTTGGGTTGCTGCAGAATTCTTGAACATATTCAAAGTCTGAGTGGAATAAATTTCCTTGAGACCTATAGTTAATTGCATCTGTCCAATGGTCCCTCTTGACAATGGGAATTATGTGCACATTTTTGCAGTCACTATGTACGCTTTGTTACTTCAGTGACCAACCATAAACTGTTACTAGGAGGTGAGAAAGTTTTTTTCACTTAATCTGTGTAGAACCTTACAAGCATCTCATCCAGTCCAGTTGCCTTTCCACTGTTGAGCAGTTTTAGTTGATTTCCTATTCCACACTTTCTGTTGCTTATCTCAGTATCTACCATTTTGGCATTTGTACGATGATTGAAGTGAAGAATTGTATAACAGTCCTCTGCAATGAAATGATTTCAGAAGACCGAGTTCAGTATATCAGCCTTTTCTATTTCATCTCCTGCTTCAGTGCCAGTATGGTCACTGAGAGACTAAATAGGTGATTCTGATCTGCGTACTAACTATACAGAAGACCATAACTATTTGGATTCTAAGCCAGATCATTTGACAGAATTTTACGTTGAAATTCATTGAAAGCTCTTTACACACTGTGTGACCTCAGAAGGGTTGCCTTAAAAGAGTGGGTTAGGGTTGAGCAGCTATGTCTGTACCAGTTTGGCTACAAAATGCCATGGAGGATCCAAGCATATTAAAATACATTGAATGGAGCAACCAATAGCAGATTTGCCTTTCATGTTTGTGCAAACAGGCTACATTTATTATCAGATGACATGGTAACAAATAATAGAGGTGCAACTCATGATATCATACAATACAGCTTTACCAAAGACAAGGAGGTTATATAAATATCAAAGAAATTAATTATACACAATTTTGAAGAGCATAAGTGCAAACCATCTAAGATCATTATACACATGGACGAGGGCATTGAGTAATGTCTGCACAAATGTCAAGCATAACATGTGCTGTTGTATACAGGAAGTAGACCTAACCATTGACTGACTACAGTTACAGCGTCAATGCGCCGCTAATGGAACCATGACGTAAACTGATATTGCTAGATGGCAGCACTTCTGATGGCGTGTAAAATTGTAGTGTTAATACACTCCTGGAAATTGAAATAAGAACACCGTGAATTCATTGTCCCAGGAAGGGGAAACTTTATTGACACATTCCTGGGGTCAGATACATCACATGATCACACTGACAGAACCACAGGCACATAGACACAGGCAACAGAGCATGCACAATGTCGGCACTAGTACAGTGTATATCCACCTTTCGCAGCAATGCAGGCTGCTATTCTCCCATGGAAACGATCGTAGAGATGCTGGATGTAGTCCTGTGGAACGGCTTGCCATGCCATTTCCTCCTGGCGCCTCAGTTGGACCAGCGTTCGTGCTGGACGTGCAGACCGCGTGAGACGACGCTTCATCCAGTCCCAAACATGCTCAATGGGGGACAGATCCGGAGATCTTGCTGGCCAGGGTAGTTGACTTACACCTTCTAGAGCACGTTGGGTGGCACGGGATACATGCGGACGTGCATTGTCCTGTTGGAACAGCAAGTTCCCTTGCCGGTCTAGGAATGGAAGAACGATGGGTTCAATGACGGTTTGGATGTACCGTGCACTATTCAGTGTCCCCTCGACGATCACCAGTGGTGTACGGCCAGTGTAGGAGATCGCTCCCCACACCATGATGCCGGGTGTTGGCCCTGTGTGCGTCGGTCGTATGCAGTCCTGATTGTGGCGCTCACCTGCATGGCGCCAAACACGCATACGACCATCATTGGCACCAAGGCAGAAGCGACTCTCATCGCTGAAGACGACACGTCTCCATTCGTCCCTCCATTCACGCCTGTCGCGACACCACTGGAGGCGGGCTGCACGATGTTGGGGCGTGAGCGGAAGACGGCCTAACGGTGTGAGGGACCGTAGCCCAGCTTCATGGAGACGGTTGCGAATGGTCCTCGCTGATACCCCAGGAGCAACAGTATCCCTAATTTGCTGGGAAGTGGCGGTGCGGTCCCCTACGGCACTGCGTAGGATCCTACGGTCTTGGCGTGCATCCGTGCGTCGCTGCGGTCCGGTCACAGGTCGACGGGCACGTGCACCTTCCGCCGACTACTGGCGACAACATCGATGTACTGTGGAGACCTCACGCCCCACGTGTTGAGCAATTCGGCGGTACGTCCACCCGGCCTCCCGCATGCCCACTATACGCCCTCGCTCAAAGTCCGTCAACTGCACATACGGTTCACGTCCACGCTGTCGTGGCATGCTACCAGTGTTAAAGACTGCGATGGAGCTCCGTATGCCACGGCAAACTGGCTGACACTGACGGCAGCGGTGCACAAATGCTGCGCAGCTAGCGCCATTCGACGGCCAACACCGCGGTTCCTGGTGTGTCCGCTGTGCCGTGCGTGTGATCATTGCTTGTACAGCCCTCTCGCAGTGTCCGGAGCAAGTATGGTGGGTCTGACACACCGGTGTCAATGTGTTCTTTTTTCCATTTCCAGGAGTGTATAAAATGATAAAATCTCAGTCAGCACTAATGTGCTAGAAGCTCAATTATAAAAACAGTATAATAATGCAAGACATTCCATTTATGATGATATCGTATGGAACCACATTCTGTATGATTTGTTCATAATTTCAGTAGAGGGCATCATGATTGATACAAAGTTAATGAAAATAATTATTTCGTTTTTACCAGCTCAGTTGTGCTGTAAACTGAACAGTAAAGCCCAGTGCAATAGTGCAGATTTCATAAAACAAAGGTACTGTTACATGTCATCTTTATGTTTGCAATATACAAAATACAGTTTACTGAATAAATTACATGCTTTCATTAAGAATTCCATTAAACAGAGAGAAATTTAAAAGAAAGAACAGTGAGATTGGGACTCTCATAGTTTCTACCTACTCACAAGTAAATCATTGAAAAATCAAAGGACAATTTACAACAGCATGAAATCTGCTCATTTGATGTTAAGAATCTGTATAATAATGTACCAGCTGATGAAATATTAGAAATTATTTATAACAATTTTAGGAAATTTGGAAAAGTAGATCCCATGATCCAGATCTTTTAGTTATTTTACTTTTAATTAGAAACTGTATCGCTAGAAATATGACCTTACAATGGGCTCATGTCTTCCAGGCATCCTGTCAATAATTTTTATGAACTTTTTAGAGAACAAATTGTGTGATCATACACTGCAGAATGCAAAAAGATTACAGTGTGTTCCAGATAAGCCACTGATATTTTCATAATTTTTTCACATGATGAAAATGACTTTCAGGAGCTAGCAAATAATCTTAATTCCTTACACAAAAATATGGAGTTTACTCATGAAATCGAAGTAGAGGATTCAGTTAATATTTTGGACATACAAATCACCAGAATAGGACATACTGTTAAAATTGAGATATATTATAAGCCAACGGCTACAAATTTGATTATATTACACGATTCATGCCATCCACTATGTAAAATTTTGCATTTATTACATCATTGTTTTATCAGTTAACTAGGCTAGATGTGATTGAAGAGGAAACTGTCTTGATTTTCAGGTCTGGGTAGCTAATGGCTTTACTGAGGTGGCAATCAGGAAGATTAGAAGAAATAGTTTAATATAATGGGAAAGAAAGTAGTGGTTACCAAGAAAGTGAGAAAGTATAGTTTGTTGTCACACCATGGGCCCATGTCAGACAGGATAACAGATGTCTTCCACAAATATAATATAATTGGGTTTCGAATGAATAATAAACTTGGAAAATTGCTGTGACATAGCTTAAACCCCCCCTGCGGGCCTGGGGGTTAGAATAAGCCCAAGGCATTCCTGCCTGTCATAAGAGGTGACTAAAAGGAGTCTCTCACCTTTCAGCCTTCATGTGATGGTCCCCTGTAGGGTTTGACCTCCATTTTTCAAAATTTTCCCAAAGAGCGAGCCAATTGGAGAAGGGCACCTTACATGGTGTACAGTGTCCATCGTGCATTGAGATATTGAGCCCACTTTCTCATCGTGGCATTGCAGTTCCGCTCATCCTCCATCTCTCGAGCGAGTACACCTTTTCAGGTGCATTTTCCTCCACCCACTATGCAATGTCATTTTCTGCACCAACGATGACCTCATATCCAGCACAGTATCCAGTCCGTTGTGGTAGGGCCCCCATGTACCCTGTTGATTGTAGCCCCCTAACTACACATGGATTGCTCTGCTGATGCCTGCACTGTTAACTCCCCAAGTATGCCAAGGAGTAAATGCCTGTCACCCTGTTTTATTGGGACTCCCAGCAATGGACATCCTACTAGGTGGCCTTTGCTGCGTCTAGGTGGCACCTGTGGGGAGGGCCCTTGGTCGGAGTGGGTGGCATCAGGACAGATGATGCGTGATGGAGCATACTACATCATCACTTGCTGATGATCAAATGCCAGCATTCTCTAAGCGTTCCAAGTCTCAGTACAATGCAAGGAAGTATGAACCTAAATCGTTCCCCTCCTTGGCCACATCATGGGAGGAACATCAGGCTAAGGATGGCAGTGAACCTTACTCACCCCAGTACTTCAAATGTACAAGAGGTGATGGGGGCTCCTTTGTCTCGATGAAGTGTCAGTTTTTTATAGAGCATTTAGAGGACAAGTTTGGGGAGGTGGAGGGCTTATCCAAAATGCGTTCAGGGTCAAACTTGATAATAACAGCACCCTCTGCCGAGTCAGGTGCATTACTTGTTTGTGACAAGCTCGGGCATGTTTCCATTACCATCACACCTTATAAGAGCTTAAATATGGTTCAAGGTATTATATTCGACAGGGACCTCCTTTTGCAGTCTGACAATGAGCTGTGCGCCAACTTAGAGTGACGAAGAGTTCATTTCATCCGGTACGTCCATTGGGGTCCGGGGGATAATCAGGTTGCCACCAGTGCCTTCTTCTTGGCCTTCGAGGGTGACATATTACCCAAGAAGGTCAAGGTGATAGTCTACCACTGTGATGTCAATCCATATATCCCTCCCCCAATGCGGTGCTTTAAGTGCTGGAAGTTCTGCCATAAGTCTTCCCACTATACTTCCAGCATCACGTGTCGAGATTGTGGACGTCCATCCCATCCCAGTACTCCATGTGCCCCCCTCCCATCTGTGTCAACTGCGGAGAGCATCATTCCCCTTGCTCACCAGACTGCTGGATTTTACAGCAAGAAAGGAAAATCATGGAATACAAGGCCCTGAAGCGACACACCTACACTGAGACCAAGAGGAAATTTGAGCGTCTACATCCTGTGGCTATGACCACCTCTTATGCCGCCGCTACGAGAACAGTTGTAGCCCTATCAGTTCTATGAGTTCCGGTCGGCTACAGAAGACTACACCTGCCCCCTTGGTGGTGGTGGTGGGGGGAGGGGGGGGGGGGCACTTCCCTCCCTGTTGCTCCCGCACCACCTACCTCGGGAGCACTGTCCTCCCAACCATCAGGGAGACACCAGTCCCCACTTCTCAGCCAGAGAAATGTAAGTATTCTTCAGCTCCTCTCGCTAAGAAGGGGTCCCTTTTGGTTACTCCCTTCCTAGATTTCTGTTAGTCGGAAAGATGACACTTGCCAGTGGCTGAAGTGCCCAAAAGCAGCTGGTTGTAGGGCTTCACGATAATCCTCAGTCCCAGAGACTGAATCAGTGAAGCCCCACCACCCAGAGAAACCCAAGGATCAGTGAGAGAAATCCAGAAAGAAGACCCCTAAGACCAAAGGAACTGCGGTGGCACATAATAGTGTGTGAAGTGGAGTTTGCATTTATATCCTGAACTCGGTATTTAGTGAACCTGTGTCCCTTCCAACTCCTCTTGAAACTGTAGCTGGCAGGATACAGACGACACAGGAAATAACTGTCTGCAACGTATATCTCCCTCCAGATGGTGTGGTACCCCTGAACGTATTGGCTGCATTGATTGATCAACTCCCTAAACCTTTCCTACTTTTGGGAGATTTTAATGCCTATAATCCCTTGTGAGATAGCACCATGCTTACTGGCCATAGCAGAGATGTCGAAAATTTACTGTCTCAACTCAACCGCTGCTTCTTAAATACTGGGGCCGCCGCCACATTGTATTGTGTCTCATGGTAGTTACCCGGCCACTGATTTGTCAATTTGCAGTCCAGGAATTTTCCCGTCTATCCACTGGAGAGCACATGACGGCCTGTGTGGTAGTGACCACTTCCCCATCTTCCTGTCACTCTCCTGCATCATGACCATCGATGCCTACCCAGATGGGCTTTAAACAAGGCAGACTGGGTAGCCCTCACCTCTGCTGTCACCGTTGAATCTCCCCCACGTGGTGCCATCGATGTTGTGATTGAGCAGGTCACTGCAACAATACTTTCTGTGGCGGAAAACGTGATCCCTCATTCTCTAGGGTGCCCCTGGCGAAAGTCAGTCCCTTGGTGGTCACCAGAAGTCGCTAAGGTAATTAAAGAGCATTGGCGAGCTCAACAGCAACATAAGCGGTATCCTTCCCTAGAGCACCTAATAGCCTTTAAGCAGCTCTGTGCCCATGTTCACCTGCTTATAAAACGATAGAAACAGGAGTGTTGGGAGAGGTATGTGTCGACCACTGAGTGCCATACTTCACCTTCCCAAGTCTGGACAAAGATCAGTCTTTTTGGGTACCAGACCCCAACAGGTGTCACTGGCGTTAACATCAATGTTGTGCTCTCTACCAATGCAAACACAATTGCCAAGCATTTTGCTGAGCACTATGCCCGAGCTTCTGTGTCGGAGAACTACCGCCCAGCCTTTCACACCCTCAAATGGCGGATGGGAAGGAAAGGCTTCTTGCTCACTACAAGCCACCGTGAACCCTATAATGCCCCATTTACAGAGTCGGAGCTCCTCAGTGCCCTTGCACATTGCCCCGACAGAGCTCCTGGGCCGGATTGGATCCACAGTCAGATGATTAAACATCTCTCTTAATAATATGCCAATGAAAGTCAAGTTCCATGAGGACTTGTACTTTCCAAGCTTCAGTTATTGTCAGCACATCATTTAGGCAAGGATTGCGATGCTTTAGAATCTCAGCACATATTCTCTTGTCTGCAGAGGTCTGAATGATGGCGTCATGAAGCATTTTATCTTAAAAAGAGCTCCACAAGTGCAGTTAAATTTACAATTCGTAGTCATACCCTTGAGTTAAGTGATCCATTCCTTGTAAGACTGATTGCTGTGATGACATGTATGAAGAAATTTGAACCGAGTGGCAGCTACATGTATCTGTGCTTCTGTGCTTCAAAAAATTCACCTAATTTCCAAATGATTTCCTCACAGGGTAGGCTTTTAGGCTGTACTTGAGGGAACACTTTTCTACATAAAGAGAAGATGTGCACTCATACCCAGTAAAAAAAAGACAGAAAATTATGAGTTGTCTGCGATTCTGTAAGCTGTGAAGGGCTGCTCAAGCTATATCCGGTACTCTATCCATTCCTCTTCCTTTTTCATCAAAAGAATGGAAGGGAGGAGGCAGCACCTGGCCAACAGGATTCTGTGCTTCAGTTGTTGTTGATTGCTGAGCTTCCACTAGTTTACTTGTGCATTGTGGCAGGATGTGGACATGTCAGCTCTGAAACTCAATAAGTACAGTGAGTGTTTGCTCTCCAGAAGTTGCCACTGTATACAAAATTCAAATCACTTCAAGAATAGATATAACAAATTTATGAACACTATAATAATAATAATAATAATAATAATAATAATAATCAAGACACTTTCCATCCCCGGCTGTTTCTTGAAAATACTAAATTTCAGTTAGTTCTGCCAACAGTGAAAGAAATATTGATTTGTTCAATATGCAGAGATGCCAAATAATCTTCCAAAGTAGTCACTAATTACATGCTCATCACCAGAAGTATCTGTTGTGTCCACCAGTATAACTCTAGAACACATCAAACACTATATATACAGGGTGTTACAAAAAGGTACGGCCAAACTTTCAGGAAACATTCCTCACACACAAATAAAGAAAAGATGTTATGTGGACATGTGTCCGGAAACGCTTAATTTCCATGTTAGAGCTCGTTTTAATTTCGTCAGTATGTACTGTACTTCCTCGATTCACCGCCAGTTGGCCCATTTGAAGGAAGGTAATGTTGACTTCGGTGCTTGTGTTGACATGCGACTCACTGCTCTACAGTACTAGCATCAAGCACATCAGTACGTAGCATCAACAGGTTAGTGTTCATCACGAACGTGGTTTTGCAGTCAGTGCAGTGTTTACAAATGCGGAGTTGGCAGATGCCCATTTGATGTATGGATTAGCACGGGGCAATAGCTGTGGCGCGGTACGTTTGTATCGAGACAGATTTCCAGAACGAAGGTGTCCCGACAGGAAGACGTTCGAAGCAATTGATCGGCATCTTAGGGAGCACGGAACATTCCAGCCTATGATTCGCGACTAGAGAAGACCTAGAACGTCGAAGACACCTGCAATGGACGAGGCAATTCTTCGTGCAGTTGACGATAACCCTAATGTCAGCGTCAGAGAAGTTGCTGCTGTACAAGGTAATGCTGACCACGTCACTGTATGGAGAGTGCTACGGGAGAACCAGTTGTTTCTGTACGATGTACAGCGTGTGCAGGCACTATCAGCAGCTGATTGGCTTCCACGGGTACACTTCTGCGAACGGTTCATCCAACAATGTGTCAATCCTCATTTCAGTGCAAATGTTCTCTTTACGGATGAGGCTTCATTCCAACGTGATCAAATTGTAAATTTTCACAACAACATGTGTGGGCTGATGAGAATCTGCATGCAATTGTGCAATCACATCATCAACACAGATTTTCTGTGAACGTTTGGGCAGGCATTGTTGGTGATGTCTTGATTGGGCCCCATGTTCTTCCACCTACGCTCAGTGGAGCACGTTATCACGATTTCATACGGGATACTCTAGCTGTGCTGCTAGAACATGTGCCTTTACAAGTACAACACAACATGTGGTTCATGCACGATGGAGCTCTTGCGCATTTCAGTCGAAGTGTTCGTACCCTTCTCAACAACAGATTCGGTGACCGATGGATTGGTAGAGGCAGACCAATTCCATGGCCTCTACGCTCTCCTGACCTCAACCCTCTTGACTTTCATTTATGGGGGCATTTGAAAGCTCTTGTCTACGCAATCCCGGTACCAAATGTAGAGACTCTTCGTGCTTGTATTGTGGACGGCTGTGATCCAGTACGCCATTCTCCAGGGCTGCATCAGCGCATCAGGGATTCCATGCGACAGAGGGTGGACGCATGTATCCTCACTAACGGAGGATATTTTGAACATTTCCTGTAACAAAGTGTTTGAAGTCACGCTGGTACATTCTGTTGCTGTGTGTTTCCATTCCATGATTAATGTGATTTGAAGAGAAGTAATAAAATGAGCTCTAACATGGAAAGTAAGCGTTTCCGGACACATGTCCACATAACATATTTTCTTTCTTTGTGTGTGAGGAATGTTTCCTGAAAGTTTGGCCATACCTTTTTGTAACACCCTGTGTGTGTGTGTGTGTGTGTGTGTGTGTGTGTGTGTGTGTGTGTGTGTGTGTAGTTCCATGTTCCATGCGGCTTTTCGTGGATGATGCTGTAGTATACAGAGAAGTTGCAGCATTAGAAAATTGTAGTGAAATGCAGGAAGATCTCCAGCGGATAGGCACTTGGTGCAGGGAGTGGCAACTGACCCTTAACATAGACAAATGTAACGTATTGCGAATACATAGAAAGAAGGATCCTTTATTGTATGATTATATGATCGCGGAACAAACACTCGTAGCCGTTACTTCTGTAAAATATCTGGGAGTATGCGTGCAGAACGATTTGAAGTGGAATGATCATATAAAATTAATTGTTGGTAAGGTGGGTACCAGTTTGAGATTCATTGGGAGAGTCCTTAGAAAATGTAGTCCATCAACAAAGGACGTGGCTTACAAAACACTCGTTCGACCTATACTTGATTATTGCTCATCAGTGTGGGATCCATACCAGGTCGGGTTGACGGAGGAGATAGAGAAGATCCAAAGAAGAATGGTGCGTTTCGTCACAGGGTTATTTGGTAAGCGTGATAGCGTTACGGAGATGTTTAGCAAACTCCAGTGGCAGACTCTGCAAGAGAGGTGCTCTGCATGGCGGTGTAGCTTGCTGTCCAGGTTTCGAGAGGCTGCGTTTCTGGATGAGGTATCGAATATATTGCTTCCCCCTACTTATACCTCCCGAGGAGATCACAAGTGTAAAATTAGAGGGATTCGAGCGCGCACGGAGGCTTTCCGACAGTCGTTCTTCCCGCGAACCATATGCGACTGGAACAGGAAAGGGAGGTAATGACAGTGGCATGTTAAGTGCCCTCCACCACACACCGTTGGGTGGCTTGCAGAGTATAAATGTAAATGTAGATGTATAGAATGATTGAAATATAAATACATTCATTTGCAGTATATACATATTCAGTATAAGTAACTTTGTATCCTGCAGTCTCTCTCTCTCTCTCTCTCTCTCTCTCTCTCTCTCTCTCTCTCTCTCTCTCTCTCTCTCTCTCTCCCCCCTCTCTCCACTAGTACTGGTTTAGAATATTCACAAGCACTCAGTGTAGCAGTAGTGTCATGCTAGGTTTCTAAAGTCTCACTGATGTTGTGCTAGGTTTATCTCACTGCTCTGTCATCCATATGCTTAACGTGATCTGAGAGTTGTCTGAGGATAATCTGAGGCAGAGCTCTGATTGTGGCAGCTTAAAAAGGTGTGCTGACCAGTCAAAGTTGCAGGCAGTGAGGTTATACGAATTCGGCATCTGGTGAGCCCTCTACGGCAGTGCCTCATGGCAGTGGTCTTGGAATGTTTCTTCTGTGGCAATGTGAGTGACGTTTGATGCGCTGGGTGCGATCGAAAAAGATAATGTTGATGCCACAGATTTAATGATATTAACAACAAACCGTTGCAGCTGTCTGTGAAAGCATTTCCTATGATCAATTTCCATGTTTGCATATTGAGTTAACAAAGCACACATTTTTTAAATGTAACGTGGCTGTGCATGCTCACGTGAGATAGTTCGTGCCATGGCCAGATTGGTCTAAGGTTTGCTTTGTCTAGTGATACATATATTGTTTTCATTATCAGCTGCATTTTTTGGGTAAATTGTGTACTGTTTGTCTCTTTATCAAATAAGTAACTATGATAATGTACACCAGGTTTAGAAGAAGGCAAAGATAAAACTGGATAAATCAATGGATGAGCAACACTTAACTTCGTCCAATAAAAACAACACATTGTATTTGGCTGTGCTTGACATTGCATAGAAGCCTCTTGCACATTGTTTACTTGTAAAATCAGGCTGTAATCAGAAGCCTAGCAGGGGTTCCTTAGGATGTTTGCTTTGATTCCAATCCTTAATCCAGTGTTTACGAGTAGAAATCTGGTCCATTTCCTGATGATTTTTTTCCAGGACACAGCTAAATAATTTACATCAGATACAGTCTTCTTGCCTCACCCCTATGTTGATTGGGAAACTCTGAGAATTTTTCTCTAAACTTTACTTTGGATTTGATGTTTTAGAAGGTGACTCGCACCAACCTGTTGAGTTTTTTGTTGAGTCCTAGTTCTGTTAATATTCCAAAGAGAGTGGTCTATCCAATGACTCATATGCCTTTTGGAAGTCTACTTGGTGACTGATTTTGGTTAAATAACCATCTTCAGACTAAAATATCTGTGCCAAGGTGGCCAACAAGAAGTTGTTTACTTTTCACGTTGATTGATATGTAGTATAAGGAACTGCTTCATCAATGCTGCCACCTCTCTGTGAACATTTTGGTCTGATGATGTTTACTTTACCAAAACTGGTCACCAACTATAAATAAAACTGACTTGTACTGTTTTAAAATCAGTCTTTAACACAGGCTAGGAGTCTCACCCTGCTGATGGTTCTGTGACAGGAAAACAAGAAATGCAAGACATTGTATCGAAAGAAGTGGAAACCCGGTTCTGTCACTATAAAAGGGAGGGGGTATTTTGAACAGCATACCTTGATATATGACAGAATTTAACACACTACTATGAGTATGACACTTTTGACCCTCACTATATAAAAAAATAAAATTAAAAAATAAAAAAAAAATCTTCTAAAAGTTACTGCTCCTGATGGTGTGGAATTTTAGACCTTCCAGTGAGTCTGTGTCATTAGTTGAGTTAAGTGGATGACTGACACTGTGTGCCAACTACCTGAGTGGTAGGTCTCCATGTACTATTTTTTTAGCAGGTTTGGGGCATGGCTGCCTCTCAAAATAGCTTTCAAAAAGCAGCATTAGTGAGAGAGAACAGCTCATGCTGCTTCATAGATGACTTTGGGAGCTCTTAATTGATTATAAATTATTTTATGCTCACACATCTACAATTATAATACACAGTATTGTTATTCGGGCAGCAGTGGGTTTATACACACATCAGTGCATTGTTCATGTAATTTTTAATGAGATCATAGGCATCTCTGGTCAGCAGTCTTTGTTGGAAGACTGTGCCGATTAAATTTGGAATTGAATACAAAAGAAAAATGTGGGTAAATATAATTGGGTACAGATTTACATCAATGTATAAAAGAAAATATTTTTGGCTTTTTCATCTGATGTTTGCTGTAACGAAATATTATTGATGTTTTTATTAGTCCTGTGTATGTGAGAGAACTGTTTTAGATCACTCACCAACAACACACAATTCAAGTACAAATTGAATATTTTGTGATAGTAGTATCAAGGCCTGAGATTGACACACAGTTTTTGACCCTTTTTCTTCCTCAGAACATTCATGTAGTTCCTCCATAATTGTTTAACTGACTTTTAATTCATATTACAGGTGGAAGTGGCATGTCGTGCTTACCATCAAGAATCTCTGGATGAAGATGATGATGATGATGGAGAAGATACATCGACTGAGGGTAGTGATGGTGTATCACCCAGAGAAGTATGTTTGATCATACTGATTAGCTTTTAGTTCATTGTATTTTACTATTTTTCATCAAAGTTATAGTTTTTCATAACTTGGAAAGGCTGAATCTTTTACTTTATGAAAAACATTTAATTTTCTGTAGATGTTCATCCTCTCTTTAATTTTCTTGTTTGTGTAGTTGAATGATAAAACACAAATGAAAGAAAGAGAACAGGCGTGGTCTCTTTAGGTATCATCATATGTAAATAGTTATATAATAAGAAAGTATTTCAAGTCTCTCATATACATAAATTCAACAGTGCTGGGCTTAGGTAACTGCAAGTTCAAGTGAACTAGACAGCTTATGAAAATACAATAAGATTTTAAAAAGTAATGCTTCTATTTTCATATATAAATTGGCTAAATGACAAGTCATTGTCTTTAATCTTTTATATTTCTGGCATTCATTATTATTGTTGCAGGTGGGTCATAATATATACATCCTCTGTCACCAACTTGCACAACATAATAAGGAACTAGCAGCTCTTCTGAAACCTCAAGATAGTAACAGTGATCCAAAGATGAATCAGGCTTTGGACTATTATGCTAATCACACATCACAGATAGAAGTATGTTGATGGTACACTGCATTATTAATTATTAATAGAAACAATTTGTAGTTTATTTGGTTTATTCTCTGTTTCAGTTATTATAAGTGGCATAAGTGTTACGTTTTAGGGAGTGAACATGTGCCCTTATCCTCTGCATCACATTGTGTGGCAATAGATGGCCAGAGATGCCTTAATGATTTTGTCGTATGTCTACATGTGCATTTCTTTAGATGAATCCCTGTCCTTTTCCTCCGTCAGTAGGTTGGGGCAAAACTGGCTATGCAAATAGATCTCCTTATGATTGCGATATTCCTTCTGCTAGGTGGTATCAGATGGTTAGATCCTCAAGGAGCTCAGCACCTACTTGCTGCATTCCAACTTTGTAAAGATGTGACCCTATCTCCTCAATACTTCCAGAGTTTCTAGGGACAACAGTGATATCTAATAGGCCAACAGCTTGCAGAAATACACAAAGGGCAAAGGCACCCTATGGCCAGGACCACTGTACTCATCCCTGGAATTCTACATTAACTTGTCTGGTAAGCACCCAGTCTCAATTACGGAATCTCTTTTATAAGAGGAGGATAAAAATGCACTTCAATTGGTGAAGTGAATACCATTCGAATAAACTGGAAATGTCATTTACCTTCACAATGTCATTTGTAGTGATAGTTAAAACACTAGTTTAGTAAGTCAGTACACACAATAATATGCAGCTAAGAGCTGCAAGCACTAAAATCTACAATCAAAAGCGTATTTGTAAAAGCGCACCAACCTTAAAATCTGTGACCTGCTCCAAACTATCAACTGTCACCACCTAAAAGACTTACATAAAATAGATTGTCATTTTAGTAAACAGATGGACAAACAACTGCAGTGTGTCAAAGAAAGTGACTTTATCACCATATCCACTTACGGAGCAAACATGCCATAAACAGTGGCAACAGTCCTAAGAATACAAATACAAGGTAGTCATGCGACATAGCATTAGTCTTGTTTAATGGACCAAATAACAAATGTCTTGTTGTATGTATCTTGGACAGTGAATTTTGATGTAAAATATCATCACATGTAGCAACAAATACGCCAACAATTCCATTCTCCCAAGGAGTGGGTAAGAACATAAGAAGAGCCAGCAGGATGCTCATCAATAAAATTTCTCCTATAACTGTGTAAAACAAATGGGTTTACTATT
This sequence comes from Schistocerca piceifrons, assembly GCF_021461385.2. NCBI lineage: Eukaryota > Metazoa > Arthropoda > Insecta > Orthoptera > Acrididae > Schistocerca > Schistocerca piceifrons. The sequence goes on from NC_060149.1 coordinate 191,968,083, forward strand.
TATGTGGAGAAACAAAAAAATTTAGTAGAGGGTAGGTTCTTTAGTTGGTCTCTGTTTGAAGTGTTATGATTCCCCTGTCACAAAGCATGTAGCCTTCACTGAACTGCGTGGGAAGAGAGCTGAAATTGGAGTGGTAAAATTCATAAATTGTGGTTTTTTTTTTTTTTAACTCCTCATTTGCCCCTAACCATCAATTAACAAGCAGTTGCTGTATGTGAATGGTTGAGAAATGTTTGTGCCACTCCATGTATTCACAGATTACTCTCTCACAGACTTATAATTATTTTTACACCCAATTTTGAAGTCATTCTAGAATGGAATAATATTTATTTTAATACAGTCAAAAAAACAAATGTACATGTTACACTGTGAGATGATATTACTTGAAAATTATAAAACCCCATTGAAACAAACAAAACAAACAAACAGCAGTAGACCAGAACTAAGATCATTCTTACTACGACTGAACTCAGCACAACACCGCCTTTTGATCCAGTTCCATTAGTGTAACATGGTTAAAAAGGAAACTGACTCATCACATTGCTCCCGAGTCCTTTTCGCTGAAGTGTGGAATTTAATTTGGTGTTCCTTACTTTGGCACAGTTTGAGTGTTTTCTCTACTACTTCCAGTACTACAACTACCATGTGTTAGTTACAGCTGGCTATTGGGAGACTTCTAGAGTGCACAAGATGAATTGGTGTTTTGCGTTTCCGTTGTTAAATCTATGTATGTGTACTTACCAGGGTAGAATGAGATGAGACGTAGTGACACAAACCAAAACTTGACTGGCCTTATAGACGAGGGCAATAACAAGATTGGCAATAAAAAGGCCAGTAATAAGAATAATTGAAAGAGTGAAGTTTCTGGAAGTGGTCAAGAAGAAAGGAAAGCAAGGAACGGACAGCATGCCTACCTCTAGATAAGGAAGACTTAGAGGAGGACATACTCTCAAATTCAGGAAAGTTGAAAGTACAATGTATGCAAGGTGTGACAGCACACAAGATAGTATAGTCGTGGAGTGTGATAGCACGCAACAGCTAATAGAGGAAGAGTATGAGGATACACAGATCATAGCTCCTACAGATGGCAATGGGAATTACAAGGAGGATACATACAGTGATGGACATGACATGAAAAATGAAGAAGTTTATGGTTGGACCTGATACCTGTTTAGGAAATGCATAAAAATGCAATGAGACTAGCTACATTAGAGAATATGCGTGTGTTAACCGTAGCAATAAGACACCTGGTTAGGCACATTCATCCAAAAGGCTGTGCCATAAAGTTTCCTGTTGTGAAGGAGGTTGATCCTACTCAGCTCTGTGTCACTAACTTGGCTACAAATACAAAGGACATCATCTTTAAGGGGAAGCAGAAGACACTTGATACTGAGCATCTGTTGGGTAGTTAGTGATGACAGTTTAGACTGCCCCATAGTTATGTGCTCACGAGGTTCCTGTAGCATTCACTTACAGCCAAATCACACCCTAATCACAGTGAGCAGAGAAAAATGATTAAAATCCACCAGATAAATGCAATGTGCAGTGCCAAAGTGATGCAAGAACTCGGGAAAGTGTTAGAGTAGTTGGACCTACACATTATATGTACACAGGAGCAGTATTCCAGAAATGGGGCATTACACCACATCCCAATTAAAGCACAGATCATAACATAAGGTCATCATACAGTGACCTCATAAAGACATAAAAGTGACATAGATACATCAACTCTGTGGAGAACATGCAGTGACAATAGAAATAATGACTACCTTTGGAAAATTTTACATTACTAAGCAATCTTTCCAATGCAGTCAGGAGATACAGCCACATACAGGAGACTGAAAAACAGCAGCAATACTGGGTTGATGCGACAGACACATTTTCGTGTTGGATGCAAACACAAAATCAACATTGTTGCGTAGTAGAGAAATTGATGAAAGAGGATTCTGTCTTCAGGGTGCTACACAAGAACTTGGCCTTCATGTCATGAATACACCTCTCGCCTGCTTCCCAGAATCATGCAGGTGCAGCAACAAATATAGATATCACCCATACAAACTCAAAAGCCAGTGGCCACATTGTCAACTGGAAAGTCTGTGATGGACTTACAAGAAATGACAATAATCTAATTTACTTCACAATTATAAATGCAGATAATAACTTACGTGCTAAAATCCAACTTGACCAACTATACAATCTATACAAAGCAAATTGGGACTTTCAGAGGCAGATTTTAAGGAAGCGGATTTGATGTTGACGCCAAAGCAGACAAATCTGTGTGAGCGTTGCAGACAGTGCAAGACAAGGTGATCCCAATATTTTTTGGGAGGTCAAAAGGGTTTTAAATTCCCTGGAGTCTTGCAGTGCAGTGCTTAAGATGCAGAATGAGGCAGGTGAGGAGGTACTACCAAAGGTCCTTAGGGGAACAACACAACAGAGAAGGCCATGTTTCTACTGAATACTAACAAGAATATAAAGAGCTACTGCACCAAAAAAGCGTAGAAAAATAGGAAGTGTACATTAATGACCAAATGGTAACAGATGTTTGGGGTTTTCCCTATAAACTTGCAACAAGCAAGATTTGATCATCCACTGTATTATAAACGCTGAGACCATCTGACGGCACGATGGCGACAAACTGGTAGACATCAGTACAGTACCTGTTCACAGGGGATTGGTCCAATAAGACATGTCAAAACCTACCCTGAAATGTTTTACACAGGAAGAAGACAATGAAAGAAATGCACTGCCAAAATTTTAGCTGCTAAGAGACACTGCAAGTATTTTGTAAAAAATGTTGAAGATACACATTTTTGCCACGCGAAGAACAGCTTATAGCAGCGGTTTGTGCAGCCCTGCCCCCCTGCACGCGACTCGGTGAATCACTTGTGCAGTACACAGACACCTATTTTAAGCACCTAAAGCCCGGTTGACAATGGAGCGAATGGAATCGAACATGTGAGATTGAGAATTTGCAGAAAATTCACTATCATTTGCTTGTATATGGGTAGAATCATTTATACTAGAAGGAGTGGAAGAGAACACAAGGTAGCGAACATTGCCTATGAATGCTGCATTATTAGTTTTTTTGTTTTTGGAGCTAATATTTGGCATACAGGATACAACTGTTATCTTGTTAGAGCCACAGTGTGAAACTTTGTTATTCAGTGAGGATTATTTTGCATGGTGAGCGCACTCCTCTTGACGGAATAGGAAAAATGGCGCAGTGAAGAATTTAAGTGTCCCAATTTGTAAGGAAGTGTGACATGTGTGGAGATCGTGCACTGTACATGGAATTGCTCTCCATCTCTCCTAGACACTGGTCAAAAATTTTCCTTGTATGTCAGCTGCCATTTTCCCTTGCTTCTCATTACCATTGAGGGGAAATTTATAAACAGGACACTAATTATTGACATTGAGCATCATCTCGAGAGGTGACACAGCTAGTGTTTCCACTACCCGTGTAAGGTCTAATGGTCATATTCTTTTTTCTAAAACAAAAATGATCTAGTGGCAGAGTGCATGCTTTGTGATCCAGAGAGCGTGGGATCAAATATTGTTCAAACCACATGTTTTTCACTATGATTTTTAACTGAGCATTCATTTCTCTTAGATGCTGGAGTGGCCATGAAAGACATGTGGTTCATATTACATGTTAAACTGTAGATCTCCATTTTCTGATTAGGTAACTGGGGGAGATGAGGGAAACGTAAGTAGCTGCAGCAGTGTCCAGTTGGAAGACCTGCAAGAGGCCTATTGGGTGCACCAGACAGAATTCTCTTCTGCTTGTGCTTTTTGGCTTGTTTGCTCCAGTGAAAACCTGGCTTAAACTATACAAACATATTTTTGAATAACTTCATATCGACAGTTCAGTTCTTGCATGTGTAATTCTGATAAAAGTGGCTAGCAGAGAAAATGAAATCGTGGCGGTGTTTGATGTCACAGATGCCTTCCATCAATGAGGACATGTAATTTGTTGAAATGAAATGTGTCTTACATTATGACATTTTATAACAATTCCTGTAGGCTATTCCTTATAATAATCTTTGAATGTTGTACATTTGACTATCGGTGAACCAGTTCTTTGTTTATTCCCAGTAGTCATCACAAAAATGCCAAGTGTCTATTGAGTGACAAAAAACAAACATTTTTCTTGCACCAGACACACCGGACAAAGCAAAAATTGGTGCAGTCAGACACTTTGCAGTAACCACTAGTTTTATTTAGACAGAACTGGGATGGAGTTGGAAATGGTCCCAGTCATTGTTCTGCATATTGTGCTGCATACCAGGCACGCTCGATCAAATTTGTAAAGCGTGGCAAAGAAAACTGCTAATGCGCAACTGACTGGAGCCTAAGAAAGCTGTTCCGCTGATAAACCTGAAATCAGAGAGCAGTATCAGAAATTATGTTGTCTGATAATTTCCTGAAAAATGCTTTCCACTGTCAAAAAAAATCTTTATCGGCGGGTTGAATTGCACTAGTAGTTCCAGGTGGAATCCACATAACATCTACAAATTATCTGTTGTCCTCCACAAAAACAGATGCGTCGTTATGTCCAGACCATGAATCCAACAAAAGTAATGGATTAGCTTCTGCAGCTGGTAGGAATACGTTTCGAACAAAATGTTGAAAATATTATTCTTTCCCATTTTCCCAGATTTTGGTACATCAATTACAAGATTTTCGCAACTAAACAGTCCATTTTTTTTATTTAGGGTCCTAATTTGCCTTGTTGTTCTTGAAGATGGATATACAGTTGTGGAAACAGTAAGCCACTCATACTTCTCACTGGCATTATCATATATGAATGTGTCATTGCATTCATTGATAGGGCAACCAACTCCATCTTTTTTTCACCCCAAAATGGTAAAGTACGGTGTGCACGCAGTTCTTTCACAAAACCTGAGTGATCAGCATTATGAACAGCAATTCCAGGGATAACAACAAGTTTCTTCTTTACGTCAGCTGTGAGTTTCTCTATAACATCGTCTATCATTGGCAGCTGTCTACACATTTATGTGACATAAACTGGGTAATTTTGTGACTTCCTATTCTGTACAATTTCTTGAACCTGGATAGCCAGGTCGATGAAGCCTGGAAATTAGCAATGTTCATGTCAGATGTGATTCGTAGGGCCCAGTCTTGTAGATCTCCTTCAGTAATGGTGCATAGCCTCTCACGAGCAGTTCTAAATCTTTCGAACATTTTTTTTTGTTCCGATGGTTTCGAGTTTCGATTTGGCGCATATTTCGTACTTCAAATAATTGATTCTTCCATGTCTACTGTTCACGCTCTGATTTTACGAAACGAAAATGCGTTTGTACACTGCGTAACTTCAAGCGTTTTTTTCCCTCCCTCGTTTAACCAATATTTCACTGCCTTTTCTTTGTTGCTGAAAGCTGTTGCAGAAAATGTTTTTTTAGGCATGGAAGATATTCTTTTTCACAACTATTACTGGCACCACTGACATTGTCCAGACCACAAGTCATGGAATCATCACAGTTACTTCCTATTTCTTCTAACGTATCCGCAATTTCAAATGAAATGTTAATGTCATTTGAATGAAAGTCAAGGAAATAAACTAACAAATACATATACATACGTCCTCAGGAGAAGTAGGTGATTCTTTGTATTTCATTTATTGCTAAATTGAGAACGTTAATTAGATTCCACATTACTGTGAAACTGGAAGGAAAAAAAAGGTACTATTTTCAGGCATGCCTTACAAAAGCACAATAAATATTAATTCAACTTTATCTGTTGTGTTAGTACTTACCAATACTGAAAAAAGCAACTGATAATTTGTAATAGGTGTTACTTGGAGGCTAATTCAAGAGAATAGTAACTGTGTACTGTAGTGTCAGAGAAACTATCAACAAATGGTAACCTGAAACGTCCTTTACAAATTATGATTGGATTGTGTCATGTTTCCTGTTTACAAATGTACCACTGACCTCAGCTGTGTGTGTGCCTAGTTGCGCATGCACTGTTGCTGCAACGGCAGTAGGGCTGTATATTTCTAACGCTGTCTGGTGTGCTACGAATTTGGCAGTTTTCAGCTATTTTTTTGTAATACTTGCAGCACCTCTTAGCAGTTAAAATTTTGACAGTACATTTCTTTCGTTGTTTTCTTCCTGTGTGTAAAATTTCAGGGTAGGTTTCGACATGTCTTATTGGACCATTCTCTTGTCAGAACTTTGCTGGACGATACAATGAAGGAAGACACTGAGTACCATCAGCATGTGAATAATAGTCTCGTGATTCCCTTTGCTCAGAAGGAACTAAGACGGGCATTAATTAAGTTAAAGAACAGAAAGCTCTAGGACCTTATAGAATACTGGCAAAAGTGATGCATCTGGTGGAGGTAAGCATATCATATGATGTCCGTCTTGAGGAAATCAGGATGGCCAGGGATGCATTTGGGATATACCATACTTCAGGCCACTACTTTCCCCTTATATGACAACTCCTCACAATTTGATAAGCATATCAGATGTACCTAGTTTTGCATACCCTGTCATTGTTCACCCAGGTTTCAGGCCATTAGAGATTCAAAAAGGAACTGGCCTTAGACTGTATGTGTCAGATATTGAGACTGTATGTCTCAGATATTGAGGTTTCACTTAAAGATTGAAGTGAACATCCACAATGACCAATTCAGATACTAGAATTATTTTTGAATTTTTATTGCTAAAAAATAAACAATTTTTGACATTCAAATAAATGGTTGTAGCTCTGTCATTAGTTGCATTAAGAAATTTTGTTATATATTTTTATTTGTTGCTCGTGATTGTTTTTGGACACCCGTATCCATTTTCAAACCAATCGTATCGTAATCATCACGAGAACGACCCCTGCAGTGATAATCAAAACAGTACTATGACCAACTCAACAACAGTAAATAGACCACATAGGACACACATAACTTTAATGTCCATCCTATGTGGAGTATTTACTGTTGGTGAGTCAGCCAAAGTGCCATTTTTATCATCACTGCAGGGGCAGTTTTTGTACATAGTCTATCACCTGTATATTTGGAACACTTACAATATGGATGGTTTGAAAATGGGCAGAGGTGTCTGAAACTAGTCACCATCAAGAAATAAAAGAAAAAAAAGCTACTTTTCAGTTCAGCTTATGGTGGAGCTACAACCATTTATTTCAATTATAAGACAAGATGCAGACCTATTTTTCACCTGCAGCATGCTCAAGTTTGTATACATTTGTAATGTTTTTAGTTCCTTATTTTGTAAAACTTCAAGTAAGTCTCTCATCTATACTGAAGCATACAGAGCTGGATCAAAGCAACGTTATTGCCTTCTGGTCAACCATTCTCCCCAACTGTCTCACCAGGATTCACTTTCCTTAGTGAATTTACCATATTTTGAAATTCTTCTATGAAATAATAGGAGTTGTCAAGTAGATAGTAGATATGGTTCCAGTTTGTGTTTGAAGTTATTAAATTCTTTATATCACCGGGTAGGTAGTCAAAGACTTTTATGGCTGAGTACGTCACATATAGTTGTGAATAGTATTATAAGCTCAGTGTGGTCCTGAATGCACCGAAATGGGTGACCCTTGAAAGAAATTTCTAATGTGCTCAGTTTTCCTGAGTGCACTGCAAGCCATACAAGTTATTAAAATGTTTGTAAATATTGAAGACTCCCTTATACTATGAAACCAGAGGATGGGAGTATATTCTGCTGAGTGCCATTGCAAGTCTAAATATGGGAGCTGAGGTAACAAGTGAGGAGGCCTCCAATGGACACATTGTAGTACATGTTTGCTTCTTCTGTGATCTGTCGTCTCACTGTTAAGTTCAAGGGTTATGTATTTATGAGAGGATGAGTGGTGAAGTAAAAATATAGCATCATTTTTGTAATTCCATTAGTGTGTAAAGTATAGAAAAAATGTCTAAATGGAGCATTGCAAGATCAAGGTCACTAGAATGATCACCATTGATTTTACTTATGGGCATAATTAACTTGCTGCTGGAGGTACTATTGACTCGAATTATTATAATTTGCTCATTTAAAATTTCTGAAAACAAACTGACCTTTAGTGATAAGAGTTCACAGTAAACATACTTTCTTTCACAGTTTTAGTGCCTTTTTTAAAACATACCAATGTGTAGAATAAAGATCTGAAAAGCTTCAAACTGTTAACTTACGACTGCTTTTTCACTTATAGATTGTGCGTCAAGATAGGACACTGGAACAAATTGTTTTTCCTATTCCTGAAATTTGTGAATATCTTACACAAGACACAAAAACAAGAATTTTGAATACAGCTGAAAGGGATGACCAAGGTTCAAAAGTTTCAGACTTCTTTGAACGGACAGAGGATATGTTTTATGAAATGAAATGGCAAAAAAAGTTAAGAGGTAAGGTAGCTGCATATGTGCGAGTAGAATTCTCTGTGTAAAGTTGAAAGCATGTTGGTTGTATGTATTCATTTGGTGGAAATTTAATTTGCAGGTCAGCCTGTCTTGTTCTGGGTTAGCAGTCACATGTCATTGTGGAGCAATGTGTTGTTTAACTGTGCAGTTTTGATCAATCTTATTGTAGCATTCTTTTATCCATTTACTGAAACAATGCCAAGTAAGTGCCACGTAATAATAATAATAATAATAATAATAATAATAATAATAATAATAATATAAAAACAGGTTAACTGTTCTGTACGATGTATTGTAGGCTTTCAGTGTGTTTCAAATATTTGTACTTCTTTCTTCATGGTATTTTTACTTACATCAGTTTTCTAAGTTTATAAATAAGTTCCAAACCGTGACATTATATATACTGAGCATGCACATAACTTCCGATGATCTTACTTAATAATATTTTTTGCCATAATGTGAAGTTCAGACCAAATAAAATGTAAATTAGTTTTACTTTCAAGTTTATATCTAAATTTCAGATTTTTTGTGGGAAAAATATATTTCAATTTTGTCTGATATTGTTCTGTTTTTCCTCAGTTCTGTTAATTCATCTTAATATCGATTTCTCCTGGTCGTATTGTTTGAGTGAGCTGGTGTAATAATCCTCTTTAATGATATAAGTTGCAAAAGTGTATTTGTGCCACAACCCATATATGCCAGACCTTAGAGAGACACATGATTCCGCTTTGCAACTTAATTACACTGCTTTCAGTGAAGTAATCAGCAGCATTGTACCGACTCCCTTCACTTCTATGTTACTGAAATAAGTTCTTGATCAGGGCTGCTACCTTCACTTTGAAGTGTAAGGCAGGGTTAACAAGTCACATCTCTGACACTACTGATCAGTGCTCTGTTCCCAGACCTGACCAGTGGTCTGGAAATGTACAGTACTAACAATCTCCATTTAACCTGCAGCTGGTCCTCTGCAGGTGCTCAACAACCTCAATGAGTAAAAAGTCTCTGGATGAGACTCAAAGATGTCAAGGTTAGAAAAGCCACACAACAATCCAAACACTTTTATTTCCATGTAAACAATGAAGTTTACCTATTAAATATGTTTTGCCAACTGGTTTTGTGTTTAGTGGAGTATCCTAAGTTGATTTGAAAGCATGTTTTTCATGTGCACAGAATGCATTCTCAGATTTGGAGGAAGGAAGGGTTGCAGTGTAGCCCTTTGCTGATGCTGTGCTGATCAGAAATTCCTCACAAGCTTCATTGGATAAGTGTGGAGCAAGAAATCATCCATATCCTTTTTAAATCCTTTGAAGTGAATTAGAAATGATGACAAACTTTCATACATATGGACAGACTGGTTTGAAACATAGTCCTCCAAAGAAAATACGTCCACTGTCTAACCAATGCACCACTTCATTCAGAGTCTCAAACTACTTTTGTATGGCTGTCAGCTAATAATGATTTGTATAGTCAACATAAATTTTTGCATATTATTAAAGTCCTTTGATGATGAACTGCTTCATTTCAATACCATTCTTCACATTTAAAAAATAGTACATAATTAAATGTTGAAATGTATTTAGTGGCTCATAGCTGTTTCTCATACTTTCTTTTGCTATAAATCATTTTGAAGCCAATTATAATACTTAATGCTGCACTAATATATTGCCTTTCTTATCAGAGCTTGGTCATCATTTGTCGGGTTTGATATGGGCAGTAATGCTGGTGTCTGCAGCTATTGTTATAACAGTACCTCGTGAATCTGGTGTAAGGACATTAGTTGCTTCTACAATTCTGAGGCTGATATTTTCTGTTGGGCCAGAACCAACACTGTGGCTCCTTGGCACATTAACAGTAAGTAATTTTTGTCTGTAAATAATATTTTTATGTAACTAAATGTGTTTGCTGCCAAGTATGTGGATAACGTGGAAATACAGCTTCAAGGAATGATGGCTACTGTTTGAGGAACTGTAGGCTCAGGAAATGGCTGTATTAAACCTATCTTGCACACATTATCAACTCAGCATTCTAGAAGCATACAAATAAAACATACTTTTTCTGTATGTGGAATATGCAGTCATTATCTAATAGAAATAATTTGTAATAACTGAATAGCTGGATGAGTTTGTATTTTTGTCACTGATCTCTTATAACTGAATGTTCAGTATCTAGACTTTCCTGTCAGATGCTTTCAAGTTTGATTCCACCCTTTAAGGCTGCATTTTACTTGTAAAACAAATCTATTCACTTGTCAGCTGCAGCATAAGTCCCAACTCATTCCTAGCAAGCAATAATCCTGATTGTCCTCAAGATCTCTTGAGTCTAGCCTCCTTCACAAGTCACTGTCACTATAGGCTGTGGTGGTTGGTAGAGAACGTTTTCTAATGCTCAAGTAGTTCAGTGCTTTATGTACCATTGGTCTAGTGGAAACAGCATGCAGTATGAACACACAACTCCGATGTTTGATGCCACTCATTTGGCAGTTTTTTATACTGTATTTCATCTGCTTTGTAAAAGCGTGTGCGTAATTAAAACACAATGGGAATTTATTTCACTTTCCTGGTGCACCAGTAACAATTCTTCCAGCCAAAAATATTTTCACAAACATACTAGGTACTTGGCAGTTGTCTACCTCAGACCACCACTCACTACCTGTGGGTAAGTATAAATTGCTGTACTGCTGTGTGCTTCTCCAAATAAAATGTCTGTAATAAACAGAAGAAATATGTCTAAAATAAATGAAGTGAATTCCACATTCAATATAAATGTAGAATGTCTGCCATTGAGATCCATGAATGGATTTATGGAAACTTAATCAGACAAAACATTATGTAATAAATATTGAACTACAGTTTATTGAGAAAGACCTAATTTTGGAACTATCTTTTGTGGAAATGCATGAAAACTTGATGGCTCCTAATGCCGGTATCATAAAATTTCAGTAAAGGGATTTGAAAGTTGGAGATGGAAAAATTGCTCATGCAAATTGTGTAGTGTAATGAACACCAAAGTGTATAATCTGTTGTCGTGATTAAAATGTTCTCTCATTGGGTGATACACCTTGTAAAATTGAAACAGTCTGCTTGATCAAGGGCATTGGGCTCTTTTTGCCAGTGACTGCAAGATTTATCTGATGCCTAATGATCATCATAGAAGAGTATGGAGGTGGCTGGGTACCAGTGCAGGCCTCAGGTGTGCAATCCTGCAGGTTCTTCATGGAGGTGGGTCAGTCATGTTGTGGGCCAATATCATGTAGAGGTGTCAAATGCTAGCCATCACTATTCAAGGTATTTTAAAAGGTGTGTAGTATGAGGACAGGAACTTCCAACTTATTGTTGAGCCCACAGTCAGCATTTGGTCGGTTAGGTTTGTCTTGCAAAATGATAATTCAGATTCACGAGCACATCACAACTATGTGAACACGTGCCATTAGGAGGCAGGAATCATCCTAAGCGAATGGCTTGTGGTTTCTGCTAACCTGAACCTGATTACATTTTTCTGGGACCAGATGAAATTTTCAGTGCATCATCACAGAAACTCTCCAGACGGTTGGATGGCTCAGGAAGTCTGCCAGTGAAGAGTGTGCTGGGCTTAAGCAGCAATGTCCCGATCGTCTTGCGGGATGTGTATCATGGAGGTCTGAGCCTGTTAAATGCACAAGGTGGAGCAACACAGTATTGCATGTTACCCAGCATTGGATTTTCAGTTCACAGATGTGCAAAGGTGCACCCTTTCAAACAGACTGTTGATTATTGTTCTGTTTTTATTTTTCAGAAAAAATAGTGTCTTAACTTGTGAAAAGTAATTTTTTACTTTCTTATAGCATATTCTTTCATTCACTGCTGCACCTCAGTCTAAGTCCACATAAGTTCACAGATATGCAGTGGTGCAAAGCTTTCTTCCCCTTTTTAAAAGTTTATATGGTAGTACATCATTTTGTGCTTTCAAGTGCAGCATTTCACAGAGAATCTGTATGTATATCTGTTTTCATAAATAATAAGATTTCATTATAGTAGGAAGGTTCTAGTAGAATGTAAGAGCACTTGCCCACGAAAGACAAGGGTCCTGAGTTCAAGTCTTGGTCTGGCACACAGCTTTAATCTGCCATGAAGTTTAAGACTGTAAATATTTTAGGAGTAAAGGAGAGCATTCACCAAAAAGCAGAAACATTGAGTCATCAACAGGCATGAAAAAATGAAAGAAAACTTTGTAGCTTTCAGAGTAATCCTTTTTCAATCTAGAGCACGCCCACACACACACGCACACACACACACGCACACACACACACACACACACACACACACACACAAACCTTACATGGCACAAGCTGGACGCACAGTGCCAGTGCTGCATTTCGGCTGGTGGAATAGGTTGAGGAGCAGTAGTGTGAGGCAGGTGGGGTGAGTACAGGAAGAGGGAGACAGGAGGCCAGAAGAGGGCTTGGGGTGGGTGGCTAGCGGCCTGGAGGGAGGCAGCTTGTTGACTGTTGAGACTTGCAGGAGGGGAGGGGTGGCAGGTGCACGGGCTGGGCATGTGATACACTCATGGAGCCAGTAGGAAATGGCGCGTGCTGAAGGTGACATGGGAACATAAATTGGGAGGGAGTGATACGCTGTAGGAAGGGGAACCTTTTGGGTGGAAGGTGTAGGAACAGTGGGTCAGGATGATTGTGGGAGCATAGGATGTATTGCAAGGATAACTCCCATCTACATAGTTTAGAGAATCTGGTGTGGAGGGATGGATCCAGATGGCCTAGATTGTAAAGCATCCACTGAAATTGAATATTTTAAGCTGAGCAACATTTTGTGCCACCAGATGGTCAACTTGGTTCTTGGCAACAGTTTGGTGGTGGCCATTCATCCTGGTGGATAAATTGTTGGTATATCATAGTGACATAAAAAGCTGTGCAGTGTTTGCAGCAGTGTTCACATATGGCTCAGCCTCTTATGGATAGGATACCTGTGGTGAAGGATTGGGAGTGTGTGTGGCATAGCGATAGACTAGGATGATGATTAAGTTGGGTGGGTGACGGAACACCACTTGAGGGGAGGTTGAGAAGGATGTCCCTCATTTCAGGACATGATATTAGATAACGCAAGCTCTGATGCACAATATGGTTCAGTTGTTCCAGTTGAGAATGATATTGGGTAATGGCGATGCTCTCTTGTAGCTGATTCTCGGGGATGGTGGGAGATTGGTGGTGTGAGGATATGGCACGTGAAATCTGCTTGTGGGCTAGGTGTGTGTGTGTGTGTGTGTGTGTGTGTGTGTGTGTGTGTGTGTGTGTTGAGGGGGGAGTAGGCTTTCGTGAGAGCCTCAGAATACTGGGCAAGGGAATTCTCATCACTGCAGATAAATTGCCCATAGGTGGCCAAGCTGGATGGGATGGCAGCTGTCAAAATGCAGATACTGTTAGTGCTTAGTGGGTTTAATATGGATAGAGGTGTGGGTGGAGCCATCAGAGAGGTGGAGGTCAATGAAGGTGGCACATTGGGTTAAGAAGGACAAAGGTGAAGTGGATGGAAGAAAATGTGTTGAGGTTGTGAAGGAATGTGGACAGGGTGTTTTGACCCTGATTCCAGATCATGAATATATCATCAATAAGCCAGAACCAGGCTAGGGGTTGATGGTCTTGGAGGCTGGGAAGGATTCCTCTAGATGGCCCATAAACAGATGGGACTATTTTTTAAAAGTGTGGCCACTTTGTATTCATTCTATAGTTAATATGCAGTTGAAATTTCTTTTTTGAGGTTATAAGATGTCTGATAAGAGGAATACTACAAGCTCCTTTGCTAAAGGATTATGTTTTTAAAGTAGGGTGTAATGTTTACACCTCAGAACTGTAACTTTTTTTATAAATTTATGACAATTATGGTAATTATAATTGCTGTTTCATATTAACACTTTAAATGAAACTGATAAATAATTTAGAAAATGTACATTTTGTACAGTCAGCCCCAAATCTCCAGTTTATTTGTTGCAGTAAACAAAGAGAATTTGTACATAATGGAGAATACATTTATCATCTCTTATGTCCACTTCCCATGAAAATATGAAACAGTACTTCATTGTGTAGTCAAATGTTTGGGATCAAAATTAGACAGACAGTTGAGAATATGAAACTGAGTGTTTTGAGATAAGTTACCAATGTTGGAAATGAATATTTCAGATGTTACAAGGTCTTTAACGTGCCATTCTTTGGAGATACATGTTAGTAAACTGCTTATCTTTAATTAAAAAAACAACTGTCTGCCTTATTGATATAGTCGTGATTTGTCCTTGGTGGGGTTTATGACTGTTTACAGTTCATGGTTGATTGTCAAAGAAGGAGCTTTATATGCTTATAGGAACTTGCAGACATATATTGAATCAGTGGTACAGCAGGAGTGTCAAACATATATGTACAGATATGTATAAGTTATCACAACAAGGAATATTTTAATCATAAGAAATTGTTAGTGTGGAGATAAACTTAGGAGAAACTGCAATGTTAAAGCCACAGGGAGCTGGCGTAGGCTCTCAGAATTGTTTGCATAGTACAATTTGAGAAGGTGGTGTGGGATTGTGTGGAATAAGCTTCAAAAGTAAGCACAACATTTTCAAGCCTTAGATTAGTAGAGACCACTTTCTTCTGGATGTAAATACACTGTCATAGATTTTCAGCATTTGGTCCAGTAGGTGAAGTTGGTTGCCAGTGGCTGTTTTGTATTTTTTTTTTATGCATGACACACATCTGTTTAATTGTCTTTTATTATTACCATCAGTTTTGTTTTCACACCATTGTCATGGTATCTGATACACTAAAACAAAGCATGAAACAGCTAAAAATGCATAAAGCCCAACCAATTATATGTAAGTGATATACAGTGGAACTTTGATTTTAAATTCTCTGAGTTTACATTTTTTTTTTTTTTTTTTTTTTTTTTTTATTTTTTTTTGCAATTCTAAGCTATAAATTCGAAGCCCCAGGGAAAAACTCATAAGATCAATGCTAAAAATTCCTCGATTTTATGATTCTTCCTAGTAATGTTTACTTCGATTCTACATTTTTACTCATTGTCTCGCTTGACTTCATCCTGTTTTCTTCCTGTTGACGTTCAATGTGACTGAGCAGGTTATAAGTAGCACAAAAGACATGATTTGCACCACGAGTGGTGACTGAGTTAAGGGAGTATTTTAGGCTGTTGCAGAGAGGGGAGACATGAGAGAGGTAATGCTGATGTAATCAACAGTCAGCATTGCCAACACAACTTCCATGTTTAGCTTCACTACACAATCATGATATAACTACTGCAAGGTTTCGACAGCAATAGAGAAACAGGACATTCGACATGAAGTGTTCCAGACCAAGCCAATACATGATGAAGGGGCCCAGCCGCAACCTTTTCTTGTGCCACTTATAACTCAGTCTAATCTTTTCGCATGTATTTCCAATTTACTATATTTAGCAACAATATCGAACATCAGTCTTTTAAATTCAGACACTGAGTCTTGACAAATATGCTCAGTCAGAATCAAGGAAACTACTGTCATTTCCAGCTAGTGAGCCCGTACTGGCTGGTGACATATTACATCAGCCAACAGCAAGTGCATCCACCACACCACACTAACACATGTAACATATGGTCAAGTATACTTGACATTTCTTTTTGGAGTTGTGATGTCACTATTGAGCTTTCGACTCGATTTTTGCGAGCGTTTGTGAACAACCCTGGTGTGAACTGTGTGCATCTCGATTATTCATTTCCTTTGCAGAGAGAGAGAGAAAGAGGTGGGTGTGGGGAGGGGGGGGGGGGGGGGTGGTGTACGCGCGCGCGCACTGTTTCAAAGCAGCGGCACTTTGAAAATTGGTGACAAACACATCACCCTTATCAATAAATGTCAGTTAATAAAGCATCAAAAATATAAGGCTTCAAAAGAGATTATGATAACCAAGACAAGAGACAAAACTCTTTTATTTATGTGTAGCATAATGAATGACGTAGTTTACGGAGTTAGAGGTGGTAAGTTCACATCCTGCTATATGCTAACATTTTCTTCCATCTTAGCATTATTAACACGTTCTGGGACTTTGTTATGAATGCAATACAAGTATGTTCTGCAATATTCGATTTTCTTTAACATTTCCATTTCATTAGAGAACAAAGGATGAAATAAATATTTGGCTGTCCATTTCGTAGTGTGTGGTGATTTGCAAGTATGTGGTAAGGCAGGAACGTAAGGGGACAGCTTAAATTGCTGCAAGTGAAACAGTGAACAATAACATTCATATTCTTTCTTGTCACAAATATTTCACATGCTGCACAACCACAAACACATTCCTATTCTTCTTGCCACAACAGGGATTCTCCTGCCACTGACATATCCATAAACATCAGCTCAGCAGTATAGTGATTGTCAAATCAATAGACTTGTTTCTCATCGCTTTCACAGTTCCACTACAGTCGTGATTACATCATTTGCTGCAAAAAGTAGTGTGAAACATACTCCATCCACACAATGTAAAATGAGCTCGCCTGCTGGAAGCTTACAAACAATACACCAGAGGTCACTGTGGTCATGTTACCAGAGTATGCTGCACTGCCATTGGCTACAGAAGGAAAACACATGCCTCACATGTTAGATTCTTACACCTTTCACCCTAGATCAGTTTTCAGTTTAACTCACCATGTTCATAAATTTTTGCTTTTTTCTGGCTGAGCCCAAAGGAAAGATCTCTCAAAAACGCATGTTTTGACGCACAGCATGCAGTAATAGCATGTGGAAAAATAGCCCAATTATCTTGTACCCAGATACCAATTTCAATTTTTTGATGAATATTTACCTGTTGTTACACATCTGTGATTCTTTAAGAACTGATGAAATTCATTACCACAAATTAGTGTATAAACATTGCATTGTGCATTTTATTTGCTTCATGTATACAGATTTTATACAGTATATTGGAAAGGATTATAATTTTTAATCATATATGTCAGTTACATATGTTTTTGCTCATATTTTGGAGGTTTTTAATGTCTTCCTCAATTCTTAATTTACCTCAATTTTGCGTTTTTTATGTCTGGACTGGATGAAAATGTAAGATAGGGGTTTCACTGTAATTATAATTATTTTGTGTGCATATTAGCACTTGCATGCTTCCAGGCTACTCCAGGACTTCATATATATAGTGTAAGTAAATTCTCTTCACAGACTTTGTAGACAGCTTCCTTACACTAAAACAACAAAAAATGTTGAGTAAACACGGACTTTAAAATGCATAAATTAAGAGCTGTAAGCACTTGGTCATTTTCAATACTGTGAGACACATCACTTCTACTAAAAGGTGTTTACTTTCCATATTTTAGTGGGAATTGATATGTACCAAAACAAGAAAAAAAGTCATGTAAACATGGGCTCTAAAATGCATACCTGAAGAGCTATGAGTGGAAATTTCTTTCTTGATTTGGCCCATACCACCTCTTCCCAAAATACCAAAAGCGAAGAGCTTGCAACAGAAGAGGTTTGTTCCACAGTATGGAAGACAACCAAATGCTCATAGCTCTTCAGGTATGCATTCTAAAACCCAGACATTTTTTCTTTCTTTGGTGTAAGCAACCTGTCCTCAATATCTGTAAAGGGAATTTAGTTACAGCCATTACATTATGCTCAATACTTGTTATGTGATGTAGTAGTTAATTCTCATCTTACATTGGTAAGTACATTATGTTTCCTACCCAATATCATGGTAGCTATTGCACTTCTCATATAAGATGTAATAAATGGACACAAATATTATATTTTTGGCTTTTCTTTCATTGGCACTTGCTTTGTCGTCTTCAGTCTACTGCACTGCTTGATGCTCACCGTGCTTATTAGTACTTATGGGACTCAGTTTATTCCATTCCAACCAACACAAGAAACTGTGGTAGATTTTAGGCATATAACATCAGTTATATTGCCTTGACACTCTTTTTTTTTTCTCCTCCTTGGCTTCGTGCACTATTACCTAGACATTGGGGGAGGGGCAGAAGGGAGGAAGTTTTAATTACTATTTTTTTATATACCTCTATGTTGTGATTATTGTTTTAAAAACTATGCCACACTTGTTATATGACTTAGGTGTTATTCCTTTTTCTTTTATGTAATGCTACTACTCTCACTTTTCTTATCTATGCTTATATGGTGTTCTGTATTACTTTACTTTCACGTGTTTACACTATTGGTTCTCAGATGTCAGTATTTTTCTTTTTTCATCATAGTCTTCTACAACCAACTTTTACTTTTATGGTAAAATTTTTATTTTTTTTCTTATGTCTACTGTCAACGTTTTATGTAACATGTTATAATAACTTTTAACACAGAATTCACGAAGCAGCATTAGTTGTATCTTTGCTATGGGTTTTCCTCCATAACATAGATCTGTGTTCAGATAACCTGTGATTTGTTTATTATTATTTGGTGGTCAGTGATAGTGGTGCCTTCAAATTGGACCAACACCTCTTGTGCAAAGAAATCTTTATGGTTCAGTAGATATTTCAGGTGGGGCAGTAACTACACAGATTTCCATATTGATATTGTAGAAGTGTGGAATGGATGGACCTTTACAGTGGCAGGGTTGAGTTGCGACTGTGTGCTGTCGTCAGGATGATGACTGATGGGTGCTCGAGGAAATGTCATTATTACTCACAGATTTTATTGGAGAATAAACGACACCACTTGTGACGACATTCATTGATGGCAACCCCTCTGCCCCCCCCCCCCCCCTCCCGGGTGTGTACCGATGAAGAGAGTGGTGGCTGGTGGCATCGCTGCAACAGGCAGCTGACAGCCTATTATGATGCCAGAGGCTGGGAAGGTATGTTGACACACAGAGTCCACAGCTGCAGCCGAAGGCAGGATGTGCCGACAGGCACGGGAAGCCGCTGTGATTCTTGTAACAGAAGATGGTCCTCAGCGACGGCGTCTGCCCTTCTGAGTGCTGGTGTTACATTGTCAGTCTGGGTGTAGATGGTTGAGCGGCTGCATGACCCTGGTGTCGAGCAGGTGCCCTCCATGGCAGAAGGCTGGCTGCTGCTGAAGTGAGTCTGGAACTAGCTCACCAACTGGAAAACACTATGTCCACAGCATTCGACTTGGACTCGGTGCCAGCAATAGGCCTGCACTCATTCATCCTTAGCCATTTTGTGCTTCCTGTCAGTCTGATTTTTTTAGACATTTGTGTTCCCTTTCATCTGCTTCATTTGCTGCATTTTTCATTTTCTCCTTTCAGCAGTTGAATTCAATATCTCCTGTATTAGCTAGGGATCTCTATTGCAGCTAGGCTTTTGACCTATTTGATCCTCTGCTGCCTTCGATATTTCATGTCTCAGAGCTGCCCGTTTGTCTTCTACTGTGTTCCCTCACCCTGTTCTAGACATCTGTTTCCTAATGCTCCCTCTGAAACTTTCAACAACCTCTAGTTCTTTCAACTTATCCAGGTCTCTTCTTCTTAATTTGTACGTTTTTGCAAGTTCTCCAGTTTCAATCTACAGTTCATAACCCATATATTGCAGCCAGAGCCCACATCTGCCCCTGGAAATGTCCTACAATTTAAAATCTGGTTCCAAAATCTCTGTCTAAATATTATATAATCAATGTGAAACCTTCTGATGTCTCCAGGTCTCTGCCACATGTATACCTTTCCTTCATGATCCTTAAACCAATATTTGTGATGATTAAATTACGTTGTTGTTGTGGTCTTCAGTCCTGAGGCCGGTTTGATGCAGCTCTCCATGCTACTCTATCCTGTGCAAACTTCTTCATCTCCCAGTACTTACTGCAACCTACATCCTTCTGAATCTGCTTAGTGTATTCATCTCTTGGTCTCCCTCTACGATTTTTACCCTCCACGCTGCCCTCCAATGCTAAATTTGTGATCCCTTGATGCCTCAGAACATGTCCTACCAACCGGTCCCTTCTTCTTGTCAAGTTGTGCCACAAACTCCTCTTCTCCCCAGTTCTACTCAATACCTCCTCATTAGTTATGTGATCTACCCATCTAATCTTCAGCATTCTTCTGTAGCACCACATTTCGAAGGCTTCTATTCTCTTCTTGTCCAAACTATTTATTGTCCATGTTTCACTTCCATACATGGCTACACTCCGTACAAATACTTCCAGAAACGACTTCCTGACACTTAAATCTATACTGGATGTTAACAAATTTCTCTTCTTCAGAAACGCTTTCCTTGCCATTGCCAGTCTACATTTTATATCCTATCTACTTCGACCATCATCAGTTATTTTCCTCCCCAAATAGCAAAACTCTTTTACTACTTTAAGTGTTTCATTTCCTAATCTAATTCCCTCAGCATCACCCGACTTAATTCCACTACATTCCATTATCCTCGTTTTGCTTTTGTTGATGTTCATCTTATATCCTCCTTTCAAGACACTGTCCATTCCGTTCAGCTGCTCTTCCAAGTGCTTTGCTGTCTCTGACAGAATTACAATGTCATTGGTGAACCTCAAAGTTTTTATATCTTCTCCATGGAGTTTAATACCTACTCCGAATTTTTCTTTTGTTTCCTTTACTGCTTGCTCAATATACAGATTGAATAAAATCGGGGAGAGGCTACAACCCTGTCTCACTCCCTTCCCAACCACTGCTTCCCTTTCATGTCCCTTGACTCTTATAACTGCCATCTGGTTTCTGTACAAATTATGCTGTGTGCAAAATTCTACCAGGCCGCTTCCTCTTTCAGTCCTTTCCCCCCAGGTCATATTCCCCTACAATTTTTCCTTCTCTTGTCTTTCCTACTATAGAATTCCAGTCCCCCATCACATTTAAATTTTTGTCTCCTTTAACTGTCTGAATAATTTCTTTTATCTTCTCACACATTTTTTAAATCTCTTCATCATCTGTGGAGCTAGTTGACATATAAACTTGTTCTACTGTCATGGGTGTTGGCTTTGTGTCTGTCTTAGCTACAATAGTTTTTTCACTATGCTGTTCATAGTAACTTAGCCTCATTCCTACTTTCTTATTCATTAATAAACCTTCTACTACATTACCCCTATTTGATTTTGTGTTTATAACCCTGCAGTCACCTGACCAGAAGTCCTGTTCCTCCTGCCAAAGAACTTTGCTGATTCCCACTATATCTAAGTTCAACATTTCCATTTCCCTTTTTTAAGTTTTCTAGCGTATGTGCACGATTAAAGGATCTAACATTCCGCACTCTTATCTGTAGAATGCCAGTTTTGTTTCTCCTCGTGGCAACATCCTTCTCAGTAGTCCCTGCTCGGATTCTCAAATGGGGGATTACTTTTCCTCTGGGATATTTTATGCAAGAGGATGCCATCAGCATTAACCATACGGTAGACCTGCATGCCCTCTGGTAAAATTACAGCTGTAGTTTTCCCATACTTTCAGCCATCCACAGTACCAGCACAGCAAGGTCATTTTGGTTGATGTTACAAGGCCAGATCAGTCAGTCATCCAGACTGTTGCCTCTACAACTACTGACAAGGCTGCTGCCCCTTTTCTGGAATCACATGTTTGTCTGGTATCTCAACAGACAGATAACCCCCTGCTGTGTTTGAGCCTACGGTACAGCTATCTGTATCCCTGAGGCATGCAGGCCACCCTACTGATGGCAAAGTCCATGGTTCGAGGGGGGGAGGGGGCGGGTTAGATAATACTGCATATAAATTACCCATGTTGATATTCACACTCTTATCCACTTCACTACATTACACACTTACTCCATTTGATACTACAGCTAATTCAGACTCTACCTTTCCACAAGGTGTTGGAGCTGATAATTCTGCATTACTCCTATTAACTTCTACATTATTGCATTGTGCATCCAGTAACCTGACACTACTAACTTCCTTTTAGATGATTACTGCCCTTTTTGTCCTTCCCTCCAGCCTCTCCAAAATCCTCATATTCCTTGTTCGAGAAGGCTCATTTTTAACCATCCAGTTTTCACTTTCTTTCTGCTTTTTCTACTCATGTGCTGGAGTAACTCTTCTGTGCAAAGCTCTGTTCCTTTCGTCAGCCTTTATTTCTTTGGACATACAGTCCTTGTAAGTTTGCAGCTGAGCTGCCTCAGCTGCTAAAATTCATAATGTTTGGTCCACAGTATAGCCCTGTGGTACTGCAAAGGACATTGGTTGACCCTCTACAATGACATAAAATCCAACAAATAATTTGAACAAAACAGGGTGATGACAAGGGCACTGAAATGTAATATTATTCTAACACTGTTACTTAACTTCTCCACCTGAGTGGCTAATCATGACTGCTCTTGTTCATGTTTAAACACAATGAGCTATTTGCAGAAAACAAAATACACTGCTCATTCTAAGCAGCACAGACTAGCTCACATTTTCTACAGTTGTCAGACTGTGTTGTTGTGGAAATCCTGTTCAGTAAATACAAAGAAACAGAAACAACAGGAAAAATAAAATAAAATGATTAGGAGACTTAATTGTAACACTACCATAACACTTATTGACAAAACTCAGCTTCACGTTCTGAAACACTACATAGGGTTAACACCATATATATTTGTAGACAAAGAAACTTGTCACTTGCTCATGATATGTCATGTTGCCCATATTAACCTGGCAAAAATTAATATTTATATTTACACACCCTCATATCACTGCATGAGTGTACCTGCCACATAGTGAACCGTCAAACACAATTTAAAATCTGGTAAAAGAGCCACAGACTTACCATGGCACTTGCAGTCAAACAAAACACAAAAAAACACTGCACTCCACTGCAGCTTGATGCTTCGGGTTGCAGCTGGAGACAAGGTCTCTGGTCCAGCTGTTGATGTCAATCACATATCTGACACCAAAATTGAGGTCCATTGTGGACAACCTCTACAGTGGGATGGTTGAGTTGAGGCGGTGGTCTGTTGTCAGGATGATGCCTAATGGTTGTTCAGGGAAATATCTTTACTAGTCATACATATTATCTGAGATTAAACTACAAGTCATAATGAAGTTCTGTGGCGGTGGCAAGGTTATGTGCTGATGACAGCAAGAGCAGCAGTGCCGACGCAACAGGCAGCCGGCAGGAATGCTGACACGTGGAGTCTGTAGAAGCACAGGTGCCATCTGGGCACCGATCTGCAGCTCAAGGCAGACGTGGAAATCCATCATGATTCTTGTAGTGTAAGGCAGTTCTTAGTGGTGGTGTCTTTCCTTGTGAGCAAAAGCATACAGCGCCAGTATGCCTGCCCTCCCAGGCATGGGTGGTTGAGTAGCTGCAACACCCTAGTCTCGAGCTGGTGGCCTCCGAGTAGAATGCCGGCAGCAGCTGAAGTGAGCCTGGAAGTAGCGCACTGACAGGAAGGTGCTAAGTCCATAGCAGTGGGCTTAGTACCAGGAGGAGACCTGTAGTTGGTGAATGCCAAATCCCATGGTGGCTGCCTGTAGAAGCATGTTGTCTCATCAACTGACATAGCCCACCACCTGTAGATGGAGCTGACAGACTGTGATGCATTCAGCTAAAAGTGATGGGTATTTATACTGGTTCAATGCCTACTTGTTTTGCCAAAGCACTGCTTCAAACCGTGCACACCAAAACAAGTGCATAGCTTGAAGGTGTAGTACTTGGCCTGCCCATGCTGCAGTCGCCATGCATTTCTGCTGCTTCAGTGTTATTACATTTTTGGATCCCAGCTCGGCCTGCCGTGTGGGAATCGACTGGTGGCTTTGCTGCATCTCATGTAATGGTGTTTTGGTCTGCTCTATGCTTGGCTGCTCTTGTGGCCTTCTGCAACAGACTTGCCCGTGTCCCAATTGTACACAGTAGCACGAGAAAATAGTGGTGGCACTGCAATATGATATGTTATGAAATGTGAATTATTTTTTATCTCTTGTAAGTATTAATTTATATCACTATGTATAACTGCTTGGATTTATGTATTTCTGGTTATTTGTTGCTTTCTTTTGATATGTATAGATACCATGATGATGCTGTGGGGGGGGGGGAGGGGGGGGGGGGGGGGAAAGCTGTAGCACTATGACAGTAATCATGAGTTGCTTTCAGTGTCTGTGCACAATTAAATGCTTTCAAAAAAAATAAAACAATGGTGCCTCCTGTGTTTTTTCATACCTTTCATATGATAATATTTATTAGATCTTTAACAAATGATACCAAGTTTTTTCCTTTTTTCAGGTATTGCTCAAAGGAGTCCACTTAGTCAGCATCATGGGAAACCAAGGAACATTTACAAAAAGCCTAGAACAGATGATAACAGATGCAGAGCTTTTGTACCATCTCACCTACCTGATATTTTGCCTTTTAGCCCTTTTTATGCATCCATTTTTCTTTTCTGTTCTGGTATGTCAAAATTCATTTGTCATCTAAATAGTATAACTTATTTTTTACTTATTTCTGCATATTGCTTTTTAATTTTCATTTTTACTAGAAAAAAGATGTGTGTTAAAGTGTTACAAGAAGTCAATCTTTAATGTCTGTTGTACATTAGTCGTGTAACTAAGAAGAGGTATCAGTAAATATTGTAGCCTAAGTTGAAGAATATCCCCTTCACTCTTTCTATGTTTAATAGCGCATAGTGTATCTTCAGGTAAGCAGCTGCAATTGTACATATGAATAGTTCACAGTACTGGCATAAATAGAGCCACAATACAGGTATTTACAAAAACGAGCTCAATGACCTACAGACTAGTTTTTGCCAGAATGGTTACTCTGAACAACTGATTTGGCATACATTGCGCATGCGCATAAGAAATAAAGAAATCAGCAAGAAGAAAGAATGGTCACATTGCTCTCTGATGTCAGTGTTTCATCCGGGAATGGCAGTATCCTTGAGACATTCACACAAGATTTTTCAGTCTTCTGAATGTGTTTATACAACTATGTTGTTTATGCAGGATAATCTCGCTTTTAGACAGCATGTGGTTTGAGATTCTGTGCCAGTGTGGGAAAGTCTTTAATGGAGGGTGATGTTACATTATTAAAGACAAAATCACCAAACATTGCTGCCATACAAGTTTGGACTAAATGTCTCAATGCTGATTCTGATGTGAATTTCTAAAATACAAGGACTGTTACTACTGCTTCCTGTGTGTCTAACATTGTTCACATTTGTATAGCTACTAATTTTAGTTAACAGAGGCACTGTGGATATTAAATCAGCAAATAGGAGCTCTGATTCTGTCTATGCAGGCATCATGTTGATGATATAGTGTCAGGCACTAACCTCCATTTATGATCCACTGTGAGAGCAGCAAGTTACATATTTAGCTTTTTATGTGGACTTTTATAATTTAACTCATGAAGTCCTTGCATGTCTGTGTATTTAAGAACCATAGTCTCATATTTTAGTAACTGTGTAGTGCAGATTTATGGCATCTGTAGTGTAGTTGTCAGTTGTTTTGAACAGCCAGTGACCAGCTCAGTCAGCTCAGTTAGACACTAAGATGCTAGTGTCCATTTGTGAACCACGAGGAGAGTAGGCTGCTTGTTTGTATATGCCAGCATCTGGTGAACTAGTGTCAGTGACAGGCTCGACATTTTCAAGTAGATAGCTTTGTGTATTTAACAAGTTTGGTTGTGCAAATCCAAAAGCCAGCTGATGCCTTTACGTGTCACAACTCTGTTGTGGCTGGAAAAACAGTTTACTGTGGGCAGTGTACAACCTGATTTTTCAGTATAGCTTGTTGAATCACTAGGGGTTGGCCGTGCACTGTTTCTTTTGAGCCCAAGTCATTGTATAAACTTAATCCAGAGGCCCTTTTCTACTAATGACAGAAGTGAATAAAACAAGATATAATCAACAAATAAGTAAGTAAAATGAAGGGTAAATATATGAAAATGACCCCATAGGCTAGTGTTGCCTGCAACGGGTTGCTTGAAATTTTAACCAGAAGTTTATTTTTATAAGCACACAAATATCTATGTGAATGGTAGGCTCACATTAAATTAATAAACCAATTGTAGAATACCCAGATTATTAAAGTGAAGTATAGTTACGTGGTGCAAGCTGAGTGTTTACAGACAATAGCAGTTATGGAATAAATGCATAAAAACGTGCATTAATTCATGAAGAACCAGTGACAGGCTCTTAAAAGTTCATCAGCGTGAAGTTTTATTAGAATTCACAGTGAAATCTGAAGTTGATTATCATGGAGATTATCACGAATAATATAGAAAATGTTCATCACACAATTGAGTCAAATTATTATGCAGTCAAATCACTGAAGCTCACAGCTGCTTACAAACAGTTAAATAGCAATAAAGTATGCTTGACTGCAAAGAATCAGTGACTGAAAGTGACTTGAAATTTCTAAGTCCCAACCAAATTCAGAGCCCTGAAATATTTCTGAGTGTTCTACTCATGGTCAATGATCAAATCAAGTGCCACTAACACAGTCTCAAGCCCCTGTGCCTCTCTGGCTGTCAAACCAGGCACAAGATCTTACCAAGCTGCAGACAGCCCGATAAAAGATTCTTGGCACTGCTCTGCATGCTCATTTAAAGACTCGGTCACGTGACCACTGTGCTACTCAGCGTAAGTACATTTAACAAAACCACCATTCTATCCGTTTTATGTCAAATCACACACACACACACACACACACACACACACACACACACACACACACACACACAATATTGAAATCTAAATTGTACTATAATAAATAACACTATGAACATCTTGCTAATTCCAGTGCTGCAGCACTCAAAACATCAACTTTATGTACATTATAATATTGAGTTATAATAAACCAAACATAGCAACTGTCCATCTCTGCGGCGCTATGGTCAGCATGTCTGACTGGTATGTGGAGGACCTGGATTTGAGTCCCGGCACTGCCAGGTATTTGTCCTTGGTGGCAACAGTGTAACAGAGTACACTCAGGATTGTGATGCCAATTGAGGAGCAACGTCAGTGAGAAGTAGTAGCTCCGAGGTGAAGAAAGCTGATAATGGCCAGGAGAGTGGTGTGCTGACCGCGTGCCTCTCCAGACTTCAACAGCTGTTGGATGCACTACGCAGAGGAAGCAGTTACTTGGGTAGTAGAGAACTTATGGAGGGCACAAGGAGCTTTCTTTAGGCTAGGTGATAGTTTGAAGCCGCTGATGATATACAGTGAGTGAAATGAGATCGCTTACAGAGTAAAGACATTTCAACTGTCAAAATTCTAACAGTAAATCGCTGAAGCATTTGTAATAAATTTAATGAATTTAATGCCCTCTAGGAAAGTTGTCATGCTCAAATTCTACTTGTAATTGAATGCTGGGTACAATACGTAGTAGAAAGCTCCTAAATGTTTAACGAGGCACAGAACTTATGTCGAAAATGTAGCTTAGACACTATAGGCCAGGGAATGTTCATTGCAATTGACAAAAATATTGTGTCTATCGAGGTCGAAATAGAGTCTGACTGTGGAATTCTGTGGATGTAAGTAATCGGCTGAGGTGAGATCAAAGTAATCGTCGGGTGTTTTTATTGGCCTCCCGATGCCACCGTAACAGCTTTGCATTCATTCAAAGATAGTCTGCACTCAGTAGCCTGGAATTAATCACAACTGTGCAGTGTAAGTTGGAAGTAACTTTGACCTACTGATTATAGAATAGGATGTTTGTGGATTCAGTTGGAGGTGATAAGGACAGCCGGTTTTGTGAAGTACTTTGGAACACATTTTCTGAAAACTATCATGAACAACTAGTTTGGCAACCTACACGGAATGGAATTACTTTAGAATTTGTAGCTACAGACTGCCTTTTCCACAGTATCACTATACAGACAAGGATTCATCTACATATACATGGCTACACTGCAGATCACACTAAAGTGCCTGACAGAGAGTTCATCGAACCACTTTCACAATAATTCTCTGTTATTCCACTCTTGAACAGCACGCGGAAGAAACTAACACCTATATCTTTCTGTGTGAGCTCAGATTTCCCTTATTTTTTAAGATGATCATTTCTCCCTACATAGGTCAGTGTCAACAAAATATTTTCACATTCAGAGGAAAAAGTTGGTGACTGAAATCTCATGAGAAGATCCCATTACAGTGAGAAATGTCTTTGTTTTAATGATGTCCACCCAAAATCCTGTTTCAGGTATGTGACACTATCTCCCCTATTTCTCGATAATACAAAACGTGCTGCCCTTCTTTGAACTTTCTTGTTGTACTCCGTTAATCCTTTCTGGTAAGGAACCCACACCATGCAGCAGTACTCCTAAAGAGGACAGACAAGTGTAGTGTAAGCAGTCTCTTTAGCAGATCAGTTGCATCTTCTAAGTGTTCTGCCAATAAAACGCAGTCTTTGGTTGGCCTTCCCGACAACATTTTCTCTGTACTCTTTCCTATTTAAGCTTTTGTAACTGTAATTCCTAGGTATTTAGTTGAATTTATGGCCTTGCGATTTGACTGATTTATTGTGTAACCAAAGTTTAATGCATTCCTTTTCCCACTCATATGGATGACATCACACTTTTCATTATTTAGGGTCAACTGCCAATTTTTGCACCATACGGATATGTTACCTAAATCATTTTGAAGTTGGTTTTAATCTTCTGACAGTAAACATCATCATCATCATTTGCAAACAACCTAAGATGGCAGCTCAGATAATCTCCTATATCAATTACATAGATAAGGAACAGCACAGGGACTATAACACAACCATGGGGAATTCCAGTAATCACTTATGTTTTACTTGATGGCTTTCCATCAGTTACTACAAACTGTGACCCCTCTGACAGGAAATCATAACTCCATTCACATGAATGAGACTGTATTCCATAAGCACACAATTTGATTAAAAGCCATTTGGGAATTACGGTGTCAGAAGCCTTCTGGAAATCTAGAAATACGGAATCAATTGGAAATCCTTTGTTGGTAGCACTCAGTACTTCCTGTGAGTAAAGAGCTAGTTGTGTTTCACAAGAACGAAATTTTCTAATCCATGTTGACTGTGTGTCAATAGACCATTCTCTTCTAGGTAATTCATAATTTTTGAACATAATAAATGTTCCAAACTCCTACTGCATATCAACAGTAATGATAATGGCCTGTAATTTAGTGGATTACTCCTATTACCCTTCTTTGAATATTGGTGTGACCTGTGCAACTTTCCATGCTTTGGGTACAGATCTTTTGTTGAGCTAGTGGTTATATATGTGCTGCATCAATGTACTCTGAAAGGCACCTAATTGGTATACAGTAAGGACCGGAAGACTTGCTTTTATTAAGTGATTTAAGGTGCTTCACTGCTCTGAAGTTATTTGCTTCTAAGTTACTCACATTGGCAGTTGTTCTCAATTTGAATTCTGAAATATTTACTTTGTCTTCTGTGGTGAAGGAATTTCGGAAGGCTGTGTTTAGTGACTCTACTTTAGCAGCACTGCCATCGATAGTATTTCCATTGCTGTCGCTATCGTGCAGAGAAGGCATGGATTGTCTCTTGCCACTAGCATACCATACATACGACCAGAATCTCTTTGGATTTTCTGCCATGTTTCAAGACAAAGTTTCATCGTGGAAACTATTATACATTGAAGTCCATGCTAAATTTCAAGCTTCTGTGAAAGGTTGCCTATCTTGTGGGTTTTGTGTTTGTATATATTTGGCATGCTTTTTTTGTTGTTTCTGCAACAGTGTTCTGACCTGTTTTGTGTACCATGAGGCATCAGCTTTGTCCTTTGTTAATTTATTTGGTATAAATCTCTGATCCCCCCCCCCCCCCCATCCATGAACCATGGACCTTGTCGTTGGTGGGAAGGCTTGTGTGCTTCAGCGATACAGATAGCCTTACCGTAGGCACAACCACAATGGAGGGATATCTGTTAAGAGGCCGGACAAACGTGTGGCTCCTGAAAAGGGGCAGCAGCCTTTTCACTAGTTGCAGGGGCAACAGTCTGGATGATTGACTGATCTGGCCTTGTAACACTAACCAAAACGGCCTTGTTGTGCTGGTACTGCAAATGCCTGAAAGCAAGGAGAAACTACAGCTATAACTTTTCCCAAGGGCATGCAACTTTTTACTGTATGGTTAAATGATGATGGCGCCGTCTTGGGTAAAATATTCCGGAGGTAAAATGGTCCCCCATTCAGATCTCTGGGCGGGGACTTCTCAGGAGGATGTCATTATCAGGGGAAAGGAAACTGGCGTTCTACGGATCGGAGCGTGGAATTTCAGATCCCTTAATCGGATAGGTAGGTTAGAAAATTTAAAGAGGGAAATGGATAGGTCAAAGTTAGATATAGTGGGAATTAGTGAAATTCGGTGCCAGGAGGAACAAGACTTGAGATGAGGTGAATGAGTGCGGGTAAGCTACTACATGAATGAGTGCGGGTAATCTACTACAAACAGCATAGTGAACGCATTATTGAAGCCAAGATAGACATGAAGCCCACGCCTACCACAGTAATACAAGTTTATATGCCAACTAGCTCCGCAGATGACGAAGAGATTGATGAAATGTATGATGAGATAAAAGAAATTGTTCAGATAGTGAAGGAAGATGAAAATTTAATTGTCATGGGTGACTGGAATTCGATAGTAGGAAAAGGAAGAGAAGGAAACGTAGTGGGTGAATATGGAATGGGGGCAAGAAATGAAAGAGGAAGCTGCCTGGTAGAATTTTGCACAGAGCATAACTTAATCATAGTTAACACTTCGCTCAAGAATCAAGAAAGAAGGTTGTATACATGGAAGAGGCCTGGAGATACTGCAAGGTTTCAGATAGATAATATAATGGTAAGACAGAGATTTAGGTCAGATGTGGACTCTGACCACAATCTATTGGTTATGAACTGTAAACTGAAGAAACTGCAAAAACATGTGAATTTAAGGATATGGGACCTGCATAAACTGACAGAACCAGAGGTTGTAGAGAGTTTTAGGGAGAGCGTTAGGGAATGATTGACAGGAATGGGGGAAAGAAATCAGTAGAAGAAGAATGGGTAGCTTTGAGGGATGAAATAGTGAAGACAGCAGAGGGTCAAGTAGGTAAAAAGATGAGGGCTAGTAGAAATCCTTGGGTAACAGAAGATATATTGAATTTAATTGATGAAGGGAGAAAATATAATAATGCAGTAAATGAAGCAGGCAAAAAGGGAATACAAACGTCTCAAAAATTAGAGAGATAGGAAGTGCAAAATGGCTAAGCAGGAATGGATAGAGGACAAATGTAAGGATGTAGAGGCATATCTCACTAGGAAAATTAAAGAGACCTTTGGAGAAAAGAGAACCACTTGTATGAATATAAAGGGGGGGAGGGGCAGCAAGAAGGGCATCCCGCCACCCTATACCACTGCCATTGCCAAATATAGATTAACGTGCCAGTCTAGTGCATATATGGGATAAGGACAGGAAAAAGTTGAGGGATATAGAGGAATTTAAGGGCAAAGTTTAAACTGATTGTAAATCGCACTCTGGAAAAATGTGTGCACGTATGTGGATTAAGGATGGAAAAGACCCATCATGGTTAAACAACAAAATTTAGAAATGCCAAGGAAGCAGAGATTGCTGCACTCTTTGTTCAAAAAATTACGTGGTAAAATATCAGCAGGCAATTATTAGTAAAATTTTGTGTGTCTATAAAAAATCAATGTGTGAAGCATATAGCAGGTTCCACCAACATAGTTCAGTGAAAGATATTTCAAATGACCTGAGAGAAATCTGATCCTATGTAAAATGGGCTCGAGGGCTTCTATTCAGTCATTTGTAGACCAATCTGAATTGGCAGTAGATGACAGCTAAAGGAAAGCTGAAGTTTTAAATTTTGCATTTAAGAAATCATTCATGAAGGAGTATTGTACACACACACACACACACACACACACACACACACACACACACACACACACACACACACTACATTTGACTGTCTCACAGACTGCCATATGGAGGCCATAGTAATAGCTAATAGCTATTCTGGCATAGAGAAGCAACTGAAAGAGCTGGAAGCAAATAAGTTGTCAGGTCCAGGTGGAATCCCAGTTTCGTTTTACAGAGAGTACTTTTCAGCATTGGTCCCTTACTTAGCTTACATTTATCACAAATCTCTTGCCAAGTCCCAAGAGATGAAAAAGCACAAGTAGTGCCTGTAATTAAGAAGGGTAAAACAGTGGACCCATAAAATTACAGACCACTAATCTTAAAATTGGTTTGCTGCAGAATTATTGACCATATAGTAATGTACTGGGAGAGTAGCATGCGCACACTTCAAATCCCTGTCATGCCTGCCAAACTGCTATGAGACAGAGGAAATAACTATCTAACGCTTCTTTCTCACCAAGGGGTAAATGAAGCACTAAACATTAGTAGATAACTCCTCTATTGAGGGGAGTGATTGTCCACCATTGCATTTAAACCCTTATCTGCACATTTTAAATTTAAACAATCGGTCAGTGAAATTCAGTCAGTAAATAAAAGAAAGACATAAAATACATGAAGCAGGATCCATCGACACAAAGATATAAAATGAAATATGTGAGTTCTTATGATATCAAGAAATAACTGGAATTGGTTCGATTTCATACCAAAACAAATTGAACTGGTCGTGCAGCTACTGATAACTCAACCACTGAATAAGAGCAGTCAGAACTCTGTCAGTTTAAATTTAAAACATTAACTCCCAAAAATGCCTTACTCTGCATGGTATACATGTGTGGCACTTTGCCACTTAAACAATCTTACCAGATCAGTGTCCATTGCAAAAGACCTCGAAAAAACCTCTCCGTGTGCTCAGCTCAGCCAGTTATTCTAGTTAAAAGCCCATCTGCAGCAAACCACATTTGATCACAAATGGTTATTTGTGCTTCACATTTTAAATATATCCACTGAAAATCAGTTAGAACCAATATTTAAATTTCATTCATACATTGTTATAAAATTTACTCCCCCTGCCTCCCACTGGAATCGATACACAAATATGGTATTGTATTTTGGGGTAAAATTCTTCCCATTCTCAAAGAATATTTCTGGCTCAGAAATGGGCAGTTCGGGCAATAAGTGGTGTAAGTTCGTGAACCTTTTGTCGACCCCTCTTCACTAGTCTGGATACTCGAAATTGGCCTCTCAATGTATATGTTCTTTACTGTCATTTCTTGTTAACAATATCAGCTTATTCCCAAGAATTAGCAGCTTTCACTCAGTTAATACTAGACAGAAATCCAATTTGCATTTGGATCGCACTTCCTTGACTCTTGTGCAGAAAGGCGTGCTAAATATACTGCTGCATTCATTTTCAAAAAGCTACCACAAGAATTCAAAAATCTTAGCAGTAATCAATGTGCTTTCAATTCACAACTGAAGAGTTTCCTCATGGGTCACTCCTTCTATTCTGTCGAGGAGTTCCGTGAAAAATTAAGCTGATTCCTATTTCATATTGTTGATTGCATTTACATAAACTTATGGACTGTCTTTTTTTTATTTGTTACTACTTTTATATTGTAATTTTGTGTACTGACATGTTCCATGACTTTGGAGATTTACTCCTCACTTTAGTTCTATGGAACTAGAGGTGTAAAATAAATAAACTAGTCAAGACTAGTACTTTATTTACTCCTGCCATTTCAACACTATGTTCTTCAAATGTGTTACTTTCCAATACAAATATTCAACTGTTCATACAATAAATGTGCAATCAAATCTTATCACAATCACCAGCACAGAACCTTAACTGTTTCACAGTGGATAATATTTATGCTTTTTGTTTATAACAAACTAACTCAATTTATTCTGTTGTCAATATACTTATTATCTTCAGAGTCTCATGCATTCACAGTTGTGATTTTAAGAGTATTGGCTACATATTGTATTGACGCTTATATTTCCAAATCACTTTCCTCCCTTCTTTTTCCACACATGTTCAGCAGATGATATCTGTGTGCAGGTGATATCTGTGTTATTATGTAACACTGTCACACATTATCTATAAAATAAATTTCCTTCAAACAGAAAAGCTTCTGTCCACAAATCAGCTTGTATTTAGAAAGCATTACTATTGCAAAACTTGGCTTGCCCTTTTCTAACAGGATATCGTGTCAACTATGGATGAAGGGCAGATTCCAGAATTCCAAGATTTCCAGAAAGCATTTGACACAGTAGTCTATTGCAGTCTGTTAACAAAGGCTGGAGCACACAGAATAGGTTCCCTGGTATGAGTGGCTTGCAGGCTTTGTAAGTAGCAGAACCAAGTATATTGTCCTTGATGGGAGTGTTCATCAGAGACAAGGGTTTCACCAGGAGTTCTCCAGGGAAATGTGATAGGAAGCTCTTCTTCTTTGTATACATAAATGATCTGACAGATGTAGTGAACAACAATCTGTGACTTTTCGCTAATGACACTGCAGTATGTGGGAAAGTATTGTCAATGAATCACTGTAGGAGAATACGGGGTGAATTAGGTAGAATTTCAATTTGGTGTGATGAATGGCAGTTTGCTATAAATGTAGCAAAATAAAGTTACTGCAGATAAGTAAGAATAGTGATCCTCTAATGTTCAAATTCAGTATTAGCAGTGTACTGCTTGACATAGTCATGTCAATTAAATATGTGTGTGTAATGTTGCTGTGTGATATGCAATGGAACAAGCATGTAAGGCTGGTAGTAGGGAAAGGGTATGGTTGACTTTGGTTTAGTGAGATAATTTTAGGAAATTGTTGCTCATATATAAATGAAACTTCCTGACAAATTAAAACTGAGTCCTTTTTGAGCAAGGCATGGAGGAGACATGTTATCGAATTTATGTTGAAGCGGTCTACTGAGAGATTATAACTTTGCAGGGGGTGATGAGGTATGCTAAAATTGCTCAGTAAGCAGAGTTGTGTCCACAGAAGCTAAGATTTAGGTGGGAGTTATAGACTAGCATATAATTTTAAACTGTCAGGAAGGTTCATAATAATTATCATTTGCCAACATCACGTGTTTTTATATAGTTATAATGCTATGTTTTGTGGTGCTCAGGCTGATTTACTAATTCTATATTAAAAGCTTGTAAATTTATTTGTTCCTGATGCTTACAAAATTTCTCATTGCAGCTGTTCGATGTTGTTTACCGTGAAGAAACATTATTAAATGTAATAAGATCTGTAACTCGGAATGGTAGATCTATTATATTGACAGCAGTTCTGGCTCTCATCTTGGTATATATGTTTTCAATCATTGGATACATGTTCTTCAAAGATGATTTCTTACTAAATGTTGATAAAGATGTTATACGTAAGTATGAGTTTCTTATAAATAATTTCAGTTTTTGCTTGACAGTACAGTAGATGTTAGTTCTTTCCATTGTAACTTGTGTGGTGTATCTTGCATAATCTGTTAATGTACAACAAGACAAAGATTAACACCTTTTCTTCATTTCTTTATATTTTTACCAGCACTGTAAAAAAATGATTATGTAATAAGTATGGACATACAAAAATTATTATTATTGTTGTTGTTGTTATTTACTGTAGTAGCATGGTTTTAATTGATCACTCAGCAATTTTATCACATTTGTACTTAGTGCACAGGGGTCCTTACACATTTTAAGAAAGCCATCATGGAATCACACTCAAAGTTGCAGCTGATTTACAGGTTATTACACTGGACTAGGTTTGAACTTTGCTCGTCACCTTTCAGCATGTAACAGAGTCGTGTAAACCTTTGCTTACATCTGGCATAACAAACATGCACCTTCATCATTGCTTTTCAGATTTCATAAGTGTCCATGAATGTTATTTCCTGGGAACTCTGGGCTATGTCCTAATGCGCTAAAATCTCTGGTACAAAGGACGCTAACTTTCTTGGACATTGATCATTAGGTTCATTGATAGTGAAACGCCTGTTAGTCAGATCTTTTCTTCATTCTTTTGGTCTAGGGCATAAGTGACAATTGACTTTTTCTTTCTTCCTGACTGTCACTTCTTCCTTCTCAAAATTCATTCTAAAATATTACCCTACATTTCCTGTTTGTACTTCATTCACCACAAAATGAAATACATCGGTAATGATTTTCAACTGCTGTTTCTCCATTTGAGTAAACAAAAATGGTTTTAGCATGTATTAGTCACTTACCAGCTGATATTGCAACGGATGTTCGGTGAACTGGAGCATATTATGCAGATCATACAGTTTGGATTTCAGAAGAGGTGATCTACTGATAATGCCACTTACATGTTCACTCACTAGATTTTACAAGCACTAAATAATAAAATAGTGCCGGTTGGTATTTTCTGCAACATCTCTAAGGCATTTGTGTGAATCACAGTATTTTCCTAGATAAATAGACATTTTATGGGATTGATGGTATAGTCAACCAATGGATAATGCCATGCCTAACCAAAATAATGCAGAAAGTTGTACTTAGTAATTCAAGCAATACAGTCCAGGGACAAAATTCTTACTTTGGAGGAATCACTTACGGGTTCCCTCAAGGTTCAACCTTAGATCCACTGCTGTTCATCATATATGTAAAAGATCTTCTGTCTAATATACAACAAGTAGTATTAGTTCTTTTTGCAGGTGTCACTAGTATTGTCATCAATCCAAGCATATGTACAGAAACAGAAGAAATGTTAAATGAAGTTGTTAAAAGTATCATTGACTGGTTTCCTGCAAGTGGTTTCATCCTCAATTTTAAAAAGACACAACATATTCAGTTCTACACATTTAGGGGTACCACACCAATGATAAGTGTAACACATGGTCAGGAAATAATAGTGTGGAAACTTCAAAATTCTAAGTTGTCCATATTTGTGCTTAGAATCATTGCAGATCTTGGGGAGAAACAAATCAGTAAGATGACATATTTTGCAGATTTTAATTCAGTAATGTCATATGGTATAAAGTTCCATAGAAACTCAACTAAGCCTTAAGTCTTAATTGTTCAAAAACATGCTCTAAGAATTATGTGTGGTGCTCGCCCACAATCATCTTGTAGAAATGTGTTTAAGGAGTTGGTCATTCTGACTACTGCTTCACAGTAGATTTATTCCCCCATGAAGTTTGTTGTAAATAATCTCCTACAGTTCAAAAGGAACAATTGTGTACACAATTACAATACCAGAAGGAAAAATGACAGTCATTACTCCACATTAAGGTTGTCCTTAGCAAAAAAAAAAAGGGTTGCGCATTGCTTCAACATAAATTTTTGATCACACACCCAGCGATATAAAAGGTCTGACAGACAGCAAAGTAAAATTTGAAAAGAAATTGAGAAAGTTTCTCCTTGACAACTCATTCTATTCTGTAGAATTTCTGTTGCTGTAATGTGTAAAAGATGATGGGTAGGAATTACTAGCTTACATCTGTATATATTTTTTGTAATAAAAAAATTTAAAAGAATATTAAAAAACCTTAGAAGTGTTCAGAATGTTACCGTATGTGCAAACTAATTTGTGATGTGACTCTGAAATGACCTGTTCCACATCCTTACGATCTATCGTGCAAAATGATCCATGGACATGTAACTAAGTAATTGACTAACTAAAGATAACAGCAATGTAATTGCCCTGGAAGAATAACTCTTTTCCATGTTTTTTAGACTAGGATTTTTCCTCTTGCGATAAACTTTGCATTGCATAATGAACCATAAAAGTATTACAAAATCAAATAACATTTTTGCAGGGAAGAGTACAGTGCACAATGATGCTACAGACTAAAATAAAAAAGATCAGAAAAATTGTTGTCAAATTGTAACAAGTGCTGAAATATGCTCATTGTAAGTAGCAACGTGATCCTCACATTGTGCAACTTCATTAGAGGTGTGAACAAGATCTGTTGGTAGCCATGTCAATCTGGTGGTGGGCTAGGACATTCTTCATACTCATTTATCCACCACTGAGAGGGCGCTGTAGTAAACAGTTTTTAGATACTATTAGCCTGACTAGAGACAGTTAAATAACAAATCTATGGTAGAAAAAATAAAAAACATTCTATTTTGGGCTTTGCATCAGAAATTCTTTTGTAAAGTGTGTGGCACTTTCAATTTCACCTTATACATCTTTGGCATTAGATTGTAATGCTTAAAATATTGTGCCAACAATGTTCCTAGCATCATATGTTTCATTAAAATACACACATTGGAAGGCGTGTATGCCCACAGCATAACGTACGTTTTGAGAAGAACATTGAAGCTAAGTTTTTAAACTTGCATTCTGTACCTATTAACAGCTCAACTTCTTCAGTGTACATTAAGTGGTTAGTTTTAGTTGTAAACTATACCATTACTATTAAAGGCACTATTTGCAACAATGAAATATAAAAACTATTTACAGCTGCTCAAACCTCTCACTGTTCGGGGCATGGGGCAAGAAGTACTGAAAGTTGCACTTCTGACAGAAATTGTGACATCACTTCAAGACACAAAGGAGATGGTAAGTTTTAAAATCTGTAAGTGGAATGGATCATCATATGTCCCTTTGGAAAATGTTGTGGTGTTGGTGGTGGTAGTGGTGGTGGGTTTAGGGTGGGGGTAGGGGCACTTATGTCCATAATATTAAGATGTGCTTCAATACACTATATTTCACTATGTTTATTTTAGCACTGGTGCATATTCGGACAGGTGTTAAAATGATTTTACAAAGTAGTTAATATTATCTCATGTGCACTGATCAGCCAGAACATTATGACCACTGACCTACTATCGATATAAATAATCTAAGTGATAGCAGTGTAACCTGGCGAGGAATGACTGCTAGTCAGATACATGCATGGTGCATGTAGTATCAGTGAGCACGTGGAATGGATACAAGCTGGTGGCAGCTCCATTATGCGATGGGAAAATTCATATGGGCATCTATGGGTCCAGTAGAGCTAATGCAAGGAACTATGACCGAGGAGTATCGTACACTGGTTGCAGACCGCGTACACCCCTTCATGACAATCATGTTTCCCGACAGCAATGGCATTTTTCAACTAGATAATGCGCCATTTCACAAGGCTAGGAGTGTGATGGAGTGGTTCAAGGAACACACTGGCAAGTACCAATTGATGGGTGGCCACCTGTTCACCTTCACCTGTCTCCTCGGAATTTATGGGAATTAGGTGACTTCTGTATGCAGGTGTGGTGCCAACTCCCTCCAGCGACCTACTGAAGCCTCATTGCTTCCATATGATGATGTGTCACCACTGTTACCTGTGCCAAACATGGACATACTGGCTATTAGGTAGGTGGTCATAATGTTCTGGCAGATTAGTGTCTTTACTAATACTACACCTCCAGGAGGTTTTTATTTATTATCAGGGCACCACTTGTTTGCTGAACACCCTTCTGTATGGCAAGAATACAGAATGTCTTGATTTGTTACAGCATTTTGAAAATACTGTACAATTGTAAAATGATTATTTGTTCAAATTCTTAGCAACAACAACTGTCATATGATTTTACCACTTAAGAAGTATTTTTTAAGAGTTACAGAACATCAAGTACATATACACTCTTTTTTTTCTCTCACTTGTGCCTGACTGTGGTTAGTAGTTGTCACCCCCAAAGTGGGACCGATGGTAGAGAGTGTCAAGGATGTCAGGTGTGTGCATGGGAACACGAGCAAAGACAGCTGTAATTGTCTCCTTATGTCAGATTAATGGCATATTGTGGGCGCGCGCGCATGCATGCATCTAACCCCCCCACCCCCCCCCCACCCCCCCAACACACAAAAAAATTTCAGGCGACAAGAGGGCAAGGGAACAGCTTTGAGAGTTACCTCTTTAAACCACAATCTACATCTTCAACTATATTTTGCAAGCCACCTTGTGGTGCATGGCAGAGGGTACTTAATGTTCCACTGTCACTTCTTCCCTTTCCTGTTCTACTCGTGATTTGTTCACTGGAAAAATGATTCCTCGTAATCCTCTGTGTGAGTTCCAATCTCTCTGATTTTTATCTTTGTGGTCTTTTTGCAAGATATTAGGAGTAAGTAGTATTTTGCTTTATTTGTCTTGGAACACACACTCTCTGAACTTAAACAGTGCTCTTCTTTGGATATTCTCTATTTCCTCTCTATGCCAACTAGCCAGACTCGAGTATTGGTCAAATGAGGGTTTCGTGAGCTACCACCTCTGTTGTCAGACTAAATTTTCTGAGGATTCTTCCAGTGAATCTAAGTCGGGCATGTGATTTTCCTGCAGTTAGTTTTATGTGGTCATTCTGCTTTAAATCATTCCATACACATTCTCCTAAATATTTCATGAAAGTAACTGCATCCAGTGATTGTGCAGCAATCGTGTAATCGTACAATAGTGGGTCTTTTTGTCTATGTTATATGCAGTATGTTGCATTGGTTTATGTTGACAGACAATTGCCACTCCTCACACCAAGTGTCAGTCATCTGCAGGTCTTCCCCCATTTCACTACAATTTTCAAGCTCGGTGACTCCTCTGTATACGACAGCACCATCTGCAAAAAGCCTCGTGGAACTTCTGATGTCTACTGTATCATATAACTAATTGTCCTATAACACTCCCTTGGGTACACCTGCACTTATTTTTATGGCTGAAGACTTCTCTCCATTGGAAATAACGTGCTATGTTCTGTTTGCTAGTAACTCTTCAATGCAGTCGCAGAGTCGGTCTGATATACCGTGAGCTTGTATTTTGTTTATTAGGCAGCAATGTGGATCTTTACTGACTGCCCTGTGGAAGTTAAGGAACATTGCATCTACTTAGGTGTCGATATCTTCCCCCTCCTGGATTTCACATACAAACAGAACGAGCTGGATTTAAAACTATCATTGTTTTCAGAATCCAAAATTCCTACAGAGGAGATCTTCAGTCTCCAGAAATGTTATAATGTGTGAGCATAAAATATGTTCCAAAATTTACAATCAACCAACATCAGAGATAGAGATGCCTATAGTTTTATCCATACGTTCAACAACCCTTCTTGAAACCAGGAATGACCTGTGCTTATTTCCAGTCTAGTCCAATCCAATCATTAGGAACTGTTCACTCCTCCAGAGACTCACAGTACACTGCTTCTAGAAGATGGGCAAGGTCTTTATAATCTATGCAGAATCATGCTGCTACCCTATCAGGTCCAGTGGCTTTCCCTCTGTTGAGTCATTTCAGTTGCTTTTCTCACCCATGGTCACTTATTTCTATAACAGCTGTTTTTTATTCATGCAACAATTTGAAGGAGGCATTACAGATAATCTTCTGTGAAATAGTTTCAGAAAAAGACATTTAGTATTTCAGCCTCTTTTGTGTCATTCTTCATTTCAGTGCCTTTATGGTCACAGAGTGTCAGGACAGATACCATTCATTTATTTACTGAGCTAATATATGACCAAAACTTATAACGATTTTCTGTCAAGTCAGTAGAGAGAATTTGACTTTTTGAAATCACTGAATACGTCATGTGTGGCTCTCCTTACACTAA
Organism: Schistocerca piceifrons; assembly: GCF_021461385.2. NCBI lineage: Eukaryota > Metazoa > Arthropoda > Insecta > Orthoptera > Acrididae > Schistocerca > Schistocerca piceifrons. The sequence continues at coordinate 192,009,821 of NC_060149.1, forward strand.
TTTGGCTTCATTTAGTTTTTGTTTGCCTGTGAGACTTTGGCTACGTTTAAATTTGTGGTGAAGTTCTCTTTGCTTTCGTAACGGCTCTGTAAGACAACTGTCAAACCCTGATGGGTCTTTTCCATTCTTCACAACTTTGCTCGGCATGTATCTATAGTGTATTGTACAATGCTTATGAACTTGGTCCATAGATATGCAATGTTGTTAGTGGTGGGGATGAAATTTTCGTGGTGACTGCTCAGGTGATCTGAAACCTGTTTCTTGTCGAAATAGGGATACCTCACTACCTTTCTTTCTATCCCTGTTTACAGCCATATTCAGTGATGCTGTAATGGCCTTACAATAACTGATTCCCTGTTCTACATTGACCGAGTCTAAAGCTTTGGTTCTGTTTGTTATCAGCAGATATAAGGTGTTACCTTTACAAATCGGTTCTCTTATTAAATAGTTAAAAATAATTTTTGGATAAGGCATTTAGTAATAAGTATCCCTGGCATAGAGAAACAGCTGAAAGAATTGAAAACAAATAAGTTGCCAGGTCCAGAGGGAATCCCAGTTCACTTTTACAAAGAGTACTCTATGGCATTGACCCCTTACTTAGCTTCAATTTATCACAAATCTCTCACCCAGTGCAGAGTTCCAAGTGAGTGCAATAAAGTGCAAGTGACTCCAGTATGTAAGAAGGGTAAAAGAATGGACACGCAAAAGTACAGACCGATATCTTTTAACTGCGGTTTTTTGCAGATTCCTTGAATATGTTCTCAGTTTGACTGTAATAAATGTACTTGAGAGGGAAAAGTTTTTTTCCACAAATCAGCATGGTTTTAGAAAGCATCGCTTGTACAAAACTCAGCTTGCCCTTTTCTCACATGAGGTCCAGAGAACCATGGATGAAGGGCGACAGGCACAATCCATATTCCAAGATTTCTGTAAAGCATTTGACATGACGCTACACTGTCAACTGTTAACAAAGGTACAATTGTACATAATAGATCCTCAGGTATGAGTGGGACTCGAAGACTTTTTAAGTAACAGAAACCTGTATGTTGTCCTTGATGATGAGTATTCATCAAAGACTAGGGTATGGTTAGGAGTGTCTCAGGGAAGTGTGATAGGACTGCTGTTATTTTCTATGTTCATAAATGATCTGGTGGACAGGATGAGCAGCAATATGCAACTGTTGACTGATGATGCTATGGTGTACAGGACAGTGTCATCATTGCGTGACTGTAAGATGATATGAGATAACTTGGACATAATTTCTAGGTGGTATGATGAATGGCAGCTAGCTCTAAATGCAGAAAAATGTAAGTTAATGCAAATGAATAGGAGAAACAAACTTGTAATGTTTGAATACAGCGTGCTGCTTGACAGTCACATCGATTAAATATCGAGGCATAATGCTGCAAATGCATATGAAATGGAGCGAGCATGTAAGGATTGTAGTAGGGAAGGTGAAAGGCAGACTTCAATTTATTGGAAGAATTTTAGGAAAATGTGCATTTGTAAAGAAGACCTCATATAGGACTCTATTATGACCTGTTCTTCAATACTGCTAGAGTGTTTGGGATCTCACCAGATTGTATTAAAGGAAGACAACAAAGCAGTTTAGAAGCGGGCAGCTAGATTTGTTACCAGTAGGTTTGAACTATACGCAAGTATTACAAAGATATTCCGGGAATTCAAATGTGAATCTCTGGAGGGAAGGTGATGTTCTTTTCGAGGAGCACTATGGAGAAAATTTTGAGACCAGCATTTGAAGCTGACGGCAGAAAAATTCTACTGCCACCAATGTATATTTCACATAAGGACCGTGAAGATAATTATGGCTCTGACCGAGACATATAGATAGTACTTTTTTCCTTGCTGATTTGCGAGTGGAACAGGAAAGGAAATGATTAGTAGTGGTATAAGGTACAGTCCACCATGCATCATCTGGTAGCTTGCGGATTATGTATGTAGATGTAGATCAGTTTCACACAATTCCCTGTCCCTACTATCTGCCCTAATCACTCCCAGTTTATAGCTGGTAAGTTGGCATCACGACTTAATACTATAACATTACCAGGAAATTTACATGAAATATTCTTAAAGTTTCCCCTCAAGTATTCTGCCACTACTGATCCTGATGCAGGGCATCTATAAACAATACCATGGTTGATCCACCTTTAGCACCACCCAAATTATCTTCATCCAAATCATTTTGCATTCACAATCTGTACTAATCTCACTATTCTCCCCCCCCCCCCCCCCCCTCCTTTCTCTATATACACACCCCTGCCAACAGCATTCAACCTGTCTTTGAAATGTACATTCAGTCAGATATAGGATTTCATTGCTATTGACATCTGGTTTCAGCTAGCTCTCTATCCCTATAATTCTGTGGGCATTGTTACTGTTTATAAATTCGACTATTTCCAGGACCTTTCCATAGGTTCTCCTGCAGTTAGCTAATACTATAGTAACATTTTCTTTTTCCAAACTCCTATGATGAATGCTATCTTGTCTGGAATCACAACACATCTTATCGGGCTTGTGGAGAGAAGTCTGTATCCTAAAAAAACCAATACGTGCATACCACACATACTCCACTACCGTAGTACCTCTTCCTGTGTGTAGTGCACACCTGATCTACTAAGAGGGGTTGTACAGTTTTCCACCTGCATCCAAGATTGTTACAAAATCATCTGAGCATATGGTTTAAGTCTTCCACTCAGCTCCAAATTAGAGGACCATGATCAGTTCTAGAAATGATGCTAACAAAATAGTAGTTCTGCTTCCATCACACAAACAAGGCTGGCTGTCTTCACCAAAACCAGCCAGCCACTTGTAGGAACCAAGAATGGCCTCTAAGCCCAGGCATCATTCATACTGATGTGAGCATTGATTGGCCGCCAGGAGCACCCAGCATGCTCAGTCACTGCCAGCAAAGCCCTTCCACAGTTTTGATCAGCCGTCCTCCCTTCCCCTCACTCCCCCCCCCCCCCCCTTCTAAATCAAAAACCATAGTGAACAATGGCTTTCCTTCTTGACATGCTTGCTATTTCCATGAGGGGCTCGATTGTCCACCTAACATTGAAACTCCCACTGACAAGCAGTCCTACCCTCTGCACTTTTTGGATGTTTCAGTAAGATCGCCAACAGCCGCAATAGCCAAGGTGTCCGGTGCTGGATCAGAAGTACTTTCAGCAGTGGATAGTATCTCAAACCTGTTTTAAGATGTAAGGGGACAGCTATGTGGCCAGTACCCACTTTCATTTTTCTGCTCAGAGATTCACGACCCTGCCACTGTTTCCCTGTCACTGTGAGGTAAGCGTCGACCAGCCACAACACGCAAGTTGGAAGGTACATTGGCATCAGGGATCGCAGGCGACACTGTAGACCCCATAGGAACCAAACCAGTTGTCTCAAGTGCCCCAACGCCATCACAGCCCAGGGGAGCAGTCCAAGCCTGTCGACCATGGTCAACACAGCTTCCAGCTGTTTATAGACAATGACCAATTCCCCCTGCATCCATACACAATACGTTAATTCACAATCCATCTCTAATCGGTTTTCGTCTGTACACCAGATAGTGAACACTAACCCAAGAAGTTAAACTCACTCTACACAAAAACTGTGAAAACTATTTACAACAAAATAAATAGCATTGCTAAAATATATAAATAAACAGCTACTTTTCACTTCTACTCAGAAGCACGTAAGAATACCTACAAACTAAAAGGTGTAAACAATCTCTGTACAAACAGTTGGTGGCAGCGGCTGCTGCTGCTGCTGCTACTACTACTACTACTACTACTGCTGCTGTGATGATGATGATGATGATGATGATGATGATTATCACCATTCTGATTGTAGAATTATGTAAAATAAATGACAGAAAATGACTAGAAGAGTGGTGAGATACATGCACTTGCGAACATTGGCAGCAGAAATCACAAACAGAATTCAAGTCCTGAGCAGTACATACAACCTCCCTCTCCATGCTCCTCCCCCTCCCCCTTTCCCTATCTGGAAAAACGTTCATTTAATTCGTCACCTGTGTGATGTTCTTATACATTTCTGTGCTATCCAACATGAAACACATCCATCAGGTATGGCAGTGTGCAATTTCTTTGTCACAGGTGGTGCAATGATAGTTTGGCTAGAAATTGCGGAGGATAACTGACAATAGTTGGTCTATGTAAAACTGGTAGCTACCTATAATCATGAGTGGCAACAGCTTTTGCCATTAGGCTAACCATTTGGGATGATTGTGAAGTGGAACTCTCAATTTCACAGTCTGAATGAAATTATTTCCTAGTTCAAGAAAACTACTTACAGCAATATATCATTCTTTTTCCAGTTGTAGAAAAGATTCTCTGTTCTAATAAATTAGTCACCTTATATATCATGCCATTACTGTTTATTCTTGAACTGTGAAATAATACCCTCATAATAGAGAGTAAAGTATGACAATGAGCATGAACCACAAGTTTTGCTGTTGCTAATGACATGAACGCTTCGAAGAGATTTTGGGATTGCAGCTGGTCGTCGTAAACTTCACTCCATGATTTTCAACTGCTCACTTACCAGTCATCTTCAGGTGAACCATCAAAGACTAATGAAGACGTTCTCTGCTCCACCATATATAACGCGCTGTGATAGTATTGCCATGCATGTGTCAGAATCACGGTGACAGAAGGAACACACCGCCCAGCAGGAGCACCCTCGCTAGTGGAACTGCAAGGAGTCTTCAGCATTGAAACTTCCTGGCAGATTAAAACTGTGTACCCGACCGAGACTTGAACTCAGGTCCTTTGCCTTTCGCGGGCAATTGCTCTACCAACTGAGCTACCGAAGCACGACTCACACCCGGTCCTCACAGCTTCACTTCTGCCAGTATCTCATCTTCTACCTTCCAAAACACCGCGCATGAGTCGTGCTTCGGTAGCTCAGTTGGTAGAGCACTTGCCCGCGAAAGGCAAAGGACCCGAGTTCGAGTCTCGGTCGGGCACACAGTTTTAATCTGCCAGGAAGTTTCATATCAGCACACACTCCGCTGCAGAGTGAAATCTCATTCTGGAAGTCTTCAGCATTGCCACACACCGCAGTCATCGGAGTATCCTGTCATCTTTGGAGCAAATTTCGGAGACAACGGGATCCCATGCATTATCCAGCTGGTAGGCACTGTCCTGGTTCATTAGATTTTCCGCAATGCATATTTCGGCAGGTTGTTTTATGATGGAGTCCCAAAGAAATGTTACCGTGTCCAAAATTGTTTTGTCATACTCCATTGAATGTCTGCTGGAAACACAATTTTCCGCGATTGCAGACTTGTTGTGTTGCAGAACACGAGTGCAATGTTTATGTTCTGTGCAATATTTTTCCATTGTGCATGTTGTGTGTCCTATATAGTCTCTACCACACTGGAAAGGTATTTTGTAAATTCCCACCTTCCGCGATAACAAATTATCCTTCACTGGTCCCAGCAGGTCGGAAACCTTAGATGGTGGCAGAAAATCACTTTCATGTGAAAATTACTAAGGATTCTTGCTGTTTTGAAGGAAATGTTTCCAGTGAATGGAAGAAAAGCTAGGGACTTTGATGGTGCATTCTCTCATTTGTCCACTTCTCGGTCCTTGGTTTTAGCTGAAAATGCCCTGTTAATTTGCCAGATTGAGTATCCATTGTCTCTGAAGCTGTTCATAAATATGCAAGCTCTTTAGGTAAGCTATGTGCATCTGACACTGTATGGACCCTATGTACAATGGTTTTGAGCATACTCATGGTTTGGAAGGGTGATCGCAACTTGAAGAGTGCAAGTACAAATCAGTGTGAGTGGACATACGGTAAACAAAGTTTCTCACAGAGCCATCACTTTTTCATCTGATTCAAGTGCTCTTTGCTCAAAATCCTCCAAAAAAATGTTAGACACCAAGGGATACTGGTGGCTAACTTTTTTATTGAGGATTTTGAGGAAAAAGTACTTGAATCAGTGGTTCTTAAACCAACTGTTTTTTGGAGGTATATGGATGATACTTTCATAGTGTGGCTCCACAGAGAAGATAAGTTAATGGAGATTTTACATCATCTTAACTCCATTCATGATAACATTTGATTTACTATGGAATTAGAGATCAGTGGTTGTCTCCCATTCCTGGATGTTTTTGCCTAGACCGAAGAGTGACGGCTCTGTGGGACACATAGTTTACCCTAAGTCCACTCTCACTTATTTGTACTTGCGCTCTTCAAGTTGCCATCACTCATCCCAAACCATGAGTGTACTCAAACTCCTTGTACCCAGGGCCCATACAGTGTCAGATGCAGATAGTTTACTTAAAGAGCTTGCACATTTATGGACTGTTTCAGAGACAGTGGATACCTGACCCAGCAAATTAACAGGGCATTTTCAGTCAAAACTGAGAAGTGGATAAAGAGGAGAATGCGCCAGCAAAGTCCCTGTCTTCTCATCCCTTCATTGGAAAAATTTCCTTCAAAATAATTTGAATCCTTAGTAATGTTAAAATGAAAGTGATTTTTTGCCCATCGCCTAAGATTTCGGACCTGCTGGGATCAGTGAAGGACAATTTGTTATTGCGGAAGGCGCGAATTTACAAAATGCCTTGCCAGTGTGGTTGGGCCTGTATAGGACAAACACCATGTTGCACAGAACATAAACGTTTTGCTCACCTTCTGCAACCCAGCAAGTCTGCAGTTATGGAACATTTTATCTTCAGCGGACATTGAATGGAGTACGACAAAACATTAATTTTGGCCACAGCAACATCTCTTTGGGACTCTGTTATAAAAGAATCCATTGAAATATGCATGACGGGAAATCTGATGAACCAGGACAGTGGCTACCAGCTGGATAATGCATGGAATTCTGTCGTCTCCGAGAGTTGCTCCAGATGAAAATGCCAGAATACTCAGATGACTGCGCCAAGCGTCAGTGCCGTGGACAGCTGATCCTTACAGTTCCACCAGCGAAAGTGCTGCCACCGAGTGGTGTGGTCCTTCTGTCATCGTGACTCTGATGCATACATGGCAATACTATCAGCATGCTATATAAGGGGGAACAGAGAATATCTTTGTCAGTCTTTGGTGGCCCACCTGAAGATGACTGAAGTGTCCAGTTGAAATATCTTGGAGTGAAGTTTATGCTGACAGGCTGCAGTCCCAAAATCTCTTGGAACATTTAATTTGCTGGGATGATTTTAAATTTCATGTGTAACCGCTTGTCATTCGTGCTCAGCCGTTTCAGAAATGCTTCCAACCTGGTCAGAAAACCCATGACAATACCCATTTGGATCTCGGATAAATCTCTCTCCATTTCCTCATTACGACAACAACTGCACTGTTTTCTGTACCCCCACCCCAACACACTTTATCTACCCTGCACTGCTAGTGCTGCCATCTGTCGGTGGATGTTGCATGTTGACATCAAACATAGGCATTGGTCACATTGATGTGACTGGACCATGTAATTCTGTTCAGAGCATTCTTTAGTATTAATTTGTTCCGGTATCATTACAAAAGTAGAGTTTAGCCATTCTGTTTGGATGGTAAAAAAGGAGCAACAATCACCATTAACATTCAAAATGGATAATAACTGATCTTGAACAGGTTCTTGACTTTAATTTTACCTGCATGACAGTAACAGTTGAAATGGTTATATTACTGTGAAGATGAGGGCAATAGAAAAGAACCCCATCAGTTCCCTAATAGAAATTATGATGCTAAAGTTAACAGAAATCCAGGAGACATTTAGTGGTCCCTGTGTTCCTTTATAAAATAACTACTTGGAATGCTGAAAGCATGTTCCAAGAAGGTTAATTTGACAGTAATGAAACTACAGATATAATTAAAGGAAGGGAGAAAAAGGGAGAAAGGCTAAAAAAAATCACTTTGGGAATCAGGAAGAAGCGTAACGGACAGACTAAATGTGTGTGTGTGTGTGTGTGTGTGTGTGTGTGTGTGTGTGTGTGTAACCTAAATGGTGATTTCAACCTTCTTGGAGAGGGAGGGGGGGGGGGGGGGGGGAGTTCGACCAATTTCTATCACCTTGATGGAATAACAACACAGTCTGAGTAATCTATAACAGCATCCAGATTTGTCACACTATATAATACATCCTACAGCTTGAAAGCATATTATTAACAATCAGTTTGTATGTTTTAATTTTCTGTTCCATTTAGTTGGAGTTATTTTTCTTTTGTGCCTTTTTCCACCATTTGAGGAATCAGCCTACTAATTCTAAGGTATGTTTTAAAATTTTGTGAGATGTTTTTCCTGATCTCCCAATAGGTCACATCTACCATGAAGGTGTAGCTGAACTTGTAACAGTATCAGGCGAAGTGAAAGAAAGATCTTGTGACTCATTGATTATGTGTATTGTTACAACACTGAACCAAGGCTTAAGAAATGGTGGGGGAATTGGTGACATCTTACGAGCTCCAAGCAGTACTGTAAGTTGAACATTTACATTTCTTTTGCAAGTGACATTCAGAAACGGTCACATTTAAATGACAAAAGAAGTAATGCTTTGTATTCTGTTTCAGGAACCTCTGTTTGTGGCAAGAGTCGTGTATGATCTTCTATTTTACTTCATTGTTATTATTATAGTGTTGAACCTGATCTTTGGTGTTATTATTGATACTTTTGCCGACCTCAGAAGTGAGAAACAACAAAAGGAGCTAATACTTAAAGATACTTGTTTTATATGTGGTAAGTGTGAATTTATATAGTTTCTAATATGTATTAGAAACGTGCTGTGGGAATCATATAATTAAATATTAAGTGGCATTAGTAGCTCCCATCTCACCTATGTGATTAGACTGAACATAATTTTCAAGCTAAGGGCAATTAGTTTGGTTTGTTACTAGGAATTATCATCATAATGTGACACCCTATTCTGACAAATGACTTTCAACTTGTACTGTATCCCACTACACTTTATTGTGAAACAATTTGATCAACTAATTTTGTTGGTAAAGTCTTGAATAAGCAGAATAGATAGTTTTTATAGCTTTCCGAGAAAAACTCAACCATTAGAATTCTTCTAATCTCTGTATCATTTTAAGTGTCGGCTCATAATGAAACAAGCAACTGGACAGCATTTTGGACTGTTGTGTGTGCATGTGATTTGAGGCTTTATCGGAGATATTATTACTGCTCAGGACAGTCACAGAAGTGTTTTTCCAGTTATGTTGATGCATTTATCTGAGACTTCAGTCATTTATACTTTATAACATTATTCATATTGGATGTAAATTTTGTGCTTTTCATAGATTTTTGTCATTGTGTCTTTCCTTCTAACACTGCGCAGTTCCTATTCACTTGTTTATTGTTTAAAAGTGACTCATTGAACTGCTCAAAATCAATGCCTATTACTTTCTTAATTGCAATAGCCAGTGTTAAATCATACTAATATATTGCTACACCCATACATACAGTCCCTTAAAAATAAATCATCTCATCTGTCAACTGTGGGCTTACAGTAGGATCTCGCTAATGTGCCCTCACTGGGACTGGGAGCATGGCCAGAGTGCAAAACAGGCCGGATTTTGAGGTGAACACTTATAACATCACAATACAGTAAATAAAAACTTTAATTTTCAACTGGAAAGACTGTCTGAAATATTGTTCCATGTTAATAACAGTAAAAAAGATGAAAAGAAAAAGTCAACATGCCAAAAAATCTTACATAAAAGCTAAGTGTACAGTAGTGTCTGTATTGTAAAATACATCTGTATCATACAGTAAGATGATGATACTATAATTGAAAGTTTAACAACTGTGCATACCTTATTACAGTACTGGATTGACACACAACTAATTTTTCACATAACTGTTTAAAACATAAGAAATCACCTGGTAAAAACTGTTCTGTTCTTAAACAGGATTAAAAAAGAATGTAATGTTCTTTTCCTTAACAGATGACAGTCTTGATTTTGCCATGATGATCTGCAGTTTCCTAATCCTCAAAATGTTTACTGGGAGAGGTGTAGTACTTTGGTCAATGCATTGAAGGACTTTATCAAATGCATTCATCTCTATGTCGTACTTGAGCTGAGTCGAGATGTAGTTTCAGTATCTTCATTATCTTTCTCATTCTTTTGAGCTGTTAGAGTTACAGATTCTGTGTTTGCTCATCTGTTCATTCTCCTTCCGTTGTGCAGTTAACCTCAGCTGTAGTTATCCACTCATATCAGTGGGCTCAAAGTCCGGTTCTAAAGTTTGCGAAACCCTCAGAATCGCTGGAGTGTCTACGCCTTGCCTTTCATCACTTATTGCATGAGCTGTTTCACCTTAATTCTCTTCACTTATTTCTTGTGATTTTTCTTCTTTGTTTTCATTCATTTTTGGCCACAGTTTGCGCAAAGATTTTTTGAGCATTGATGCCGGCATTTCTTCCCAAACATCAGCAATTGTACAATTTACATCTTTTATATTTATGCTTCTGTGTTGTGTCCTCTCTAAAATAAGTCCAATGTATTATCAACAACATTGTCTCTTCAGCCACTCAGTGATCCCCTGGTTTATGAGATGAATTAAACATGTTACATTGGCAAGAAGAAAAGTTCTATTTCATCTTTTTCAAATTCTCCTTCAGAATGATGAGATGTCTCATTGTTGATTATAAATATGGCATGTTTAAGGAGTTTTTTTTTTTTTTCCTTTTAGGTGTTTTGTAATGACAGGAATACACTAATCATAAAATCATTTGCTAAAGAGGCTGGATTCCATCTATGTTGACATCTGGTTATGATAATACACAGGTAGTGATCCCTTATTAATGTTTTTGGTAGTCCTTGGTTTTCCTTCCTTCCGATGACAAATAGTGGCATCTTGTGATTGCTATTATCATTACTACAGAGATCAGTAGGTGCATTTTCTCCAGCAAGAGTTCTTGTAGGGATCATTTTGTAATTTAAGCCATACTCACCAATGTTATAAATTTGATCACGGGTCAACTTAAACTGTTTTGGATATTTTTATTACATTTTCCTCTAGTCATTTAAGTCTCATTTTTATCTATGATAATGATGGAATCTGAAGAAATGAATTAAAATTTGTGCTACAGCCAGGACCTGCACATGGGTCTCCTTGCTTTTAGACAGGAATGCTAACCATTACACCACTGCAGCACTATGGTTAACATTGCTGCATGGACTATCCAAGTCCAGTGCCCTCCCCATCACAAACTTTAATTCATAACTTTAGCTTATTTTCCTCCTCCTAACTAAGTTTTCAAATTTTGGAACAAATTCATTTGCAGCTGTTTCAGCAGCAGACAACTTCTCACTCAATATAATTACCGTATTTTTCGAATGCCATGTTATTTTTTCCACCAATGTAGGCAGCCTTCACTAGTTGTAAATTATTGATTTTCATTTTCTTTATCCAATTTTTTCATACAAATCAATGCCTTTTCTTTTATATGTCCAGACAATGGAGTTGTTCTTCTTTTCTGCTGCTCAAATCACACGATCAAGGCATTGTCTAGAATTTCACTTTTAGGCCTCTACAAAATCTTGCGTATTTTCAATCCGTCTAATCATCAATCATCATTGTACAGTTTTCCTTTTCTTCTAATACTTGTCTAGTTCCATAGGACCAAATTGAGGAGCAAATCTCCAACATCATAAAACTTATCAGTACACGAAATTACAATATATAAGTAATAACAGAGAAAATAAAATGTTTGAGCCCTCCAAAAAAAGAAAAAAATCCATAGGTTTATGTAAATGCAAACAACAATATAACACAGGAATCAGCTTAATTTTTCAAGGAACTTCTCGACGGAATAGAAGGAGTTATCCATGAGGGAACTCTTCAGTTTCAATTTGAAAGTGCGTGGATTACTGCTAAGATCTTTGAATTCTTATGGTAGCTTATTGAAAATGAATGCAGCAGTATACTTCATGCCTTTCTCCAGAAATTTTGTAGGCACTTGTCATAGCGTGGCATAAGTTTTTGTATGTCTTCTTCATTGAAGGTTGCCACCTGTGTATTCAACCATGTGCTAACATGTTCTTTCAGCTCGTCATTGTTGAAGTGTTGACTACCAAGGACAGATTTTAGGTGTAAAAAGAGATGAAAGTTGCTAGGAGCAAGGTCCAGGCTGTACGGGGGATGATCAAACGCGTTCCAATGAAATTCCCATAAGAGTTGTTTGGTCACATTCGCTGTGTGAGGTCGGGCATTATCGTGGAAAAAAAAACAACACCTTTTCACAGTAATCCTTGGTGCTTGTTCTGTATTGTGTGGTGCAATTTCTTAATGGTCTCGCAGTAATCATGTTCATTGATTGTTTGGCCTCATGGTAAGAAATCAATCAGCACAATGTCTTTTCTGTCCCAAAAAACAGTGCACATGACTTTTCGAGGTGTCAAGATTTGCTTAGGCTTAACTTTCATTGGGGATGAAGTGTGCCTCCGTTCCATTGATTGCCATTTTGTTTCAGGGGTGTCGTACGATACCCAAGTTTCATCCCCCATTACTATCAAAGAAAGAAAACCATTGCCTTTTTCATTGCAGTGTGTCAAAAACTGAAGTGCACTGCCCATCTGTTGTTTTTTGTGTTGTTCAGTAAGAAATTTTGGTGCCCAACGTGAGCAAAGTTTTTGAAATTTCAGTTTTTCAGTAACAATTTCTTGAATTAGTGATTGTGAGATTTGTGGAACTTCCATACAAGGGCACTAAGTGTAAACATATGGTTGTGCGTAATCTTCTCTTCAATTGTGTGAACCAGTTCATCAGTAACCACAGATGGGGGTTCACTTCATTCTTCATCGTGCACTTTATCGCGTCTTTCATTGAACAGTCTGGCCCATCCTCTAACCATTGAATCACTCATAGCATTTTGTCTGTAAACCTCACAGATTTGCCAATGAATTTCCTTTGGTTTAACTTTCTTTGTATTTAGAAAACGAATCACAGATCTGGTACCACACACGGCGGCATTTTGAATTACAGCTGACATTATAAGGAAGCACTACAAAGCACACATTGGCAGCAGCGATCTGAAAATGGCATACATGTCATCTCCTTGAGTCAGAGTAACTGCCACGCATCCTCGGAACTGCGCTCGTAGTGCTGCCATGGATAGAAATAGAAATGGAACTTACTTTCTGGATGACCCTTATATATATTGAGCGGCCAATGTCAAAACACACAGACTAATGAACAGACAAGAGGCCTGTGAACTTAACATCACTTATTTCCCAAACCACCCATTTCTGAGCCAAAAATATCATTTGAAAAGTGGAAGAGTTACCCAAAATATAATACCATATGGCAAAAGTGAATGAAAATAAGCAAAGCAGATTACTTTATCATGTCTAACTATCACTTATTTCAGATACCGTTCAAATAGTAAAAATGGCTGTATTAAGTCTTTAAACAAGAACCTAAACGTGGGCTTTCCACGGCAGTTTACAATCTATCTGAACACCTAGAAATTTGGACTGTTCAGTTTCAAAAAAATGGTTCAAATGACTCTAATCACTGTGGGACTTAACATCTGAGGTCATCAGTCCCCTAGACTTAGAACTACATCAACCTAACTAACCTAATGACATCACACACATCCATGCCTGAGGCAGGATTCGAACCTGTGACCGTAGCAGCAGCGCGGTTCCGGACTGAAGTGCCTAGAACCGCTTGGCCCAGCGGCCGGCTGTTCAGTTTCACTAATCATATGCCCATTCTATGAAATTAGAATGTTGGGTTTTGTTGAATTGTGTGTTAGAAACTGTAAAAACTGAGTCTTACTGTGATTTAGCATTAGTTTATTTTCTATAAGCCATAAACTTATGTCTTGAACTGCACTATTTGAAACAGTGCCAACATTGCACACAGAATTGTTTACTACCAGGCTAGTGTCATCAGCAAACAGAAATATTTTAGAATCACCTGTAATACTAGAGGGCATATCACTTAAATAAATAAGAAACAGGAGTGGCCCCAGCACTGATCCCTTGCCCCCCCCCCCCCCTTCCCCTCCTCCACACACAAATTTAACTGTGTCTCACATAGACCCCACATCAAAGCTATACTCAGCAATGTGGAGAATGACCTTTTGCTGTCTGTTATGAAAGTAAGAGGTGAACCAATTGTGAACTACTCCCCATATTCCATAATGGCCCAACTTCTGGAACAATATTTTGTAATATACACAATCAAATGCCTTGGTTAAATCAAAAAAGATGCCTTGTGTCCGAAACTTTTTATTGTCTCCGTCCAGTACCTCACAGAGAAAAGAGAATATAGCGTTTTCGGTTGTTAAACCACTTCTAAAACTGAACTGTACATTTGACAGAAAATTATGTGAAATAAAATGATTAATTCTCCTTACATAAACAGCCTTTTCAGTAACTTTAGCAAACACTGTTGGCATAGAAATAGGTCTAAAATTGTCTACATTATCCCTTTCTCCCATTTTATAAAGTGGCTTTACTACTGAGCACTTTAATTGTTCAGGAAACTGGCCATCCTTAATAGAAAAATTACAAATACAGCTAAGTACAGGGTTAACATCGGCAGCACAGTACTTTAGTATACTGCTAGTTACTCCATCATATCCCAGAGAGTCCTTAGTCTACAGTGATTTACTTATTGACTCAGTGTCCCCATTACTGGTATCACAGAAGAGTATTTCAGACATCAGTCTCAGGAAGGCATTTTCCAAAAGTGTTACATGATTCCCTGTAGAAACAAAGTTTTTATATAAGTCACCAGCAATACTCAGAAAGTGATTGTTAAATACTGTACATATGCCAGACTTACCAGTAACAGAAATATTTTTACAACAAACTGACTTTATATCACTGACCTTGTGCTGCTGACCACACTTTTCATTTGCAACTGACCATATGGTTTTAATTTTATCCTGTGAATTAGCTATTTTATTTGCATACCACATTCTTTTTGCCTTCCTAATAACATATTTAAGCGCCATACAGTACTATTTGTAATGAGCTATTGTAGCTGGATTATGACTACTTCTAACATTTTGATGTAAATGATATCTTTATTGCACCACTCGGGCACCCAGGTTGCCGTTTACCGCTAATACCCTGTTTAGAATGTTCTAATGGAGAGGAACTTTCCACGAACATGCAAAATGTGTTAAGGAAAGCATTATATTTTTCATCTATGTTATCAGCACTATAAACATCCTGCCACTCTTGTTCCTTTAAACAAGGCTTAAAAAAACCTCTCTGTTGCCCTTGGATTAGCTTTTCTACATAGTTTGTAATTATATATAGCATTTGTTTGAGTGCAAAAATCATTTAGTGTTAAAATTTGTGCATCGTGTTCTGAAAGACCAGTCACCCTTTTACTAACAGAATGCCCATCTAGTAATGAAGAATGAATAAAAATGTTGTCTATGGTTGTGCTACTGTTCCCCTGCAACCTGGTCGGAAAAACACAATCTGCATCATATCATATAAGTTTAGGAGAACTACCAACATCCTTTTCCTTGCACAATCACATACAAAATATTGAAGTCACCACACTAATTTTTGGTGCTTCCTATAAAGTGAACCAAGAACCCCATTTAGCTTGAGCAGAAATGCTCTGAAGTCAGAGTTATGGGACCTATAAATAACAAGAATTAGAAGTTTAGTTTCACTAAATTCAATGCCCCTGCACAACATTCAAATACATATTAGTGCAGTGCCGTGATGCGTCTACAGGCTCAAATAGAATACTGTTTTTTACATACATGACTACTCCCCCACTTTGCTAGGAACTCCTTGAAAAACAGACAGCTAATCTGTATCCTGGTAAAGGAAGCCTCAGAATTGTCAAATTATTTAAGTGATGCTCTGTTATACCAATAATCTCAGAGTCAACATCTGGAAGCAGTTCACTAACTTTATCTCCCTAATACCTTGTATATGTTGATGAAAGATGCTAATTCCTTCACTACTTGGATACCTGACCTCCTCTGAAGATGATTCCTTTGTTAGAGGAACTTTGTTTAATCAGAGATGCCTATCACCTGACTTCAATCTAAGAAAGGTGGTGCTCTAACATGAACTACTACGGGAGTTTTTCCTTGAGTGATCCCACCACTGCCCACTAGACTGTCACCTATATGCTTTGCCAGCCTCCCCTTCTCATACCTTTTGAATGCAGGCCATGCTTAGTGGAACCTGATCTATTGATAGACCCAACTGGCACCACTGCAATGAGAGCCATGCCCTCTGCCATCAGTGCCTTCTCCAGCCCCATGTTAACACACCTAACAGCTGCATTAAGATGAGACCAGTCATGACACTGAAACAGTTGCATGAAGCACACATTAGTGCCACCAGTTTGAGTAGCTATCACCTGTCCCTATCCAGACTGTTCCCAGCTCCACCCACTATCAGTACCTGATCCTCTTTCATAAAATTCCTGCATAACTCCTCTACGCTAACAGTCACCTGAGCCAACCCTGCACTAGGCTTCACAATGCTGGTGCCCTGGTGCTCACTCCTCAACACTTTCTGCAACTGCTGGCCCACACCTCTGCCATGCGAACTGCCTAGCAGCAGAGCCTCCTCCTCCTCCTCCTCCTCCTCCTCCTCCTTCTTCTTGTTAGAATTTACAACTGACTTAGATTACCTAACTACTGAGGATGGCTGCACCTTTCCTACACATATAGCTACAAGAGGCTCTCTCCACTAAACTCTGACTGTATTCTCAACTCTTGTTGTTATGCCAACTCCTACTTCACTTGCAATGTTCTGAGAAGAGACTTACCTTTATCTAACCGTTCAAGAACTTTCAGTTTCTTAACTGAAAACAGTGTCAAACAATTACATTTAGTTGGTACCATAATTTAGTTTGACACACTTTAGTATATATGAACAACACTGACACTAATTTATAACAGTAATACTTATTGATTGAGTTAGAAACAAGTTATTTCATACTGAAACTGATCCAACTACTGCACCTATCAGCGGTCAGCTGCCTACTGGTCCATATCGCAGATGATGAGTCACTGACAATTCCAGAACTGACTGCAGTGGCGGGCCATGCATGCAAATGAACACCAGAAATGGGATGGTCAGACTAAGTGGGCAGTCAGCTTATCTGAGGTCACATTAGTGAGGTTCTGCTGTACTTACTAATGTGCTATTTTTCTTTATTTGAAATCTAAACCATGCTTTCGGCAATTTTCATTCCTGTTACTATGAGCCTCACACTAAATATATACCTGATCTGGATTTCAATAAATAACTGTCTGCAGTACATTCAGTGATGTGAGGGTATTGCTAAAAGTCTTGTATGTTCTAAAAAATAAAATGAAAATAGGACTGTTGTTATTTTTGGCTTTGAACTCCTCATATTTATAATTTCTTTGCTGTGATTAATTAATTGCAGTAAATGTGGTAGAGATACCCAAGACTTCACTCAACCAGTTAAATAATCTGCCTGGCTGCTGCTTTGTCAAAATACTATGGAGTTTTTGTAACTGAAGTAGTCATGATGCCCAGGAGGCATATTGACAAAAATGACTGTTAATAAATTCCATGCAATATTTATGTATTTTATCACAGTTTCTGATATCAGTTCTCTCTGTTCCACCAACAGGACTCAACAGAACTGCATTTGATAATAAGACAGTGAGTTTTGAAGAACACATAAAATGTGAGCACAACATGTGGCATTACCTTTATTTCATAGTTCTGGTTAAAGTGAAAGATCCAACAGAATTTACTGGTCCAGAGAGTTACGTTTATGCTATGGTGAAAGTAAGTACTTAAATGTTAAAATAAATATATGTTTGATATAGTCTACCTTACTGTAGTAATTAGCAAGGATGTCAAAGGAACTTATCATGCAAAACCCAGATTTCTCTCCTTGTTCACAATATTCACCAGGCTATGTGAGTAGTGCTGATACTGTCTCACACTATTAGTTAATGACCAAGACTTTTTATATTGTGCATGATACTCTGCCATCATTCAGAAGTATCTGCTGAGTTTGATAAACAAAAGATAATTTATCACAGAATCGTACTTTGTTATCTCATGAAATATAATCTGATGGCAAGATGGTAAAGCACTGCCCACCAAAAAAATAGGTGAGTCTTCAAGTCTAGTTTGTCACACGATTAAACTCTTCTTTTTTTACAGTTCAGTACACCTCCTTCCTGTTTTCATGCTTGATCTGTGTTCAGTTTTTGACAGGCTATCCACTGGGCCGACTTACCACTAAATCTGATGGGGGTGTGACGGGGAGTTTCCCTTGTAAGGACAAATTTCATTGTGAATTTGTAGTATAATTTATTTTGGTACCTTCATTGAGATTTACATCATTGTTATAAAATGTAAGTGACCACGTGTCAGTCTGAAATGCAGCACTACTGTGTCATCTCAAACCAGGGCTGTACCGAGTGGTGGCAAGATAGGCCTTCTTCGAGGGTGCGAGCATAGAGTGGGTGTAAATAGTGAGTATGGGGGCAGGGGGGCAGCGGCAGGAAAGAAAGGAAGAAAGACAGTTTAAGAATTAACTAGGAGAGGTACGCGAGTTCTCCTACCCTTCATGATCTTGTATTCTACCTCTGATAAGCCACCTTCCCCTCAGCCTAGTACTGTAAGTGCACACTGTTGTCACAGTGTCAATTCTGCAATGTCATTTCTTCCATGTAGCTTCATAAAGAGATGACTACAACCAAACTTAATTATTGCTGACATGTTTCACGTGGCAGTATTGCACTCGGTTCACACAACTTACTCTTGTTTGACAGTGGAGTTCTTGTTGCTACTTTGCTATTGTATTGTAGATCAGTATTACAGGAGCTGTTTGTCATTATGACAATAGACAGCTATACTCTGTTCCTCTCAGTTGAACCCTGATGTTAACAAATGTATGCTCTACCACTGGTGATCAGCTGCATTGTGAAAGCATCTGGTGTCATAAGACTTCATCGTAAGTCATTAGAAAACTGAAGGAACTTAGTGGAAGAAATATTGCAGAAGCTCAGCAGTAATGACTTGGGCATTAAGACTTGTTGTGGCCAAGGCTTTGCTAATGATTCAAGCATTGGAAGGAAAATATGAAGACATTCAAGCAAATATATGCTGGAAAAACCATCTGGCAAATTTATGCCTTGCTTGCAAACAAGCCATACAAATGTTTGTTTTAATGATCACTTTTTTTGAAAATGTGGTACAGTTCTTTGAATACATCGGCAGCTTTACTTTGAGATTGAGGCTTCCCTTGATTTGCTTAAAATGGCTCTCAAGAGACACTAAGATGTAAGATGATCTTCTAGGCATCGAGTTTTTGCAGCTCTTCACAAGAACTTACGATCTGTACGCAAGTCTGCACAGGATATAACGAATATAGACAAATGGACCACTGAAACAGCAATGGGTATTAGGATCCTTCTCAGTGAAATTGCTTACAAATTTCTTTGGAGATGTAGTCTGATGTATTTATGAAACTGAACTGTACCAACAAATCTCTACTAGAGAACAGTGCTACCCTTCATGTGTCATAGAGATTGCAAGCTGGTGTTGTGAAAAATATTAAACAACTACGTGAAGAAAGAGTGCAGAAGTATGTAGCCAAAGGAGAAGATGTTTATGATTCTGTATCCACCAAAAATAATTTTTCTGTTAAAAGGTTGAGAGAGGTGAAGAGAGTGACTGAATGTGAGGCGCACTTGATCTGTGCCAAGAAGCTATTTTAACCTTGAGTGCTTCAAGAATTTGATAGAATAGTAACTGAAATGGAAAACAGACCTCTCCTATTTCACATCACTTCATGTTACTTCAATTTGCTATCAGGCTGCATCTTAATACAAAGCTCTGTATCCTATCTTGAAAAAAGTGTTGCTGATTTTGATGCCAAACATTTCAGAGCTATTGATACAGTGGAGGTAGTTAAAAAAATAGCTGCTATCAAGTTCCAGGTGTGGGAACTGACAAAGATCATTGCCACAGCATACCATTTGATGTAGATGTTTTGAAGGTTTTTTCGTAGTATGTGGTTCTGGTTACTGCAGCATCTTGTTAATGCAGTTTCAGCAAATTAAAAATGATAAAATATTGCTTAAGGTAAAGTATGAAAGAAAGAAATCTCTCAAGTTTAGTTATTGTGACAATAGAATATGACACAACTGCCAAACTTGACTACAGTGACAGGCAAAGTAAAATTATAATAAAAACAATTCCTGAAAAAGAGAGCTTTCTTAACTTTGTATTGTAACCCATTTTTTCTTCTATTTCTAATTAATTTTTTCTTCTATTAATAATTTATGAAGAATAAGTAAAATCTGTTCTTTATTATGCCTCGTACTAAAATCAATGTACAGCAGTTGCCGTAAACAACGAGATATAGGATTTTTTAACTTTCCAGTTTTTAGAAAGTATATACAATTTATTATTCATTTACTACAGTGATACATTTAATTTATTGTGTGCATTATTTTTCATCAATATAGTTTACTTAAGTAAAATTTTTCAGTAATGCTCCTTTTATTAAACCTACACACAGAGTTATAAACTTTGCTAAATCTGTGTAGAAAAAAATTCCAGAAAAGTAGTTTTACTACACAGCTTGATGTGTTGCCCCTTCTAATAACTTGTGGAAATGCCTATGTTCTCATTACAATTGCTGATATTCTTAAATTCTCAACTACTGCATCTTGAAATAAAGTTCAGAAAAACCGTGTAAGTCATGTTAATGAGGACTTCTTCACTATTGAAACTCAGTGCTGGAATCTGGAAACTTTGACATTTTCAGCTCTTTACTAAATAATGGAAAACTTTTCTTCTGAACTCAAGCCAGCAGATACTGTAAAGCATAGTATAATTGCCCTCATCCCTCCCACCTAGAAGACACGAGGCTTCCATCCATACCAGTTTAGATGCACAAACAGTAACAAAACTTCCAAACAGTTTGCAGTTCTAAATTACTTAATTTAAAAAAAAAAATACTTGTAACTATCATGATCATTATTCATCAGTTAGGCAGACATTGGCTAACACATCATTTCATTGAAGTGATATGTTGTACTGCCATATCCCCCCCCCCCTCCCCCACCCCCCTTGGGCAAATGATGTCACCACCATTATAAAATATACATCCATAACATTTGTAAGTATAAAATACCATCATTAATATAAGAAAATGAAATTCAGAGAAACTAGTTCTTTTTAAGTTTGCAACTCTTGGACTTCAGTGAAAGATATTAATCCTAATGTCTCTACTAAGTATCAGCTTGTATAATTCTACTTTGAATTCATTAAATATGTCACAACTCAAACTTGGCTTATCCATAATCATTTTGTACATTGTCGTAATTCGTTGCCTGTGTAGACTAGCTTACTCTCCAGTTTCACAGTTAATTAAGAATTAGCATTTCTTGTGTAGTTATTTTCAAGCAACATCTAATAATTATTGCTTCCTGTTCTGAATTTTATGTGCTTAACTTTGTTTGGAAGCTGCCTGTGTACTGTTATCTCTGTGGCACTCCTGTTAAAACAGGTTTCAATTTCTCGATAAGAGATGATTTTCCACAGCGGGGAGGGGAAGGAGGAGGATAGACATGGTACTCCTGATGAAAAGGAAAGAAAGGAAAAGTAAGACTAGGAATGTTAGAACCGAAGAAAGAAAAATGACAAAGCCCAAACACATACACCTATCCCCCCTACCCACACCCCACTCCCATCCCCCTTCCTTTCCTAAGGATCCACACCTGGTGGGTATTCCAGTGGTGGGCCAGAGGATGAGGATCTCTGCCAATCCTACAGAATCAACACCTCTGGCTTCACACCCATAAGCCCCAAAAATTGGTTCTAACACCCTGCTATTGAATGTCTGTGAAGATAGTAGCAACACAAGTAGTAACCTCTGCACTGTTAACAGATTAAACTACTAAAGCAAAATTATGACTCATAATATATACCCTGTACTTGGTTTATACTTCCTTCAAGTAACATTGGTTAGGTAAATACCTATGCTATTTACAAATGAGTTAAGCTAACCTCTCCTAAGAAATGTGCACGAACCAACCATAAAACTAAGTAGATTATGAAACAGTACAAATTCCCCCTGTACAAAATCGTAGCAATCATTGTCACTACCATCCATTAGAAAGCACATTAATACTCATCAGATTGTCATCTAATAAATCAGATATACAAAACACTTACAAAATATATCGCCATAATGATTACAGCACATATACTCATTCATTGTGTCACTGCCCTTAAGCAACAGCAATATCAGGACCAGTAGTAACCTTTTGTAGTACTATACTCCCCTACATATTATTACCTGCATTAAGAACAATACACAAGGCTCAGACAACTTCATCCTTGTTATTAATCTATTAACACAGTATAATAACTGGACCACTATAGCTCGGATAGGTTCCTCTATTTTGCAGCTTTGGAGTATGCCTCAAAACCAACAATATTCTGCTTCTCTAGAAACCAACAAGTATGCCTCCTTCCTTCCTCTAAGGAACAACCTTCCAGTCTTCACAATGATAGTGTCTCTAGATATAAAAGACAATCAAAGAAAAATGAGGCACATGGAAAAATAATAAGTAAGCTGTTTGTTATTTTGAAAACAATCACCATAATTGTTAATAAATTTATCCCAGTGTCAGTCACAGTAGTCAATGCATTCATGGAAAAATGTTTGCGGTTGCCCGTGGGACCGTGATTGTACCCAGGTGTGCACCTCTTCATGCAAAGCAAGTTGATGGCTATGAATGTGGACCGGCCGAATGTTGCCGAGATTGTTTCAACCTCACTGCAGAAGTGTCACTGTGAAATGTTTACACATCCTCCATACAGTCCGTATCTCACCTCGTAATGTAACTCCTCTGCTAAAGTAGACATTGTAGCTTGTAACTGTGATGTTCTGTTATTAATTTCTAATTTTTTTTATCAGGTCCCCTATGTGTTCATTTAATTTCTGACTGTGCAATATTTTCAACAAGTGTTTCTACAAATTTAACACCTTACACCTTGATGTTTGCATTTAATTCAGCCATATTTGCATCTAGCATAAAACTTTGGGTACAAACATTTGACTTCATCTTGTCACCTTGAGCCTTTATATTGGCATTAGCCAAGGACCTTTGATACTTGTGTTCAACTCATTTAATTTAGTATCTAGTTGCTTATTAAATTGCTTGCTCCAACTTTTCACAGTCTCCTTAAACTGTTGCCCCATGCTTCTGGCCAGTAAAGGTATACAGTGAAAGCGATACTAAGTTAATGACAGACTTTCTCCTACCAATAACTGTTAAAGTGTGGATTATTTCATTAAAAACTTTCTGAAAAACAAAATTGAAAAAATGAGTTGATTTTGATCAAGCCCGCTGAACTCAGTAGAGCAGCTCGCTGTGTCATGATGTTACTGGAATCGTGCCACTGCAACTCAGTGAAATTGCACTACCATTGGTAGGTGTTCAGCTGACATTGCTACTGCCCACTGCTGTAGCATAGATGTGGAATAGATGAAACAATTGCAGTTCTTTGAAGATTCGGCTGCCTATCTTCTGAGTCATAGACTTTAATAAGCTGAATTGTTGTCAATTGATTTAATTATTATTCATCAACAAATTAATTCTTGTGAACACTGTTAATCCTTCTCGGATGTAATTACTGAAGCGATTGAATATAATGTTTCTGCTGTTGACCACATTGTTAAAGACGATGACAACAGCACTATTCGTCAGTAAATTTTTCCTTAAAAACTGTTAATTTCTTCTTGGTCTTCTTTTAATATATTCTTTTTGCCAAAATTTTATTTGTTCTCACCATGAAATTTGTTCTTGGTCCTGCACTAGGTCGTTAGAATGAATTGTTACCCACTCTGGTACTTTGCAGAAATTTGTAAGCCCAGATTACAAGTGCTGTTATTTGTCAATTCTGAACTGCTGCCTCTTGAAATAAAGTTCAGACAAACAGTGTAAATCTCAATAATGTGGACTACTACTCCATTGCAGTTGTATAATGGAATGTGAAAGCTTATAACATTACATTGCTTCTGTTTGACATTAACAAATAATGGTTCTGTATTAATCTGCCAGATAATTAAGCACCATCTGTTTCATGTGACGTTGACACCGTTGTTACAGTGTTTGCTTTTATTTGATCACATGACCCATTTCTCTGAACCAGAATGCCGTAGCACAGAATATCTGCCAAGAAAGCAGGCACCACAATGTGTAGTATAGCTGCCCTCGCCATCCCACCTCGAAGACGCGATGTGTCCATCCGTACTTGTTTAGGTGCACAAACATTAAAAACACTTCCAAACAGTTTGCAATTCTAAAATACTTAAGTAAAAAAGAACTTTCAACTGTTGCGATCATCATTCGCTGGCTAGACAGACGTTGGGTAACACGTCACTTTACCAAAGTGATATTTACGCCACGAGTTTTTGCAGCTCTGTCAGAGATGCAAAATCTCCATGATAAGACTGCCTTGAACTGCTACTTCTTCTTCTTCTTCTTCTTGTTAACAATGCACATTCACAATATTGTTGCAAAACTAAAAAAACTAAACCAGATCCCATTACAATATTAATAGACAAAATTTACCTGTTTCTTCTATTTTTCTATTCCCCCCCCCCCCAATTCTGTTTTGGACTGCTTGCAGATTAAGACTTTACAAAGCTTCTGTTTATTTTTATGTACAATTATTTTGATCATTCTAGTAATGTGGACATGCATGTTCATAAAGTATATGAATATAGTAACTGAAATAAAATATCGTAAATGAAGGATTTGTTACACACATCGTACTAAGGTATCTCAATACCAGTTTATTTTCTATTAATATTTGTACTTCATGTATTTCATCCATCCATCAGTAATATGAGCATCCTGCTCCTCTGTCATTTTCCTCAATTTAGTGTAATGAAGTTGATATTGGAGTTAACTTAGATCATCAGTGGCCTCAGAAGTAGGTTACAGTGTAGTTGCTCAATTGAATTTTATCTTTTAGCTAGTCGAGAAATTTGCGTCTTCATGCCACCTGCTATTTCCTATCGGTCTTAATTAAAGTGTCTGTTCACACACCTAGCTGGCAGGAGGAAGAATGATAGCTTATGTCTGGAGTGTCTGTTACACTCAATGTACAATCACAGAGTACATTGACTTCACTGGTGAATTCTCGATTGTTCCGGAATATATTTCACTCCTAGCAAACTGTGCTTCAGTACATATTTTTTATACGTTTTTATTTGCAGAATGAATCTTTCACTCTCCAGTGGACTGTGAACCATTTTGAAACTTCCTGCCAGCTTAAATTTGTATTCCCGGCCAGTACTTGAACCCAGAATCTTTTCTTTCCCAGCTGTGCTCTTATTAACTGAGGTATCTGGGCATGACTCTCAGACTTGCCCTCACAGCTCTATTTCTGACAGTACCTCCCTCCTACATTTCAGACTTCACAGAAGTTGTTCTACTACCTTGTGGAAGTATCACTTTTAGAAGAAGGGATACTGCAGATAAATGGCTCAGACATTGTCTAGGGGATGGTTTCCAGAATGAATCTTTCACTTTGCTGTGGAGTGTGCAGTTTTTTTAAAACTACCTGGACTGTGTATCAAAATGGGACTCAATCCAACAAAGTATGTAGCAGAACATCTGTGAAGGTACTTGTGGAAGTAAAACTGTAAGGGCTGGCTGTGTCTGGTGCCTGTACAACTCAGTCAATAAGAACATAACCCACGAAAGGTGAGGTATAGGGTTCAAATCCCAATCTGGCCACACAGTTTTAATCTGCAAAGAAGTTTCAAGTTTTCATCTGTTGTAAAGAATGCAGTTGCCAACAAGTCCATGTTTTCCTCAGTAACTACAGAGTTAATTCAAGTATTTATATATTCAGTCACCCAACATAATTTGAAATATGTGACTTAAAGGTCACAAGATAGATAACTGTTCGAGAATTTTGGAAGGAGGCTATTGTTTGCACATTTTGGCGAATATGAATCTCAACATTTTATCTCAGTTCTGTCATCCCTATCACAACCGTGTGTATGCAGTGTAGATCGATTGGTATTTTGCAAAGATCTCAAATTTTTTTCTGTTGTAGGTATTTGTATTGGTTACCTTACTTTGTTGTTTCCATTTACTTAGTGACTAAGTTCCAATAAGAAAGTCCATGTATAATACACTGGCTTGTTAAGAGTTATTGCAGTAGTTTAATAAAATTGTCATTTATTTAACATTTCAAAATGGTTTGGTGAAACTTCTTATCATTATGCTAGGTAAGCACCTTCTGTTGGACATGAAACAGTGAAAAGAAAAAGTAATTAACATGAAGACATGCAAATATAGGGTGTATCAAAAAGAATAGAAAGAATCATCTGATTTGGTATGTCTATATTTCTGATACTAATAAATATATACAATGAATTTTGTTTTTGATGAACAGGAAACTACCTTTTCATAGTATTCAATTCACCCCCCCCCCCCCCCCCCAAGGTGCACGACATATGGCAGTGTGGTATTCAAATTGGTCCCACACTGTAGTGAGCATGTCTTGAGCTACAGCTTCCACAGATGCTGTTATGCCATGTCCCAGTTCATTCATTGTTGTTGGTAATGGAGTCATATCAACAGAGTCTTTATAAACCC
The DNA here is from genome assembly GCF_021461385.2 of Schistocerca piceifrons. NCBI lineage: Eukaryota > Metazoa > Arthropoda > Insecta > Orthoptera > Acrididae > Schistocerca > Schistocerca piceifrons. Next base: position 192,036,426 of record NC_060149.1, read on the forward strand.
CCATAAGAAATGATCACATACAGTCAGCTCCATAGAGCTTGGAGGCTTAATCATTTGGTCCAGTACAACCGATCCATTGTTCAGTAATCCTTTGATTTAAAAACTCCCACACATCCGGATGCCAGTGTGGTGGTGCCCCATTGTCAGTAAATGAAGTCAGCCTCCAACAGTGGGAAAAGAAATTTCTCAAGCATATTGAGATATGTGCTTCTTGTAATAGTGTTCTTGGCCAAGAAAAATGGACCATACACATTTTCCCATGGAACTGCACAAAACACACTAAATTTTGGAAAGTCCCTCTCATGTTGTACAACTTCATGTGGTTGTTCCTCATTATGATGGTTCACCTTTCTATTTAAATGGAATGCTGCCTCATCACTAAACACTAAGTGTGGAAGAAAACTGTCATTCTCCAGCTTGCTAAGAATGAAATTACAGAACTCCAAATATTGTTGTTTGTCATCTTCATGAAGGGCTTGCAGTAGCTGAATTTTGTATGGTTTCATGTGTAAATGTCAACGCAAAACACAACAGAAGGACATCGGAGGCACATTGAGCTGTCAAGCTGCACAGCAGAATGGGTTTCTGCGGACTCCTTGTGAAGCTGTGGCAGATGTGTTTGATGTCTGTGTCAGACGCTCAGGGACAGCCTGGTGATTTGTCTTTACTGAACCAATCTGTTTCTCAGAATTGTTCATGGTCTAATGCTCTGTGCTGTAGGAGGAGCCACACCATACCTAGTATGAAAGTCATGCTGAATGGTTATTACTGACCTGCACTGTGCAAAATGTCGAACACAAAACACTTTCTGTTGTCCCGACACCTTGTTACTAGAACTGAAGTTGGTGGGCCCAACAACATTTTTACTAGAACTGAAGTGGGTGCACACTGCTGCTACCTAGCAGGAACCATGGAAAACTCGAGAGTTTGTTCATGCAAATATCTCAAATAACATAATAGTTATGATTTTTTAGAAATTGGGTGATTCTTTTTGATACATCCTGCAGTATGAGGAAATTTCCATATGTGCTGCATCATGCGTTAGTTTCAATATTGTATGAACAATTTCTGAGAATCTCATTCACCACATGAACTGTTTCCCAAAGTTTCACAGACAGGAAATGTGAAGAAGGTATTGTTATGATTTCATGTTAGTGTAAAACAATAAAATGCAAAAACTTTTCAATCATGTGCATTTTGTAATTGCATACTTTTATCATCAGTGATACATAGTTTTTGTGAGGGATGTCACTTAGAATCACAGTATATTGTAAAATGCGGAGGAAATTAACTAGTTGTCCATTCCACCGAAAGAGCTTGTGCCAGAACCACCTTATATAGTGAATATCCATTATGAATTTCACATACATAACCAAAAGTTATTTAAAAACATTAGGTTTTGTTTGTAATTTACTACTTACAGTTTGGCAATGGGTTTTTTGTGATGAATTTCTTAAATAGAAAATTCTTATCGTACTTGGTAGCAAAATTTTGGTAAAATTTTGAGCTTTTGACATTTACCTCATCTATCTTCATCAACAAAAGTGACTAACTTGACACAGAAATTGCAGGGGTCCACAGATCCTGCAATTTCACAGTTCACACCTGAAAGGAAGTTATATTACAAGACCATTACACATGGAGCAGATTACAAGACTATTAGACATGAAGTGTTAGCTCAAATTGGGGCTTCTGCACCACCTTGCTTGATAGTTAGTGGCAGACTGTGTATCGAACACCCATTATTGTGCAGTGATGAGTGTATAGCCTGTATCTCTATTAAACTGTTTAATGCGTATCTTAATGTTCATGGTCCCTGTCATGATTTAGCCTGTGTGACATTTATTTGCTTTTCCTTATGAAGAAAAGAGATGTAACTATCAGAAGATGAATTTGTTCCTATTAAAGTTAATAAATTGTTATTTAATTACCAATCAACATTGTACATACACATTTGGAATTTTGTGGTCTGTAAAAGATTCCAGGTTTCTGTTCACAATAAAGTGACTAGGGATGTATAACTCAATGCTGATAACATGTTTCAAACATATTTAATATGAATATTAATGATATCTTGAAAATTTCTCGAGTATTCAGCCAGGTAGTGTCGTCCAAAAGGCGCGATATTTCGGCAAGCCGACTTCTTGCCATCTTCAGGCGTTCTTGGTGTCTGAAGAAGAACGTGGCAAGACGTCGGCTTGCTGAAATATTGTGCCTTTTGAGCGATGCTACCTGGCCGAATACCTGAGAAATTTTCAAGATTTCTGTACGCTGGGAAAACCTCAGATCACACAGTATTAATAATAGTTTGCAAAATGGTGCCATATTGGAACTAAAACATTTATGACAATACTGGCTACCATTAAAATAGTAATATGCTGATAATGTAACTCCTGTGAAAGGATTGTTATTTTTGTGACCATGATGGTGTGTAATGGGAAGGTATTGGACTAATTTTTTTTACTTAAAGATTTCTATTGAAAGGAAGCAGTAGTAAGATAAAAGGGAATTAAACAAAGGTTCTATTAGTAATCAAACAAACTGTCATTACCTAAAAAGGAATGGTCACCAGCCTAATTAGGCAAAGTTGTACCCAGTAATAACTTGTTTCTTAAAGAAAGTCAACTATTGGGATTGACTGTACTTGAAACTGAACTTCTGTTTTGCAGATAAGATATGAGACAGTAGCACAATTTAGCAAGCGATGTACCAGTGATTTGACTTAAACTACAGAGGAGTATTAATATGCTTAGGCAACAACTGACTCTAGATAACACTTACGAACTGTATATTACAGTAGAAAGGTGGTGATAATTATAGGTAAATGAGTAATGGTGGAGCACTGCTGTCTTGGACAAGAGGTTCCTTTGTTAGTTTAGTTATAGGAAATTACTGCTGTTGAAATACTTATGAAGAAATTTTATCTGTTGTACTAATTATTATTTGCATTCTCAAGAAACATTCCCTTATATTATTTAGCTTAAGAGGAACATGGTATACCTAGGTCTAGTATAGTTTGAATATTTATAGCCAGTTGCTTATTCTTGATTTCTTTTATTGTAATATTTCATTTAAATGTGGCTTAACTATTAGCATGGGGAATCAAGAACTAATCTATCAGTAGATTCACATTGAGACTGAACACTTTAGTCACAACACAATACAGGAAACTCTGTTAACTACATAACACATGAATTTGTAAATACTATAATTTCAATAAGAAGAATCTTTGAACTGAATACTTTAAATCTTCTCTTAGTAATTGTTCTTTGATGAAACGTTAACTGACCATTAATGAACACTATATGGAGTATTTCAAAACTTATGTTCACTAAATAATTGTGTACTTTATAACTCCACAAAGTTTAGTAACTTTTGTTAAAGAAGATAATTGCTTTTCAGTTCAGTAAAATAGAATACTTGGATTTATCATAGCACTTGGTATAGGACCCTGTATAGGTAAATATGGTGGCTCAACAAAAAGTTCACAGAACACAAAATTATTGCTGAAAACGAAACCACATAACTGGACCATACAATTATGCAGTACTCAACTGATAATTAGATGAAGGTGGTGACAACGTTGATTTCCTGTGCTATTCAAAAAAGTTGGAAAAAATGTCAATGGCTCTTCTTGTGTAACAAGCTCTGAAAATTGTCTTCTTGTCATATGATTTTCATAGTACAGAGCTAACCAAAGTATGCCATGAATAATAAACCAATTACTTCTGCAAGTGAGGCTATATTATATAATTTTGCAGTTCTTCTGGCCTCTTCCAGTTCATAAGATGCACACCCTTTGCCTGCTGGCCACTGACTGATTCATGCCACACACAAGCCTTGCAGTTCAACTGCCAGATCCACCTTTTCTATTCCTGCCTAGCTAGTTCCATTGTGGAAGGACATCCCTTCAAGTATTACAATTAAAGTTTTAATTTTTACCTCCTTTTACAGCACATTACTTTTGAAACTACATCCATAGATTAATTACATTACATAAATTATTATAAATAATGAATACAACATTTATATGGATGTTAAAACAAAGAGCATGTATATACAGGTCACATTAAGTAAAAAATGGATGAAGAAGTTGTATAAGACCATTATATTATGGGTAACATCGATAATAGTGTTACACCTTCACAGCTGCATCACACAGCCAGTTCTCTTTATATAAAAAAATCTGTGTTCCCCACTAATCATCTTTAAAGACAATATTTACTCATTGATCACAATAATGGTAGGGATATTGTTGCTACAGATCAGAACTGTTAATGCACCATGGTACAAGTAGTGTAAAATGTAGCTAACAGTAGAGTTGTAAAAATCTTATGCTGACAAATTTGGTTGCAATCTGTTACAGGACCGCAATCTCGATTGGTTTCCAAGACTGAGAGCAATGTCTCTGGCTGCGGATGAGGGTGAAGGTGAGCAAATGGAGTTAAGGACACTGCAGGCGCAGTTAGAGAAAACTCAGAATCTTGTGGCAACACTTTCACATCAGCTCACTGAATTAAAAGATCAGGTAGGAGAACACTTACTAATGTTATAAATCTCTGATTTCACCATAGATTTGGTTATTTTATTCTTTATATGCAGTTAACACTTGTTAATAAGATCCCTTTTATTGCAGATGACTGAGCAGAGAAAACAGAAACAAAGGATGGGTTTGCTCAGCACAACTTCTGCATATTTTCACAATGTACCTTCCCAGTAAAACATATGGGTAGCCCTCAGCACATTTTACGTATACCTGAAGAAAAGGGAGGGAAGAGAATCTTGTTAGTAGCCACAGGCAGTTCTGTTTGATTGAGTTTAGTCAGCATATCAGACATTCATATTGGATGTAACTGTTCTCTTCAGTGACATAATTTCTATCATTTCTGTGTGTGTCATTTTCTGATGTCTTCTGTCCTTTTTCTATAATACAAGTTTAACATTGTTATGTACATTCTTGCCAAATATTTTAATGTATTTATAATGTATAAAATTGGATTAATTGAGATTTTTTCATGTTTATGAACCCTCGTATACATTGTTGAAATGATAATATACTTGGTGTGTGTGCTTGTGTGTGTGTGTGTGTGTGTGTGTGTGTGTGTGTGTGTGTGTGTGTGTTTGTGCGCGCGTGCCTCCGTGTGCAGAAAACCCCTATTACGCAATGTTAATTGTTGCATGTTTGATTATTATTGTTCAGTGTTTTTATATGTGTAATTTAAAATTTATTTCTGTGTTACTCAACTTTTTGTTATATAATAATGCAGATGTAAATGTTAATACTTGTTACATATTTATTTCCTCATCTTTTGTAAAAAAAAAAGAAAAGGAAAACAGAGAGAGAAAAGAAAATCATGTCATTTCAGGTTGTTATTAAAGTATTCCTTAAAGACAGTGTGAAAATAGTATGCAAAATTTTTGAGCCGACACAATTGCAACTGTGGCAAACTGTGTGAATGGGAAAGTGTTCAATTATTGTTGCTCTCAGTTGTGTACCTTTATTTAACACATTTCACAGAGACCCTATGTCTATCTTTTCCCTGTTATTACATTCAGCATTGCCAGTCTCTTCGGTGCAGAAACTGATGTGTAATCAACAGAATAGTTCATGTATTAGATATTTTTCATATATGTGTCTTGTGTTTTTGGATCTCTACTCTGTTCAGATCAATGAGATGATAATTTTCTACCTCTGAAACACATTTTTGTAGTGTGAATGTCTAAAGAAACTTTTACTTGATTGAACAGTTTTACAGTTTTCTGTGAAAAATACATATAAGTTTTTGTCTATGTAAATTCATGATTGCTCATTAACAGTCTCCTCAGATTGTTAAAATGTGGAAGTAGAAGTTTACTTTGGGATAGAAATCGTTTTTAAAGGCACAAATGTAATGGAGAAAATCATCACTGTATAGGTTTTGCAAAAAATTTTATAATACTTTTAACTGAATGACCCTGTAGATTAGTTTAAATGTGACTTACTACCATTTGCCAGTAGTGCAGACTTTGATAGTTATATGTAACCACAAAGTCCCCAGTTTTGAAGAAACATTTAATTATTTGTAAGTGAGAACATGCTTCATATGTTTCCACAACCCATACATTGCAAGTCAGTGATTCCTGTCTGACAGACAGGAGTTTGACTCGGTCTCATTGAAAACTAATTTTACTTCACTTCTAGTATGTGTGTATTTTAATGTACAGGTTTTAGTATGCTTTATTTTTGAGTCTACACCAGTTGTCTGCATTACTGGCTATTCATATAAATGTTGGGACAAACACTACCGGGGAGCTGTAGTGCCTGTGTAAATGTGTGATGGTCTTCGATAACAACAGTTAATGCAAATAATTTTAACATGCAACCACAAAAGGCACATTTTAGTTTGTATTGTAAATTAAAATTGACCTAAATGAAGAACTCTGTATAAAATCACCATAACAATTATGAATTAGTACTTTTATAGTATCAGTTTACTTGGTGAGCACAGAGACTAATACCTGTGGCAAACATCACATTACTCTTCTCAAAGTAAATTTTTACATTTCATTTCTTATTATAATCCATGAATGATCAGTAAGGTGCCCCATATGTGTGTTACAAAATCATAACTCATTTGTATTTCTATTGTTGAGCTTTATTCAATTACCTCCAGGTGATAGATGTAAACGGAGAAACTGCTCCATTGTTGATACAATATAATAGCAGTAACCTGTGTAGTGTGTTTTAAAACTATTGTACTACAAAAAGTGAGTTTTGGACTGTTGTTTCTTTGAATCTGTATATTGTTAAACACTACAACTTTGGTATAAGTATTGTTGCAGAATACATTATTACAAAGAATTTCTTTATGTTTTATGCACTCAAAGAAATTAAAGTGATAACCTTTCCCTTTATGGACCCTTCCCTTTGACCCACAGTCAAGCCTGAAAAAGGCTGAGAGAGATGTGCTCTCACTTCCATAAAAATTCATCATTCAGAACTAATAAGGGTTGTGTTGGTGACAGGACAGTTGGTTCGTTAATGGACATTTCCCTAATCTAGAAAAAGGTGAACATACTTTAAAAAATGGTAGTCAGTTAACTAGATGTGATGAACATAGAATACCAGCAACCGTTACGAAATGTAACAGATGTAGTGGCGGAGGACATACAGTGCCATATGTAGTTTTACTTATGATCGAAACAGGATTATGTCTGCTGAATTTATCTTATTTTATTTTATTGATCGTGACGCAGCGGCTGGGCTAAGAAGTTTTTCATGTTTAAAAGCTTATGACTTCTGAAGAAGGTTATATTATTATAGTTGAAACCATGGTCAAGATTTAGTATAAACATAATTAGTGCAATTATGGGCTGTTTTTCATTTGGAACATAGAATGGTCTTGCAGGTCATGGTGTGAATCATATAAGCTTCATTCCTGCTGAGTAATTTATGCTGCAAGGCTTTTAATTATTTAACTCCAGAGCATTTATACTGAGCCAGGTTTTACTACAAGGGACTTCAAAAAGTAGATTACATATTATTATGGCAAGCCGAGTTACTTTTATTGGATGCTGCACTGCACTTAAAAGTGACACAGATACGTGGCACTATTTTTCAGCATAGTCACATAGTCTGTGTAAACAACAGTCAATGTGTTTTACCAATTTATCAGTTCTTTGACTACAGAAATGTGTCCCACAGTCATAGAGCCATTCGAGATCTGATGTGTACATGTCCTCATCATTGGAAAATCTGTGATTGCTGCCAGTCAGTTCCTCAGTTGCCCGGATGTTGTCATATGTGGTCAATGTCGCTGACTTTCCTTGCTGATCAGCATCAAACACATATGCGAAATGTTGGTCAAATTGTTGGTACCATTACAAAACAACTGTATGTGATATTACATGTAGTCCATATGCTGCCAGAATTTCATGATGAATCTGTGTACAATTTAGATATTTTGCCAACAGGAACTGTACTGACTCGCGTACTTCCACTGTGGAGTACGGCTCCAGTTGTCGTGCCATTTCACCCCCAGACTGTGATGCACTTGTTGTCTGTACCACGGCAGAGCTGTGTCTGTAGGGAACCCAGAATGTGTACTCTCTTCTGACAATACACCACTTCTGTTGCGCAGTGGTCTTAGCGTGGGACAACATGCGTAACTTGCTTTCTGAAGCCCCCTTGTAGGGAAATTGGCAACAGCACATCAATGAATCACCATTATTTTCTTCGCAATGGGATGTATCGTGTGAAAACATGCTGCAATTTTTTTGTCATTTGTTAACATCTCACAAAAAGCAAGTTTTAACTGTCAATTCACACAGGAAAGGAAAAGAAAGTAAGTGAAAGGACAGGGGAAAAAAAAACAAGTTGGTGTGGTGCATGTTAGGCAGAAATGGATACCTCTACATGTGGCTAGTTAGCTGTTTATTTCAGCAGGCTTGCTGCACATGATCAAGAAAGTACAGTAATATTAGGGCCATCACTACTCTCATTACAGAAGAGCACATCTATAAATCTGTGTTAAAAATAGAAATCAGCATTTGATTTTCAGAATGAGATTTTCACTCTGGAGCAGAGTGTGCACTGATACAAAACTTCCTGGCAGATTAAAACTGTGTGCTGGACAGAGACTCGAACTTGGGACCTTCGCCTTTCGCGGGCAAGTGCTCTACCAACTGAGCTACCCAAGCACGACTCACACCCCGTCCTCCCAGCTTTACTTCCACCAATACCTCGTCTCCTACTTTCCAAACTTCACAGAAGCTCTCCTGCGAACCTTGTAGAACTAGCACTCCTAGAAGAAAGTCTTTTTTTACTGGTGGAAGTAAAGCTGTGAGGACAGGGCGTGAGTCGTGCTTGGGTAGCTCAGTTGGTAGAGCACTTGCCCACGAAAGGCAAAGGTCCCGAGTTCGAGTCTCTGTCCGGCACACAGTTTTAATCTGCCAGGAAGTTTCAACATTTGATTTTATTTTTGCTTTCTTCATTTTACTTTATACTTACTGTTCGAAACACAACATTGTGACTAAAGTCCAAGCGCAAATACTATTCTGTGTATTATGTCATCCCACAGGGGATACTAAGTGAAATCATCAACAAAAAATATGTGCTAGGATTATTTGGTGTGCAGAATGGTGTTTAAAATTTTAGGCAAATACTTAAATTGTTTAGATTGTGTGGAACAATTCAAGCCTTGTAAATGGTAGTGTATTGTCTTACAGACGTGATAAGAAGAGTGTCAGAGGGTTCCAAAGAAATTTTGTTTTGATTGTTCTGAAAGTGTATTGTATACATTAAATAACAAAGCTGCAGAATTTTGTAAAAGTCACTATAATTATGGTGACTTTGTAAGTTTTTTCCTTAAGCAAAAAAGAAATCTGGTTTTGAGGACATTATCCTGTATGAATGGACTTTTTTTCTGATGATGTAGAGTAAAGGATCGTGCAGTTTTTAAAAGTCAGATTACTCATTTCAAGACATCACATATAGGTATAAAAAGAAATGTAATAAAATTAGTACCAAGAAAAATCTGAAAAAGAAGTGATTCAAACCGAAGTGATTGAAACTTTTGTTGCAAATGCAAAGAGTAAGTTCACCGGTTCATGCAAATAATATCTATATGAGTCAGTAAGTTTTTGGAAAGAAATCTGACTTATTAGAGGGAAAGTCCAGTCATTGTCTGCACTTACTGACTCATACACTGTAATGTCTGCGATTAGTTTGAATAGTTCATTTAAATACATATGATAGTATTGTCTCATGTAATCAAATGGTAACTTCATACAGTGGGCTCAAGTGTCAATTTTCATTGCAAAAAATCTTACACCTATCGAGCTCTCGGGGGCTCATCATTCGTTTGTTAGGTACAGCCTTGGTGACACCAGGTTTTCTGACCTGGGGATTCATAAGTGCCACTAGTCCTCTGTCACTGTATGCTCTGGGTCTGCTTCAGTGACCACCGTATGGTAAAGGTGGTGGAACATTGTGTGCCACAGTGAATGGGGCTCCTGGCTTGAGCACCTGAATTGTGATGAGTGTAAAAATCTCTATATATAAAAATTAAAAATTAAAAAAAATCTAAAGGTGTGCTGCATGCAGGTGAGACGCATGGCTGTTGATGTGGAACAGTCTTTAGTGGGCTAACCTCTGGAGAAACTGCCACACCTCAGTTGGATAAGGTTTACCTAGGCTTGTGGGGCTCTGTCGAAGCAGACCTTTATCCCCCTAGTTGCTTGTGGGACCACGATGGTACCCTTAAAATTTTCTCCTCCTCCTCCCAGCCACCAGTAGGTACCAAGACCAATCAAACAAGAGGGATCATGTAGCCAATCCTCCTGACGAAGACATTAATTTAAAGACTTTTCCTAACAACAGAATGCATGCTGCTAGTCAAAATGTGTTTTTAATAGTAAAGAGGAAAGAGGGCAACATTGACAAAGTTTCACCTTTCTTCCACCAAAAAGGTTTAGAGGGCATTGTCGGCATCTTAAAATCTGTCAGGCAACTTCACAAGGAGGCACTGTTGGTTGAAAACAACTGATAAACCTGCAGAAAGCAAAAAACCTTGGGGAATGTGCCACTGAAAGTGAACTGTTTACCATCTCAAACTGCAGCTAAGGTGGTGTGATGAGGAGGGATCTGGTGGACATTCACAAAGATTAACTTAAGGCTGAATGGGGCCAAAAAGGCATTTTTGATGTCAAAAATATAATGAAAACGGTGGATTGTGATCTTGTTAAGGTGACTTGTTTATACTTACTTATCACAGCACCAAACTTCCAGAGCATGTCAAGGCAGGATTCCTTCACCTAAGTGTGCAACCTTATGTCCCCTAACTCATTATGCTGATTGAAATGTCAACAGTAAACAAATATTACTCTTGAGTGTTAAGGAGGAGCCACTTTTGGCAAATGTAGAACGGCTTGTTAATTTCCTTTGAAGTTTTTGAATTGTTCTGGAGTAGGGCCTGCAGCATATATCTTGAAGAACGGAAGGCTTATAAGAAATTAAAACTACGAAGCATGTCCCATACGGTGAGGCCAAAAAGATGTATAAAGCCATGGTGACCCCCTGGATTCACAACTTCCTTTGCTTCTGTTCTTGAACAACCAATTCAAAAGACCAATACTGCTACACAAATGTGTTAGTGTCAGCACTGGTACCTATGTTTGTCAATGCCCTTGTGCTGCTGAAGTTATTTCGAAGCTCATCCCCCCCCCTACCCCCTCTACAGAACATTAGAAAAGACCGATGTTGCAGAGCTCCCTGCCCCTCAAAAGGTTCAGTCTGGTCCATCATCTCATGCTGCCACTACAAGTTATGTGGGTGTGGCTCCAAAGCCTCCCTAGGCAATAAAAGCAAAACATGAACCACTCAAGGAGGAGGGAAGTAATCAGTTTGATGATGTCACTGTCACACCCCCTGACGTCTCTTACAGTTTATCTTTAGAGCCAATGGACCTTGATATCAGCCTGGGGCACTCATCTTGCCCCAAGAGTGTGCCTTCACCCACTACTAGTGGCACTGGGCTCTGTTCCCTAGTGGAAAGACAGTGTGAAAGTGCTACTTCTGTGATAAACGTCTGCAGCTCGTGGTCTCGCGGTCACGTTCTTGCTTCCTGAGCACGGGGTCCCAGGTTCGAGTCCCGGTGTGGTCAGGGATTTTCACCTACCTCAAGATGACTGGGTGTTTGTGTTGTCCTTATCATTTCATCATCATTCCTGAAAGTGGAGAGTTTGGACTAAGCAAAGGTAGGGTCACAACACGGGCGCTGATCATCATCATCATCTGTGATAAACGGCTCCCAAACTGCACTGGAATGTTAATGGGTTCAGGACACACATGGAGGAACTGAAATACCTAGCAAAGGAATGTCTCCTATGTTTGTCTTTACAGGAAATTCTTTTAAAGTGTCTGATTCCCCTGTACTATGGGGCTATACTATTCATTGCAAGGATGACCCGACTGTGGAAGGGGCCAAGGGAAGGGTCGCTGTGCTTGTGAATAATGCGTGCCACTCCTTTGCTCTCTCCCTGGTTACTGACCTGCAGGCAGTTGCAGTTGAAGTTCATGTGTTTCAGAGAATCACTGTGTACTCACTGTATTTACCTCTGCAAAATTTAATACTGCATGGCCCAGTGAGGGGCCAGTTGAACTTCAAATCCAACAGTTTTGAGTGTTACAACTGCCCTTTCTCTATGTTGGAGCTGGATTCTGCATTGGCTGAGGCTCGTGATAATGCACCCAATCCGGACCAAATCTGTTACCGCATGCTTTGACATTCACCAGCAGCATCAAAGGAAATCTACACCAAATGTAGATGTACAGCATGTGGAGGAAGACAGTTTTGATACCTCTCCTTAAAGAAGGTAAGGACTGAATATGTCCCAGTAGATACCAATGAGTCACCTTAATGAGCTGCATAGGAAAGAGCCTGGACCAAATGGTTAATCATGGTCTTGTTAAGTCCCGAGTTGGTAATGTGCTGTCAGATCATCCTGAGCAGGAGAATGGTCTTCCTCATGACAGTGTTTTAAGAGTTACTGTCTGTTCCGTTGTCATAAACATTATTATGTCTGTGGTAAGGAGTCCTGTAAAATGCTCCTATTTGCACATGATTTTGCAATTTTCTGTTCCTCCTCCAGTATTTCAACAGTGACTCAGCATTTGGAAATTACAGTGTGGAGGTTAAAGCAGTGGGCTGGGGAGATGGTTTTCAGTTTTCTGCAGATAAGTGTGCGCGTGCATGTATTTTAATAATTCTCATTGTATTTGCAGTGTATCTGGCTTTAATATGAGGAATACTGTTCTCACTTTTAAAGGCTCTGTGAGGTTTCTGAGCCTCATTTTTAACTCCAAATTGTCATAGTTACCACACCTATAGGACCTGAAGGCAAAAGGGTCCAGAAGGCACTGAACATCTTGATGTGCCTTAACCACAGGTCCTTGGGAACAGACAGTGCACATCTGCTTCAGTTTCATAGGGCTTTTGAGTGATCATGGCTAGATTATGGGTACACAGGGTATTAGTCAGCAAGGCCTTCTTACAAGAAGATTATTGACACTACCCAACATGAGGGGATTAGGCTGGCCACAGGTGCCTACAGGACAAGCCTCATTCCCAGTCTCTGTGCTGAGGCTGGGGAACCACCACTTATCATCTGGTGGCAACTGCTCGTAGTGCATCAGGCATGTAGGTTCCTCACTACTCCCAGTTCACCACCATACCACACCATTGCTCATCCAGTTATGGAACACTTTACCAATCGTCCATCAGCAACAAGGCCATGTGGGATCCTCTCGAAGTGTGAACTGGTGCCACTTAGTGTGGAGCAAGTTCAACTCCAAATACAGGGTTTTCACCTCTTGCCACCCAGGTTACTGCAGAGACCCAGAATGTTTTTAGGTTTAGTGCAGTACAGGAGAGGTTGCACTCCTCCATATGTTTTTAATACATTGTTTTATGACATTTTAGCTGAATACCATAGCTCTGTAGCTGTATTTACTGATGGGTCTAAATGGGGAGTCTCCATTAGTTACTCTGTTGTTTTTGCTGATTATGTCCTCAAGTTCAGACTGCCTCATAAGTTTACTGTATTCGACATGGAATTATACACGATCTTGCAGGCACTGGAGCAGATGAGATGTGTTCTGGGTGCTAAATTCCCTGTCTGATTTGATTCTCTGAGTTCCCTTAACTCTTTACAGCACTTGTACACAGCAGATAAGGCAGTCCAGAATACCCCAGGGTGCCCACCTCTGCCCACAAAGGGTGCCAGAGTACATGGATATTGCAGGGAATGAAAGGGCAGATGTAGCAGCCAAGCAAGCATGTTGAGACCCTCAGTTAGTTCCACATGCCATCCCCCTGCATGTTATCACCTCACTGTTGAGGTACAGAGTCATGCATCGATGGGGGCAAGAGTGGCTGAAAGTGGCAGACAATTAGCTGCATCTAGTTAAGGCCAGAACACAACCTTCGTGTACCCCCTTCCAGCTGCTATAATCGCAGGTTCGAATCCTGCCTCAGGCATGGATGTGTGTGATGTCCTTAGGTTAGTTAGGTTTAAGTAGTTCTAAGTCTAGGGGACATGACCTCAGCCGTTAAGTCCCATAGTGCTTAAAGCCATTTGAACCCCTTCCAGTGAAGCAGGTGTGATGAGGTATGCCTTGGTAGCCCTGCGCCTGCTATACGGACGTCTGAGTCACAGCTCTCATACAAGATAAGTAATTTAAGTAGTAATAAACCGTTTTAACACTTTAAACTAATTTATTACGTTAATTATAGTGCTCTTCAAGCGTACCATTAAAGGTTTTTGTCTTACTCGTGTATTTTCACAGTAATCACGTAAAGTTCGTTTTGTTTACATATCGCGGCCAGGCCGAACTTTTGAGCTTTCAGATTAAACTTCATACCGCAATTTTAAGTGCATTTACTGACAGTTTACTGTGCTAAATACGTTTGCTGCCCCTTTATATCTGTAGAGTATCGTCATCTCTTAAGTAATTTCCAGTAATAAACTTCTGAACCACTGTTTACATTGTCGCGAGTAGGCCTAACTTTTTGTACATGTATTTTCATTGTTTTCCGGTAACTTAATTGTCTTTCTGTCACTAAAATCAATTTGTACTGTGAGTGTAAAGTGCCTGATGTGCCGTAGAATCATTAGCTCCGGGGTCTGGTGTGATGGATGTAGTAACTTTTTTCATTGGGGCAATTGTAGTGGTGTGGGAATTGGGAAAATGAGCGAGACTCATCAGTGGTTCTGTAAGCTCTACAGTAGAGATAGAAAGAGTGTGGAACAGGAGGGGAAAATTGCTGCCCTTCAGGCTGAGTTAGATGAGGCTAGGCAAGAACTGGGCAGGTTAAGGGGGGAGAAGGGTAAACAGGTGTGGGAATTAACAGGCATAAGGAACAGGCCAAGAAATTCTTCTGACAGCTTTGTTATTAATGTACAAAATAGGTTTGACCTGTTGCCTTAGTCAGAAACTGATCAGCCTCTCACAGAAGTAGATGTAGACAGGGCTCAACAAGCTTTCAGCAGCAAATTGAATAAGAAGGTAGGGAAGTCTGCAAAGAGAAAGAAAGTCTTGTTGCTAGGTAGTTCGCATGCTAGGGGTGTGCGCCAACTTCTGCAGGATGAATTGGGGTCAGAATACCAGTTCACAAGTTTTTTCAAACCTAGTGCTGGACTGGAGCAGGTTACAGAGGATTTAGGTTCACTATGTAGAGGCTTTACTAAGGAAGAGACCGTGGTTATTGTAGGTGGGCCGGGCAACAGTATTGACAGAGATCCGGGGTATAGCATAGAGTGTGACCTGGCAAAGATTGCATCAACATCGAGTCATACCAGTGTTGGGTTTGTGTCGGTTCTGGCGCGCCATGACCGACCTCATTTGAGCTCTTCTGTCAGGAGAGTTAATTTGGAGTTGGAATGGCTACTTGGATCTGGTGCAGAGTCACGCATTGGTGTGGTTCCTGTTGATTCACTCTGTAGGTGGGACTATACTAGACATGGCCTACACTTCAACAAGAAAGGGAAGGGTAAACTGGCTAGGCTGATAGCAGGAAATTTAAAGGGGCGAGGAACTACATCGCATGGTGGAAACTCTTTTTTAGTGTAAGATCAGTGTCCAGTGGGAAACTCAGCCAGGCAAGTACTAAAGATGTTAAAAATGTTCAAGATACTCACAAAAGTAAAGTGAAAAATAATGTTAGTATATTTCATCAAAATATTGGGGGACTGAAGAATAAAATTGATGAGCTTCTGCTTTGTTTAGAAGATACAGAAACTGAGAATGTAATAGATGTACTATGTCTATCTGAGGAGCACATTGTCACTGATATGCAAAAGGTTAGCATCAATGGGTACAAATTAGCTGCGCATGTAAGTAGAGATAGTATGATGAGAGGAGGAGTTGCCATAAATGTCAAAAGCTTACACAGTGTAAAAAATTTAGAAACTAAAAAATGTTGTGTAGAGCAACATATGGAAGCATGTGCCACTGAACTAAAACTAAATGATGGCACTTTCATAATTGTAACAGTGTATAGGCCCCCCTCAGGTAATTTCCAGCTGTTTCTAGAAAACTTGGATGCTTTGTTGTGCTATCTGTCAGACAGGGGGAAGCAAATTATCATTTGTGGGGATTTCAATGTTGATTCCCTGAAAGAGTGTAATAGGAGGAATGACCTTGTAGTATTACTCAGTTCTTTCAATTTGAGCTCCGTCATTGATTTTCCTACTCAGATAACAAAGAACAGCAGGACATTGATAGATAACTTTTTTATAGACCAAGGTAAGTTTAAGGACATAAATGCTTATCCTGTTGAGAATGGTCTTTCAGATCATGGTGCACAGCTAGTTACAGTACATGACATAGCTCCATGCAGTATATCAAATCAGAATTTCAAAGCAGTGCATTCAATTAACAATATAAATATTGCAAACTTTTGGGGAAAGCCTACAGCAGCTAGACTGGGATGAAGTGTATAAGGAGCCCGATGCAAACTTGAAATATAACTTACACTCCTGGAAATTGAAATAAGAACACCGTGAATTCATTGTCCCAGGAAGGGGAAACTTTATTGACACATTCCTGGGGTCAGATACATCACATGATCACACTGACAGAACCACAGACACATAGACACAGGCAACAGAGCATGCACAATGTCGGCACTAGTACAGTGTATATCCACCTTTCGCAGCAATGCAGGCTGCTATTCTCCCATGGAGACGATCGTAGAGATGCTGGATGTAGTCCTGTGGAACGGCTTGCCATGCCATTTCCACCTGGCGCCTCAGGTGGACCAGCGTTCATGCTGGACGTGCAGACCGCGTGAGACGACGCTTCATCCAGTCCCAAACATGCTCAATGGGGGACAGATCCGGAGATCTTGCTGGCCAGGGTAGTTGACTTACACCTTCTAGAGCATGTTGGGTGGCACGGGATACATGCGGACGTGCATTGTCCTGTTGGAACAGCAAGTTCCCTTGCCGGTCTAGGAATGGTAGAATGATGGGTTCGATGACGGTTTGGATGTACCGTGCACTATTCAGTGTCCCCTCGACGATCACCAGTGGTGTACGGCCAGTGTAGGAGATCGCTCCCCACACCATGATGCCGGGTGTTGGCCCTGTGTGCCTCGGTCGTATGCAGTCCTGATTGTGGCGCTCACCTGCACGGCGCCAAACACGCATACGACCATCATTGGCACCAAGGCAGAAGCGACTCTCATCGCTGAAGACGACACATCTCCATTCGTCCCTCCATTCACGCCTGTCGCGACACCACTGGAGGCGGGCTGCACTATGTTGGGGCGTGAGCGGAAGACGGCCTAACGGTGTGCGGGACCGTAGCCCAGCTTCATGGAGACGGTTGCGAATGGTGCTCGCCGATACCCCAGGAGCAACAGTGTCCCTAATTTGCTGGGAAGTGGCGGTGCGGTCCCTTACGGCACTGCGTAGGATCCTACAGTCTTGGCGTGCATCCGTGCGTCGCTGCGGTCCGGTCCCAGGTCGACGGGCACGTGCACCTTCCGCTGACCACTGGCGACAACATCGATGTACTGTGGAGACCTCACGCCCCACGTGTTGAGCAATTCGGCGGTACGTCCACCCGGCCTCCCGCATGCCCACTATACGCCCTCGCTCAAAGTCCGTCAACTGCACATACGGTTCACGTCCACGCTGTCGCGGTATGCTACCAGTGTTAAAGACTGCAATGGAGCTCCGTATGCCACGGCAAACTGGCTGACACTGACGGCGGCGGTGCACAAATGCTGCGCAGCTAGCGCCATTCGACGGCCAACACCGCGGTTCCTGGTGTGTCCGCTGTGCCGTGCGTGTGATCATTGCTTGTACAGCCCTCTCGCAGTGTCTGGAGCAAGTATGGTGGGTCTGACACACCGGTGTCAATGTGTTCTTTTTTCCATTTCCAGGAGTGTATTTCACGATACATTTTTAAGGGTATTTGAAAATTGTTTTCCCAAGAAAATAGTTAAACATAATTCCAAGAAAACATATAAAAAAACCTTGGCTAACTGAAGGAATAAGAATATCTTGCAACCGTAAAAGAGAACTGTATCTAACAGCAAGAGGGAGTACTGACCCCAAAATTGTTCAATATTATAAAAACTATTGTGCGGTACTAAGAAAAGTTATTAAAAAGTCCAGAAGCATGTGTATCATGTCTGAGATCAGTAACTCTGATAATAAAATTAAAGCAATTTGGAATATTATTGAAAGGGAAACAGGGCAACCAAGAGCACAGGAAGACTTTAGTGCCATAAAACTGAATGACAAGTGTACTAACAAACAATCAGAAATTGAAAATATTTTCAACAATCATTTTTTAAATGTTGTGGAGAAAATAGGATCTAGATCTTCACTAGAAGTGGCAAGGCTACTAATAGAAGAGGCCATACCTGTGCAGTTTGAAACAACTGTATTTCCACCAACCTCTCCCTCTGAAATCAGTAAAATAATAAACTCACTGAAAAGTAAAAGCTCTTACGGAATTGATGGCATTTCCAGCAAGGTACTTAAAGCTTGTTCCCCACAGATAAGTAGGATTCTCAGCCACATATGTAATAGCTCTTTGGAGCAGGGTGTTTTCCCCGATAGACTGAAATATGCCATTGTAAAACCATTGCATAAAAAGGGGGATATGTCGGATGTCAACAACTATTGCCCAATCTCTCTTCTGACAGCTCTATCAAAAATTTTTGAGAAAGTAATGTATTCAAGAGTAGCCTCCCATATTTGTAAAAATAAAGTACTAACAAAATGTCAGTTTGGTTTTCAGAAAGGCTTTTCAACAGAAAATGCTATATAAGCTTTCACTGATCAAATATTAAATGCTCTTAATAACCGGACATCACTCATTGGTATTTTTTGTGATCTCTCAAAGGCCTATGATTGTGTAAATCATGGAATTCTTTTAAACTAAATCATTGTGGTTTGAGGGGGGCAGTGCACAAATGGTTTAATTCATACTTAACTGGAAGAATGCAGAAAGTTGAAATAAGTGGTTCATGTAATGTTAAAACAACAGCTGATTCCTCAAACTGGGGGGGGGGGGGGGGGGGCTAATCAAGTATGGGCTCCCACAGGGTTCGGTCTTAGGTCCTTTACTGTTCTTGATATGCATTAATGACTTACCATTCCACATTGATGAAGATGCAAAGTTAGTTCTTTTTGCTGATGATACAAGTATAGTAATAACATCCAAAAACCAAGAAGTAAGTGATGTAATTGTAAATGATGTTTTCAACAAAATTATTAAGTGGTTCTCAGCACCTTTAAATTTTGATAAAACACAGTATATACAGTTCCGTACAGTAAATGGCACAACTTCAGTAATAAATATAGACTTTGAACAGAAGTCTGTAGCTAAGGTAGAATTTTCAAAATTTTTAGGTGTGTCCATTGATGAGAGGTTAAACTGGAAGCAACACATTGATGGTCTGCTGAAACGTCTGAGTTCAGCAACGTGTGCTATTAGGGTTATTGCAAATTTTGGTGATAAGAATCTCAGTAAATTAGCTTACTATGCCTACTTTCATTCACTGCTTTCTTATGGCATCATATTCTGGGGTAATTCATCGTTGAGTAGAAAAGTATTCATTGATCAAAAATGTGTAATCAGAATAATTGCTGGAGCCTACCCACGGTCATCCCGCAGACATCTATTTAAGGACCTAGGGATCCTCACAGTAACCTCACAGTATATATATTCACTTATGAAATTTGTTGTTAACAATCCAACCCAGTTCAAAAGTAATAGCAGTGTGCATAGCTATAACACCAGGAGAAAGGATGAACTTCACTATGCTGGGTTAAATCTGACTTTGGCACAGAAAGGGGTAAATTATGCTGCCACAAAAGTCTTTGGTCACCTACCAAACAGCATCAAAAGCCTGAAAGATAGCCAACCAACATTTAAAAATAAATTAAAAGAATTTCTAGATGACAACTCCTTCTGCTCATTGGCTGAATTTTTAGATATAAATTAAGGGAGGAAAAAAAAAAAAAACAACTTAAACATTAGTGTCATGCAATATTCTGTGTAATGTAATATCTTGTACAGACATCTTTTATTAACCTGACACGTTCCACATCATTACAAAGTGTCGTATCCATGATCTATGGAACAAATATTAATCTAATCTAATCCTTACTCATCTTCACATAAGCCACCGGCCCTACGAAATGTAGCTTCTTATTCCAGTGAGAGGACCCTCCAATGTGTGATGCTTGTAGTGTGCAGATCACTGTGCATCACATTTTAGTGGACTGTATTTTATTTTCAGATCAGAGGACAGTGGCAGATTTTGCCAACAGATCAGATCTGTCCTGTATTTTATGTGACATTCAGATAACTGTATTGAGAGTTTTAAGGTTTTGTGATATGTCCAACTTATTTCTTAAAACCTAGGGACACAATAATAATGTGTTAAAAGGGTGTCTGCCTCACCCATGTTTATAGATGATGTAACTTACCAAACGAAAGCGTTGGCATGTTGATAGACACACAAACACACACACAAAATTCAAGCTTTCACAACCAACGGTTCCTTCATCAGGAAAGAGGGAAGGAGAGGGAAAGACGAAAGGATGTGGGTTTTAAGGGAGAGGGTAAGGAGTCATTCCAATCCCGGGAGCGGAAAGACTTACCTTAGGGGGAAAAAAGGACAGGTATACACTCGCGCGCACACACACATATCCACCCGCACATATACAGACACAAGAAGACTTCATTCAGATGTGTCCAAAACCAAACAGAATATTCGGATTTTAAGGTGGTTTTTTTTTTTTACAAAAATGAAAATAAATTTAATAAATTGAAAATTCATGAGAGGTTTCTCAAATATTTTGATTTTCAGAAAAAGACTGGTGATGCAATTGGTAATGTTATCATAGAGATATTTAACAAGCATTGACTTGATATACAGCACTGTCATGGTTAGTGCTTTGATAATGGATCAAATATGTTGGGTCAAATAAGAGGTGTGCAGGCAAAAATTAAAGACATTTATCTACGGGCATCATTTTCTCCTTGTGCAGCTCATATCCTGAACTTAGTAGGATTACATACTACAAAAAGTAATAAAGTAGTAGGTACGTTCTTCAGCTATCTGAACCAACTGTACAATTTCTTCAGTGTAAGCACACAAAGATGAGAAAGGTCATTAAAATGCACTGGCGATCGATCTCTTCATGGCTTGGCTGAAAGAAGATGGAGTTGAAGAACTGTGGCAATGAAGCCTATAGCAGAAGAATTACCATAAGTAATGTAAGCTTTAAAATACACAAAATGTCCATGTAGTTTGTCTCATGATGGGATAACAGAAGTAAGTAGGTCGATGAGTTATTTCTTGAACTTTGAAATATTGATTCATTGTTTGGAGTGACATTTTAGACCATATAAACATAAGAAGTTTGATTCCGCAGTTAAAAGATATTTCCCTTGATACTGAAATGAAAAATATTGAAGATCCTACATTTACCATAAATCAGGATGTAAGAACTCTCTTGCCTTTCTTAAGCAGAGCTTTTAATGGCTACTTAAATTAAGATTGAGGCAGTTTTTTTCTTTCAAAAAAGAGCGGAAAGAAAAGGAAGATTTTCTTTGATGAATCTGAATGGGGTAGTAGTAGAGTACCTGACGCACTCCCAGATGAAACTTGGGAACAATCTCAGAGAGGTTTTTGATGTAATCAATTAGCATTAATCAAAGATCATTTAAGATCAACTTTAGTCCAAGAGAATCTTTATCATCTAGAACTGTTATCAATAGAACATGAACTTGCTTCTGAAATGAGCTTCAGTGATGTAGTGGATAACTTCATCAGCTACAAGAATAGAAGATTCACTGTTCCATTTACAGCTGTCCAAAACTGTTCAGCTGACACTGACAGTTTCAACCAGATTTTTTAAATTAAGGTTTCCCACTGAATGTTAGGTTTGTTTCTGTTAGTAGCTATTATTATTATTTCTTTCTTGTCTCAGATGTTATGTCTGGTTAAAAATGGAAGGTGACACGGACCTTGATCAAGCGTGACTTCCTTTTAACTGTATGGTATATGTTACATTGCATTTAGGAACTTTCGGGTAATTGAACAAGTGTCAATAATTACAGATTTCTGTAGTTGTATATATACGTTTGGGTGTAGCTGTATTGCGTTGATGTACTGGTGGATATTGCGTGGTATGACTCCTGTAGTTGATAGTATAATTGGTATAATGTCAACTTTATCCTGATGCCACATGTCTTTGCCTTCCTCAGCCAGCTGGATGTATTTTTCAATTTTTTCTCCTGTTTTCTTTTGTATATTTGTTGTATTGGGTATGGATATTTCGATTAGTTGTGTTAATTTCTTCTTTTTATTGGTGAGTATGATGTCAGGTTTGTTATGTGGTGCTGTTTTATCTGTTATAATGGTTCTGTTCCAGTATAATTTGTATTCATCATTCTCCAGTACATTTTGTGGTGCATACTTGTATGTGGGAACATGTTGTTTTATAAGTTTATGTTGTAAGGCAAGCTGTTGATGTATTATTTTTGCTACATTGTCATGTCTTCTGGGGTATTCTGTATTTGCTAGTATTGTACATCCGCTTGTGATGTGATCTACTGTTTCTATTTGTTGTTTGCAAAGTCTGCATTTATCTGTTGTGGTATTGGGATTGCTGTAATATCTGGTGTTTATTGTTTGATCCTGTATTGCAATCATGAATCCTTCCATCTCACTGTATATATTGCCTTTTCTTAGCCATGTGTTGGATGCGTCTTGATCGATGTGTGGCTGTGTTTGATGATACGGGTGCTTGCCATGTAGTGTTTTCTTTTTCCAATTTACTTTCTTTGTATCTGTTGATGTTATGTGATCTAAAGGGTTGTAGAAGTGGTTATGAAATTGCAATGGTGTAGCCGATGTATTTATATGAGTGATTGCTTTGTGTATTTTGCTAGTTTCTGCTCGTTCTATAAAGAATTTTCTTAAATTGTCTACCTGTCCATAATGTAGGTTTTTTTATGTCGATAAATCCCCTTGCTCCTTCCTTTCTGCTTAATGTGAATCTTTCAGTTGCTGAATGTGTGTGATGTATTCTATATTTGTGGCATTGTGATTGTGTAAGTGTATTGAGTGCTTCTAGGTCTGTGTTACTCCATTTCACTACTCCAAATGAGTAGGTCAATGTTGGTATAGCATAAGTATTTATAGCTTTTGTCTTGTTTCTTGCTGTCAGTTCTGTTTTCAGTATTTTTGTTAGTCTTTGTCTATATTTTTCTTTTAGTTCTTCTTTAATATTTGTATTATCTGTTCCTAGTTTTTGTCCGTATCCTAGATATTTATAGGCATCTGTTTTTTCCATCGCTTCTATGCAGTCGCTGTGGTTATCCAATATGTAATACTATTATTATTATTATTATTCTTGTTGTTGTTGTTGTTGTTGTTGTTGTTGTGGTTGTTGTTGGTGGTGGTGGTAGTGTTGACCTAATGTTTGTATCTAATCAAATGCTCAAATGTGGTACGTTCTATTAATAAATAATTTATTGACAGTGCAAGCAGACCTTATTTACTGTTCTCCTGTAAAACAACATACAGCACCTATCTGCTGAGAAGGCTTTGGGGGTCCTCTTAAACATTTGTCTAGGGGCCGAAGAATGCTAAAGGTGACTGGTGTTTGTGATGCATAAGAAATATATATTTGGGCAATTGTACCACAACTTGAAATCTTTTACAAGGAATAAATGTTAACAATTAGAAATCTTACATTTGTTGTATATACCCCTTACCAATTTGGCAAAGACATTGTAGGCAAAATGAAAGTTGTAGCTATTTTTCAAATTTAGTAATATTATCTTTTGTTTTCAGTTAACAAGTTTGGTGCTTCACCTTACAAGCCAACAGAATGAGCGTAAGAGAATGTGCAGCCATGTAGCATAAAAATTCCATACATCAGACAGTGTCATGTGCAGAAACCATGTGAAAAGTAATATTCTTTTTTTCTTAGTAAGGCAAAGAAATTGGTATAGGCATGTGTATTCAAATACAGAGATATGTAAACAGCAGAATACGGTGCTGCAGTTGGCAATGCCTATATAAGACAACAAGTGTCTGGCGCAATTGTTGGATCCATTACTGCTGTTGCAGTGGCAGGTTATCAAGATTTAAGAGAGTTTGAATGTGGTGTTACAGTTGGTGCATGAGCAATGGGACACAGCATATCCGCAGTAGCGATGAAGTGGGGATGTGATCAAGAAAGAATAACAGGCAGTCTCAGTTGCAAAATGGCTTTTTATTTGTTTAATTTGTGACACATTTCACTGTTGCAGGAGCATCATCAGACATCTGGTTGAAAACAAGTTTCCTCAGTACACATTGAGGAGTCAGGAATCAGTTACAAAGCTACATTGTCTGTTAAATAAAGCAACTGGGAAACCATGATCCAAGTTGTGAAAAAGAGTGCAAGCAAAGACAAACTCACAAGGTAAAAACACTTGAAGACCACTGGAAAATTTGCAGAAAGTCCTGCAATCACAATAAATGGCATGTCATCCAATAAAATATACAGGTCACATCCACCTATGGAAATAAATAAGAAATGTTTCGAGGTGAAGACCGGCATGTGGAACAAACGTAAGAATCCACGTAAATAAGTGCGGACATAAAGGAACAAATATTCAGGGCTAAGAGGCCTTGGCTCACAAAGTACGTGAGCAATATAACAAGATCGCACATTAAGTTTATGCGTACTCACTCTTAACACAGTGCAGGGCATGTTTACAACATAGGCCAAGTTCATAAAGCATCCTCATGGCACACGTTATGGCTCGTACTACAGAGCTATTAATCAAAGTGACTGACACAGTACCAGATGGCACTCCCAAGTGGGAAAACAGAGAATGTTAACAGATTAATGATAAACTTAGGTCAATTATCTAAGACAAAAACAAGGAAGCACAACTAAACAATATGAATGTATAAACAAAAGCCACATGTGCATAGACATTTATTTAGAAAGGAACATCATAGCTTCAAAGTAATCCTGGTTATGGAAGGCCAGCTGCAGGCCTGGCCTCTTGAAATAGACTCTTTTCTAAATTTCAGATTCTCTGAGGATGTTCATCTTCTTACATTTTTTACAACATGCAAAATATTGAGATCATTTATGGGTGGTGGGTGATAGTGAGAAGTTTTCAAATGTTGCGCAAAGGGACAACATTTTTTAAGTTGTCCTTTTCTTTATTAAAAGATGCTCACTGAAATAGGCTATAAAGGATCTCCCCATTTGGCCAATATAGTGTGCATAATTTTATATACTCCCAACACTGAGAAGGGGAAAGACTTAGGTTTCTCGTTGTGAGGAAGCAAGAACTGCATTCCCACATTTCTAGAGAACACAGTTTGTACCTTAGTATACCTAAACAATTTGACCAACTCATAACAAAACGGACCCAAAAAGGGGATAGGTAAATGCACTTCAGTGCCAAACCAGTAATGTTTATGAACTCGTGACCTTAAGTTCCACTGGTTCATATGTGATCATGTTGGCACTACTGGTTGTACTTGTCTTTTCACCAAAGAAAAGTGTATAATGATTAGAATTACAATGTCATCAACAAACCTCGAAGTTTTTATTTCTCCTCTTTGAACATTAATTTCTTTTCCAAATTTCTCCTTTGTTTCCTTTACTGCTTGTGCAATGTACTGACAAAATCACATGATGGATAAGATACAACACTGGCTCATTCCCCTAACCATTGCTTCCCTCTCATACCCTTCAACTCTTACATCTGCTTTCTGTAAGTTACTTGCTAAGATATATTGTAGGGTCAGTATTGCTTTGCTTGTTCCTACCTTTTTACAGAATCCAAACTGATCTCCGAGATTGGCTTCTTCCACTCATTCCATTCTTCTGTAAATAATTGGTGTCAATATTTAGCATCTATGATGTATTAAACTGACAGTTCAGGAATATTCACAAATGTCTGCACCTGATTTTTTTGAAATGGGTATTGCTACATTTTTCATGAAGCTCAAGGGTATTTCCCTGTCTCATAGATCTTGCACACAATGTGAAAGAGTTTCATCATGGCTGGCTCTGCTAAGCGTCTCAGTAATTCTGATGGAATGTTGTTTCAACTTAGATCTTTCAGTGCTTTTTCAAATTCTTCTCTCAGCATCATATCCCTTATCTCATCCTCATTTACTACTTCTTCCCTTTAAATAGTAGTGTCTTAAAGTTCATTTGTTTTCTTTGACTATTGCTATCCACATGTATACAGTTGCTTCTTTTCTCTCCAATGCTCTCTTTAATCATCCATAGACAGTATCTAAGTTTGTCTAGTTATACATGTTTGTACAGCCTTTTATTTGTTCCCTAACCAGTTCTTAGCCATTCTGCGAATGTTGCTTTCCAATCAGCAGCTAAAATTTTTCATACGGAATTCTTGCTGCCAACTATGTTTTGGCCACTTCCTGGTCTGTGAGATTGTCAGTTTTAGCTGTTCAAGCCTTATCAATGCAGAGCAGTGAGGATTGTCATATAATGACTGTTCACTGTTGTAACATATCATTACTCTGTATAAAACTAAAATATTCTTGCTTGAAAGAATCTCAGGCATAGCAGCAGATTGTATTGTCTAAACTGTACATTATTTCCACAAGGCAGCTGCTCATCATCTTCAGGTGCGACTATGGCTAGATGTTTTGGCTTACCAGTTTAGCACCAGTTTACTAGAAAAGCACAGGTGCTAACAGGTAGGGCTGTTTCTATAATGCCATTCTGTGGGCAATTGACTTCCAAAGCAACCTGTCAGGGAAGTGGGTCATGGACCCTAACAAATGTGCCCCAGCTCGTCTTAGCTATCCTTGCTTTCATCTATCTCTCTGTGGTCATGAATTTCTTTGTTCCACTTAAACTAGTTCCCATGTTTTGCTTAGTTGAAAACGTGTCTATTAATTAAACTCTTAGAGATACATATTCTGACTGCTTCTTTAATTATGGAGTCCCAGTACATGGAGGCACATGGGAAGATCTTCCTCATTTGTAATTCATGCCATGTCCTACAGCAATATAGTTTTCAGCAACAGTAGAATTTTCTGGGTGATCTGGTCTTGTGTGACTGTATTCATCAACTCTGTCTTTCACAGGGCGACATGTCTGGCTTGTGTATAATTTATTGTACTGACTTGGGATCTCGTATATTCCTTGTCTCCTTAGAACTAGGTCATCTTTTATGGAACCTTGCACCAGAAGATGGAGAGACATATTATTTGGTGTTCCTCAAAGTGCCTACCAATCTTGAAGGACACACCACCAACATAATACAGGAAAATCATCTTAGTGGAGTTTTCTGTTTCTTCTGGCTGCTCTTGGGGTCTTTTGCTTGCTGGTCAATGCATAGCCAATCTGATTGTCAGAGAATCCACTCTGTATAAACATAAGAGAGGAGATGGTCAAGCTCTGCTGATCTGTTACCCTGGATCTACAATGGCTGAAGCACTATAAGTTAGTATACATAGCATGTCACTGAAGTGAGCTTGTAGCTTTGTTGATACAGGTTGTGAGGTTTCAGGCTGTAAGGGTGATATGTATAAATTAACCACAGAAAGGTATGCTGAATTGAGCATCATGTTGCTGGTGGATTGCAGTGAGGCAGCACCATCAGGTAGGTGATCAAGCCACATGAGGGTGTGGATAGATATCCAGTAGATAGCTGTGTGCCCACTTCTTGGAATTCCCATGACAGTTACTGCAGCCTGCTTGTGAGTGGCAAGCAAAAATGGTCATACTGGACAGTGCCAATATTTGAAGTCTCAAATATTCACCAAAAATACTAAAATTACTTCTAGACAAACTACAAGAAATCTGATTACTGCACTGAAATCATAATAAAGAGACAATTCCAATAAAATTATTACCACAGTTGTACAACAAATGTTGAGAAAGTTATTAATGTTTATGTATAAAATTATTTATAATAAAAGTTAGACATGCTGCACTTGTATATGATACACTACATGATAGGTATTGAAATCAGGTATAAAATAAGCATATTTAAAATTCTGATAAACAAATCAATTATTTGTTATAAATAAATTACAAAATAATTGTTCAGTAAGAGCCAAAACAGAGTTCTGCACAGCTACAATGAGGATTAGATTCAGCACAAATTATCCTGCAGAAAAGAATTAAAGGGTGATAATTTGAAACACTGTCATTTTTCCCATTGCACAGAAGTGTGGAATTTGACTCAAAAGTACCTAAAACCTTCCTCTGTAGCAGTTCAAAAACATGGCACCCTGTGATGTGACACTCTGACTCCTTGATACTTCAAACAGCAAGGTGTCGACACGTGGAAACAGGCCAGAGCTCAGAAGTTTATATAAAGTATAAGGTAGTCTAATGGTGTCACATTTTCACCAAATTTCACCACAATTCTTCCCATGGCCACTGTGGACATGTCTCATGATGGGAAGGTTGTCAAACCCCTCCTTACCCACATCTCACCCCTTTTTGCTATACCCTCTGCAATGGAGGTAAGAACCTTAGTGCCCAGTGTTGAAATCATGCCATTCTCTTATGGGTGGCCCACAAAAATATTTCAGACGCACCGGTGCTCAGAATCGACATGGAATGGTGTCAGAAGGTGGTGTAAAGGCATCAATGAAACCACCCTGTTCCTTGGGGCATTCATTTACACACATTTTACAGTAAAAAATGACAGTTTGTAGTGGGATGTGTTATATAATGACATTCCTGACAACCTTTGAGACTGCTAACACCCCTACACACAATTCAACACTTTTCTAAGGGCACTGTGGTGTTACAACCATTTTCAATGTGGTGTCACCCCTTTGGAGTGCAGTGTAAGCACAGTTGTTGCTCTGGTGTAGAGGATGGAACTACTAAAGACCTCTCAAAATCATTTGATGAAATTTGAAGTTGACTGGGATGTAGGAAAGGGTGTTCATGCTTTTTCAGCCTTCCTGTGACACAATCATGGGTAAGTGTGGCACTGACACATGCATGAATTGAACAGCAAAGGGTCTTAGAAACCCTTAGTTCAGCAACACTATTGGTGCCATTTAGGCAATTTTGTTGAGCACTTTAAAATGAGCTCATTCAGAGACCACCACTGATCAATTACCAGACACCTGCTGGCAGACAACCCTTTTGACACCATTCACATTATGCATGCCTCCAAGCAGGTGCTAGAGCAGCAGCATAGTGCCACTCAGCTGAAGGGTGTCAAGAGAATCAGTCAAGGTTTATCTCTGTACAGGTAAATTTTTAATGTGCTCAACAAAAGTGTTAGGGTGGCACCAATGGTGTTGCTGTGCTGGAGGGTCTCAGAGGGACCCTTTGCTTTTTTATCATGGACCTGTCAATATCACGTCCCCCATGACCATGCCAAAGGAGAGCTGAAAAAGTGGGAACTTCATTTGCTGCTTCCGATTATCTTCAGACTTCATCAAATGATTTTAAATGGTCCCTATACCAGAACCACAATAGCTGTCGCACTACACTCCAAAGGTGTCAGATCATGTTCAACGGTGTTGCAGCCTTAAAATGCCCTTTGAAAATCATTTAATTGTTCAGGAGGTGTCAGCAATGTTAAAGGCTGTCAAGAACATCATTCTGCTGCACATCACACTGGAATCTGTCGTTTTTGACCCCAAAGCATGCATAAATGAACGCCACAAGGAACCTCCTGAGGCCTTTTCGTGTCTATTCTCAGCAGTGATGTGTCTGAAATACTTTCCTTTGTCACCCAAAAGAAAAACCTTCTGACCTCCATCACAGAGGCATCAAGACCAGATGTGAGATGTAGATAAGGATGGGCATGATGACATTCCCATCATGTGACTCATCCCTGGTGGCACTGGCCAGAATTGTGATGAAATTTGGAGCCAATGTGATGTCATTAATCTGCCTTACAATAATTCACCAAAATAAAGTTCAATAACATATCTATACCAGCTCTCATTGACCATACACTGCTCCTGTGACAATTTGCTCCTAATGTGCATCACACTGTGGCAGTGTCAAAAACACTGAGTGTCAGCTAGGCCAATTTGTTTAAATCTTCACCTTTTTCAGTGATTGTGAATCTTCATATTTCCGCTCTTTGCTTTGCTCCTTCGCCTTGGGGTCGTAGTGATATATGCAGTACTCATCTATGATGATTAAGTGGCTAAAGAAGTCATCTGGATTGACCTGACCCAACTGCAACATTACCACTGATGCTTTGGTTTGGCAGACTGTTGAATGGATGTGAGCAGTAACAGATAGTGGCAGGTGGTGAACTTTGCCTCATTCAAAATTGTCATGCAAGATGTTGAAAACTGATTGATGATAGATTTTTACCTTTTACAGTATTGCCTCTCAATTATGATATGTTGGCTTTTGAGCCCCAAGGCCTCCAGTTCTCTTGCAGTGCCTGTATCTTCACAAACAGATGGTGTTTCACTTTTTTCTTCATGATTCAGACTTGTCTGACATCACTGGAAGTGTCTACACCACCTAAGCATGTGCCACATGATGGTGCATTGTTGACACTTACACTTCCATCAATTTAGCATGAACTGTTCTGGCACGCAGAAAACAAGCTACCACACTATACTCCATTTTTTCAGTGGCTGTGTCATTTTGTTTGTCACCACTAGCAGTGTGCTATGGTTCTGTGGTGTGTAAATTTTTCAGTGTGTTCCAGGATTGGAGAGATATGTAAGCAAACAGAAAATTGATTATATCACTTTATTTTTTGATGTAGTACTCAAAATTTTATGACAACGCCCCATACATGTTAATCGTCATAAAGACATCACTTTACCATAGATGTGCATCATACCCAGAGAAATTATATAAATATCCAGAAGAAAATTACAGATACTTCATTTTGAGATTGCAATTACTGGAAAGTAGTGACAGAAAGGTTCCGTGTAACTGATCAAAGTGAAGTAGATTTCTGTTTCCTTTGCTATAACTCAATTGACACCTGCATGATTCTTTGACTATTTCCATTTTTTGTCCCATAACTGGTTAAGAATTTCATTGGTCCTATATTTTTCTCTGCTACCAGGAATTTTATTTCATAATGGTACAATAACAAAATCCTGATAGTCCATGATTTTTATATTTTAGCTTGTTTGGTTCTTGAGGATTTTATTTTTCAGAATCTGCATGAATTAGGAATGCTACTTTCACTGTCTTTTAGTGGCTTGTTAGTATATTTTTCTCTCATTTCTTTGCTAATAAGGTCTTAATTACTGTACTCTTTGAGCAATATACTACTAAATTTATTGATTTTAGCAAGCCCCATAAGTAAGAACAGAACTGTATATCTTAATTGTGTATAACTTGAAAACCATAATTCATTCACCCACATGGGAAACTTGCAATACAAAATCCACAGTAGAGCAAATAATAATTAACTCTAATGAACAATGGAAAATATTATGAGAGGGATAGATTGCTTCTCACGATATAACAGAGAAGTTGAGTCACAGACAGACACAACAAAAATATTACTAAAACACACAAGCTTTCAGCCAGAAGGCCTTCTTCTGAAATAGACAACATGCTCACACATTCATGCAAATGCAGCTCACACACACATGACCACTGTCTCTGGCTGACAAGGCCAAACTGCGAGCAATTGTGCATGATGGGAGAAATAGTCTGAGTGGTGGGGATAAGGAGGAAGCTAGGGCAGGGACAGAGAGGGAGAGCAGGGTACAGGTGGGGGATGGTAAAGTGATGTTTGTGTGAACATGCGAGGATGAGGTGGAGAGAGAGAAGGGCAGCTAGTTGTAGTCAGGAGGTTGGACAGAGGATGGGGTTGGGGCAGAAAAGGAAAGAACTATGAAGACTGTGGGTGCACTTGTGGAATAGGAGGCTGTGGAGTGGGAGCAGGGAAGGGGTAGATGAGTGAAGGACAATGACTAAACAAGGTTGAGGCCAGGAGGGTTATGAGAATGTCGGATAAATTCGCACCTATGCAATTCATAAAAGCTGATGTTGGTAGGAAGAATCCAGATGACACAGGCTGTGAAGCAGTCATTAAAATGAAGAATTTTGCAATGGGCAGCATGCCCAGCAACTGGGTAGTCCAACTGTTTCTTGGTCACAATTTGTCATTGGCCCTATTGGCCATTTATGCAGATAGACAGCTTGTCGGTTGTCATGCCCACGTAGAACAAAGCACAGTGGTTGCAGCTTAGCTTGTAGATCACATGACTGGTTTCATAGGTAGCCCTGCCTTTGATGGGATAGGTTCTGCTTGTGACCAGACTAGAGTAAGCGGTGGTGGGAGGATGATGGAACAGGTCTTGCAACTAGGTCTATTACAGGGATATGAGCTGTGAGGCAAGGGGTTGGGAGCAGGGCTTGTCTACGGATGAACAAGGATATTGTGTAGGTTTGGTGGGCAATGGAATATCACAGTGGCAGTGATAGGAAGGATAGTGGGTAGGAAATTTCTGATTTCATGGCATGATGAGAGGTAGTTGAAACTCTGGTGAGAATGTCATTCAGTTACTCCAGGCCTGAGTGTTACTGAGTCACAAGGGGTATGTTCCGCTGTGGCCAGATGGTGGGACTTTGTGAGGTGGTGGGTGTCTGGAGAGATAAGGCATATGAGATCTGTTTCTGTACAAGATAGGGGGCATAATTATATTCTCTGAAGGCCTCAGTAAGGCCCTGGGTGTATTTAAAGAGGGACTGCTTGTCACTACATTTGTGATGGTCGTAGGTGGCTAGGCTGTATGGAAGAGACTTCTTGGTATGGAATGGGTGGCAGCTGTTGACATGAAGGTATCACTGGTGGTGGGTAATTTTGATATGGATGGAGGTACTGCTGTAGCCATCTTTGAGGCAGAGGTCAACATCAGAAAAGGTGGCTTGTTGGGTTAAGGAGAACCAGCTGCAGTGAAAGGGGGAGAAGGTGTTGAGGTTCTGAAGGAATATGGTTAGGGCAGGGGCGGGCAAACATTGCACGCGGCTCATGAGCGCACAGCGCTGCAAGTGTGCTACTCGCTTGCAATCGTCGACTGGGGCAGTGGCGACAGCCGGCAGGTTGCGGCAGTGTAGTACCAGGCTAAGCTGCGGACGTTGATGCGTAGCGACCACTACATAGTCAACATTGTATTTCAAGAACCAGAAAATGCAGAGTGAAACAAGGAAACGGAGAAGTGGAGATTTGCTATGTTTTAAAAAGTAATGAGAGAATCACTTTCTCTTTGTGCAAAAACGTGAAAATTCAAAATGTTTAATATGTGGTAGTATTCTCGCTTGTCAGTGGAAGTTTAGTATTGAAGGCCATTATAACAAATTTCACAAGGACGAGTACAATTTATTGTCAGATTCTGAGCGGATGGGGAAATTGACTGAGCTTAAGAAGAGCGATCTGACGATACTAGATGAATCTGTCATAGTTGCTGTGGTCATGAGAGATCTGCGACTTCCTTTTGTCATGTCTCTCATGTAACTGATTTAACATTTTATGGAGCACCATTTTCAATTTTTCAGGGCGACAACAATAATAGCCCAGCGGTACGAAGAGCTGGAAAACCATTTGCTGAATTAGTAAGTGTCGGTTAAGAGCAAACATCAGTGATGAAAATTTAAGTAACTGCTTGCGTTTGTCTGTATGCAGAAATTTTGTTCCACTCCACCTGTGATAATTAAATAAAACGTATCTTAGGTAATAGGTACTCTTTCAAACCATGATTTCTTTCAAGCACTCCTACTAACTTATTCATTCACTCAATAAAGCAAGCTAGGAAACAAAACGCATTGCAGAGGAAGGAGCGGACAGAAGGTATGGTGGGGAGGAGAGATAAGCAGGTGGCCAGCTTGCCCCTTTGTGCACGCAGAACACCTGTTAACTGCACGCGTGCAAGTGCACCGTGCAAGTGCACCGCACAAGTGCAGGATTCCTGCCCGCCACTGGGTTAGGGTATCCTCACCCTCAATCCAGATCACAAACATGTCATCAATGAATCTAAACCAGGTGAGGGTTTGGGATTCTGGGTGTTTAGGAATGATTCCTCCAGATCACCCAAGAATGGGTTGGAATAGGATGGTGCTATGTGGGCGCCAATAGCCGTACCCCAGATTTGTTTGTAGATGATTCCTTCAAAGGAGAAGTAATTGTGTGTGAGATGTAGCTGGTCATGGTGACCAGGAAGGAGGTTGTAGGTTTGGAATCAGTTGGGCACTGGGAAAGGTAGTTTCCAATAGCGGCTAGCCGATGGGCATTAGGGATGTTAGTATAAAGGGAGAGGCATCAATTGGTATCTTTTATACAGGGGGGTAGATTTAAGGTGTTGGTCTACTAGAGCAGAGATTCTCTCAGTGGGGGCCCAGTAATTGGCCACAATGTGGCATTCTGACTGGTTGAGTTTATCAACTTTATAAAGCGTGTAGAAGGCAGTGGGGAATGGTAGGATGGTAGGTGTAAGGGGAGATATGGACTCTGTGAAGAGGATCTGGGATGGGACTGATGATCTGAGGAGGGCAGTGGTCATGTTTGTGTGAGCTACATTTGCATGAATGTGTCTATTTCAGAAGAAGGCTTTCTGCTTGAATGCTTACGTTTTTAGCTGCCTTTTTGTTGTGCCTGTCTGCAACTCAATTTCTCTGCTATATGGCGAGTAGCAATCTATCCTTTCCACAATATTGTCAACAACATTACAAAGCAGAAATAGTGAGGATTGTACTTGGAGACCGCTATGCACAAACCATTAGCTTCAGTATTGAAAGTTATAAGGCCAATAAACTGGTAAGCATTCATGAGAGCAGATTTTAGTGTTCAGAAGATTTAAATATTTAGAAACTATTTAAAAACAGAATCATGATAGCAGATTTATGATACTGGAAATATAGTTGACAAATTTAAGATCTTTATAGATACAATTAAATATCATTTTGATGTAGCATTTCCACTTGCAACTAGGAGGTCAAAAATCATTCACAAAAAAATGGATCATTACAGGTATTAGAAAATCAGCCACAGAAATGATTCCTTTATAGAATAACTAAAATGTGTCCCACAACATCTGAGTTTGATAGGTATTTTAAAAACTGTGAAACAATACTCAGAAAGGTAATACAAAATGCCGAAATGACGGAAAATGACAGCTACGTGAGAAATATAGCCAGTAAAATGAAAGCAGTTTGTAAAACTGTAAAGAAAGAAACAGGAAGCAACAGAACTAAAATTAGTAACAGACAGTTGAATAACAATTCACAAACTATCAGCAAACCAAATGATGTAACTACTATGTTTCACAGTTATTTTGTGAATGTAGCAGAAAATTTTGTAGAGCAAAATGTCACCCATAAACATCACACACAAATGACATCAACAGTTGATGAGGTAGATAACACAATATTTCTCATGTCAATTAATACACAAGAAATACAGCAAGAAATTAAGCTTCTAAAATCAAAACATTCATCAGGAATAGATAACATAGTAGATTTTGTAGTAAAAAAAATTGTAGACTTAATTTCTGAACCACTGACCTATCTTGTGGACCTGCCCTTGTCAACTGACAACTTTCCAACATGCTTTAAAATTGCTGAAGTGAAACCACTACAAAAATAAGGAACTCACTAAGAGGTGTCAAACTACAGATCTGTTTCTTTGCTGTCTGTATTTTCAAAAATTTTAGAGAAACTTTTTTTACAAAAATTGTATAATTTCATAAATAAATGTAATATACTAATAGAATCATAACATGGTTTTAGGAAAAATCACTTGACTGAAATAGCAACCTTCTCTTTCAGGTAGTAAAGGCTACAGCAATCAAGTCAAAAATGCTGCTGTGCTCTTTACTGATTCAAATGTGTACAGTCACTAGGCACAAATGTTTGCCTATGGAATCAAATCTGATAAAACCTTTTCTTTTATGTATGAAATGCTGCAAGCCCTAAATAGGAAGGAACTTACCCTGAGCATATTCCGAGACTTATCTGAAGCATTTGATACAATCAGCTATGATAAATTACTTGGTAAGATTCAGAATTGGGGTTTTAGTGGAGAGCACAGAACTTGATTAAATCATACTACTATCAAAGAAAACAGCTCACAGAGATAACACACGAACTAAATGGGACAGTCAGTATCCATCAGTCAGATTTATTATTCGTCAAACATGGAGTTCCCCAAGGTTCCATTTTGGGTCCACTACTATTCTTACTATATGTAAATGTACCAATTTGTAGATGACACCACCATCTTAATTTCATTAAGTGATAAATATTCCTTTGAAAACAGTCTTAAGGCCATCACAAAGAGTATAGTAGACTTGAGGAAATGGGACAAAAAATCAGAAAAAACATAAAGTTAAAAATTTCTCGGTATATGGATGCAACAGAATATGAAATGTGGTACACAAGTAGACTGCATAAACAGAAAACTGAGCAAAACATGTTTTGTAATAAGAGTACTAAGGAACTGTATATCATATAATAATCTCAGGACCATATACACTCCTGGAAATTGAAATAAGAACACCGTGAATTCATTGTCCCAGGAAGGGGAAACTTTATTGACACATTCCTGGGGTCAGATACATCACATGATCACACTGACAGAACCAAAGTCACATAGACACAGGTAACAGAGCATGCACAATGTCGGCACTAGTACAGTGTATATCCACCTTTCGCAGCAATGCAGGCTGCTATTCTCCCATGGAGACGATCGTAGAGATGCTGGATGTAGTCCTGTGGAACGGCTTGCCATGCCATTTCCACGTGGCGCCTCAGTTGGACCAGCGTTCGTGCTGGACGTGCAGACCGCGTGAGACGATGCTTCATCCAGTCTCAAACATGCTCAATGGGGGACAGATCCGGAGATCTTGCTGGCCAGGGTAGTTGACTTACACCTTCTAGAGCACGTTGGGTGGCACGGGATACATGCGGACGTGCATTGTTCTGTTGGAACAGCAAGTTCCCTTGCCGGTCTAGGAATGGTAGAACGATGGGTTCGATGACGGTTTGGATGTACCGTGCACTATTCAGTGTCCCCTCGACGATCACCAGTGGTGTACGGCCAGTGTAGGAGATCGCTCCCCACACCATGATGCCGGGTGTTGGCCCTGTGTGCCTCGGTCGTATGCAGTCCTGATTGTGGCACTCACCTGCACGGCGCCAAACATGCATACGACCATCATTGGCACCAAGGCAGAAGCGACTCTCATCGCTGAAGACGACACGTCTCCATTTGTCCCTCCATTCACGCCTGTCGCGACACCACTGGAGGCGGGCTGCACGATGTTGGGGCGTGAGCGGAAGACGGCCTAACGGTGTGCGGGACTGTTGCCCAGCTTCATGGAGACGGTTGCGAATGGTGCTCGCCGATACCCCAGGAGTAACAGTGTCCCTAATTTGCTGGGAAGTGGCGGTGCGGTCCCCTACGGCACTGCGTAGGATCCTACGGTCTTGGCGTGCATCCGTGCATCGCTGCGGTCCGGTCCCAGGTCGACGGGCACATGCACCTTCCGCCGACCACTGGCGACAACATCGATGTACTGTGGAGACCTCACGGCCCACGTGTTGAGCAATTCGGCGGTACGTCCACCCGGCCTCCCGCATGCCCACTATACGCCCTCGCTCAAAGTCCGTCAACTGCACATACGGTTCACATCCACGCTGTCGCGGCATGCTACCAGTGTTAAAGACTGCGATGGAGCTCCGTATGCCACGGCAAACTGGCTGACACTGACGGTGGCGGTGCACAAATGCTGCGCAGCTAGCGCCATTCGACGGCCAACACCGCGGTTCCTGGTGTGTCCGCTGTGCCGTGCGTGTGATCATTGCTTGTACAGCCCTCTCACAGTGTCCGGAGCAAGTATGGTGGGTCTGACACACCGGTGTCAATGTGTTCTTTTTTCCATTTCCAGGAGTGTATTTTGCTTATGTTCACTTAATATTTAAATATGATGTAATATTTTGAGGAAATTGTGGAGCAAGTTTGAGATCATTTAGATTACAGAAAAAGATTATTAGACTAAT
Organism: Schistocerca piceifrons; assembly: GCF_021461385.2. Taxonomy (NCBI): domain Eukaryota; kingdom Metazoa; phylum Arthropoda; class Insecta; order Orthoptera; family Acrididae; genus Schistocerca; species Schistocerca piceifrons. The sequence continues at coordinate 192,074,460 of NC_060149.1, forward strand.
GGAAGAGGTAATCAAAAATTATCATGCAAGCCACAATTAAAAAAAAAATACTACCACTTCCTTGTCTTTAGATAGTATAAAATGTAATTATTATAAAAGAAAAATTAATCAGTAGCAGTTGATGCATCACTCATAATTATTTTTCACACAGCTACCTTAAAAGACAAATAAATGATGTAATTTACAACAGACAAATACAACATTATTACAGAAAGACATACTCCACCCTTGCATCACACTGTACACAGCATTACCAAAATCCACAAAAACAATAATAGATATAAACAATTTCAAATCAACAGTGAAGGTTTACTTAGTGAAGCACTGCTTCTATATAGTAAGAGAGTATCCAGTGAAACAAACCTCCAGCACCAATTAAGACTCTTTTGTAAAGTGTATACACTAATAGGACACATGCTGAGACATCAAGGGATCATCAGTTAATACTGGAGGGAAGTGTGAAGAGTAAAAATCATGAAGGAAGACCACAAAATGAATACAGTAAGCGGATTCAGAAGAATGTAGGTTGCAGCAGTTATTCGGAGATGAAGAGGATTGCACAGGATAGGTTAGCATGGAGAGCTGAATCAAACCAGTCTTCAGACTAAAGACCACAACAGTAACATAGAATAATAAAATACAATGTAATATAACCTTTCGCTAAACTGATGTACGTAAAAATTTCAAGAAACGTGTATACCAATTAAGAAATGGTCCAATACCTTTCGTATGTTGTACAGTCCTAAATTCACAAGACCAATAAATGAATAAAATTGATCTATGATACTGCTACCTATTTATTGTATTTTAATACCTAAAAAACCTTGTTGTTGTGGTTGCTTATGATGACAATGAAGAAGAGGAAGAAGAAAAATAATTGAGGAATTTATTTCCATATTCCACAAATACATTTTAAAAAGATAACAGATTGTATACAAATAGTAAATACCTTGCTGAGAAGCACTGAAAAGTATTATGTGTCAGAGTTGGGTATTTTGGTCCACTCTACCTCCTCCAAAATTGGTCAAGCCATCACTACGCTGATTTTGTCTTTGGAATGGAGATGTTCAGATTGTATTCTCTGGTTATTGTAGGTTATTTTCATTCTGACTAACAGTTACTTGGTCTTCAGCAAAGAGCAATGTATGAACATCTACATTAGGAATTTTAAAGTGTTTTATTGTCTGTAACCAAAGTTTGCTTACATCACTGTTGCTGTAGTAGTTCTTAAGTTAAGTTCTGTCAAAGTTGTTTGTGCACTGTTATACAGTTATTAAATTTATTAGTTTTCAATGGTGACTCATGCGGTTTATGGCGAAATAACAATTTAATAAACTTCTGGAAACGCCATGCCTGTTGAACTGGAAACAGGAGTTAACAGCAGAGGAGGGATGTGTAGGGTAATTGAGGTGGACTTGTCACTATCTCTTTTGGGAAAGGAATCTGGTATTACTATAAAGTGCAAATAACCACAAATATAGGAATGGAAGTGTGCTAGTCAGATATTGGAGAAATTATAATTATGTATTAATACCTTTAGGTGCTGACGCGCGTTGATATATATCAACGGGAACAGGTGAAAATGTGTACCCCGACTGGGACTCGAACCCGGGATCTCCTCCTTACATGGCAGACGCTCTATCCATCTGAGCCACTGAGGGCACAGAGGATAGTGTGACTGCAGGAACTACCTCATGCACACTTCCCGCAAGACTCACTTTCTCACCTTATATGTCCACATACTACATTCATAGTGTCCCTACCCAACACACTCATTATTCATGGAAGACATTCTTACCAAAACCCGTAAGAATTCAGGTAATATATGTGCATCCACACAGAAGAGGAAGGTCATGGCTGGTATTGCCAGAACTATAGTGGCTATGTACACAAAAAACAGTATTCCATTTGTGTCCATAGACGTATCAGGACACTGCACTGAACAGATATTTGAATGTTGTGCAGTGGTAGTTGAATTTAGTGAAACTACACTTCTAATTGTTGTTGTTTATAGGTCCCCAAACTCTGACTTAAGAGCATTTCTGCTCAAGCTAGAGAGGGTTCTTGATTCACTTTGTAGGAAGTACCATAAACTAGTTATATGTGGTGACTTCAATATAAATTTTGTATATGAGCAATGTATGAACATCTACATTAGGAATTTTAAAGTGTTTTATTGTCTGTAACCAAAGTTTGCTTACATCACTGCTGCTGTAGTAGCATGGAGAGCTGCATCAAACCAGTTTCAGGACTGAAGACAACAACAACATATGATGATGCAAGAAAAAGGATGTTGATAGATCTCCTAAATTCATATGATCTGATGCAGACTGTGTTTTTTCCAACTAGGGTGCAGGGGAACAGTAGCACAGCCATAGAAAATATTTTTATTCATTCTTCATTACTAGATGGGCATTCTGTTAGTAAAAGCGTGAATGGCCTTTCAGACCATGATGCACAAATTTTAACACTAAAAGGCTTTTGTACTCAAACTAACGTCATATTTAATTACAAACTATGTAGGAAAGTTAATCTAACAGCAATAGGGAGTCTTTTTAAACCTTTTCAAGGAACAAGAGTGGCAGGATGTTTATAGTGCCTATAACGTAGATGATAAATACAATGCCTTCCTTAACACATTTCTCATGATCTTTGAGCGTTGCTTTCATTAGAACACTCTAAATGGGGTACTAGCAGTAATGGGCAGCCCAGGTGGCTGACTAGTGGGATAAGGATATCATGTAGAACAAAGTGGGAATTACATCAAAATGTTAGAAGTAGTCACAATCAAGCTACAGTAGCCCATTTAAATAGTATGTCCATGGCGAAGAGTTCTTGGGCTTCCAGCCGGGGGCGGTGTCTTCAGAATGCGACATTTCAATGAGTGACATACTCGTCATCTTCTGGTGAAGTGCCGAGACTTTGTGGATGCCGGTCCCTTTATACCTTTATATATGTCACTCGTCGAAATGTCGCAGTTTGAAGACACCGCCACCCAGCTGGAAGCCTGAGAACTCTTCGCCAGCTGTATACACCGGGAAAGCATACATTCACAGTATTGTAAGATGCTTAAAAGTGGTATCAGGAAGGTAAAGAGTATGTGGTATGCAAATAGAATAGCTAATCCACAAGATAAAATTAAAACCATATGGTCATTCGTGAAGGAAGTGTCTGGTCAGCAGCACAAGGTCGACGATATAAAGTCAGTTCACAGTACAACATTTCTGTTACTGACAAATCAGATATATGTACAGTATTTAATAATCATTTTCTGAGCATTGCTGGTGAATTAAATAAAAATTTAGTTTCTACAGGAATTCATACAACGTTCTTGGCAAATGCCTTTCCGAGATTGATGTCTTACATACTCCTCTATGATACAGACAAGAGGGAGATTGAGTCAATAATTAAATCACTGAAGACTTAGGACTCTCACGGTTATGATGGAGTGTCTAGCAGAATATTAAAGTACTGTGCTGCACATGATAGCCTTGTATTTAGCCATATTTGTAATTTTTCCTTTACGAATGGTCAGTTTCCTGAGTGATTAAAGAATTCAGTAGTAAAGCCGCTTCATAAAAAGGTAGAAAGAGATAATCTAGATAATTTTAGACCTGTTTCTATGCCATCAGTGATTTCAAAAGTTATTGAAAAGGTTGTGTATGTAAGAATAATTGATCCTTTTGTATCACACGATTTGCTATCAAATGTACAGTTCAGGTTTAGAAGTCATTTAACAACTGAAAGTGCTATATTTTCTTTTCTCTGTGAGGTACTGGATGGGCTAAACCAAAGGTTTCGACTGCTTGGCATATTTTGTGATTTAACTAAAACATTTGATTGTGTTGATCACAAAATATTGCTCCAGAAGTTTCCCCATTACAAAATACGGTGAGAAGCTCACAATTGGTTCACCTCTTACTTTAGCAGCAGGTAGCAAAAGATCATTATTCACAATGTTGATAACAGATTTGATGTGGGGTCTGAGTGGTGTACTGTCAAGTGGGGGGTGCCATAAAGATCAGTTGTGGGGTCACTCCTATTCCTTATTTATATGAATGATATGTCCTCTAGTATTACGGGTAACTCTAAAATATTTCTGTTTGCTGATGACACTAGCTTGGTAGTAAAGGATGTTGTGTGCAACATTGACTTGGTTTCCAATAGTGCAGTACATGACCTAAGTTCATGGTTTGTAGAAAATAAACTAACGCTAAATCACAGTCAGACTCAGTTTTTACAATTTCTAACACACAATTCAACAAAACCTGACATTTTAACTTCACGGAATGGACATATGATTAGTGAAACTGAACAGTTCAAATATCTAGGTGTTCAGATAGATAGTAAGCTGTCATGGAAAGCCCACGTTCAGGATCTTGTTCAAAGACTTAATACTGTTATTTTTACTATTAGAATGGTATCAAAAGTGAGTGGTCGTTCAAAACAAAAATTAGTCTACTTTACTTATTTTCATTCACTTGTGTCATATGTTATTATATTTTGGGGTAACTCTTCCCATTCTAGAAGGATATTTTTGGCTCAGAAACGGGCAGTTCGGGCAATAAGTGGTGTGAGTTCACGAACGTCTTGTCGACCTCTGTTCACAAGTCTCTGTATTTTGACATTGGCCTCTCAATATGTATATTCCTTATTGTTATTTCTTGTTACCAATATTAGTTTATTCCCAAGAATAAGCAGCTGTAACTTGGTTAATACTCGGCAGAAATCAAACCTGCATTTGGACTGGACGTCTTTAACTCTTGTGCAAAAAGGTGTGCAGTATACTGCTGCATCCATTTTCGATAAGCTGTCACTTGAATTTATAAATCTTAGCAGTAATCCACATGCTTTCAAATTGAAACTGAAGAGTTTCCTCATGGGTCACTCCTTCTATTCTGTCGAGGAGTTCCTTGAGAAATTAAGCTGATTCTTATTGTATTGCTGATAGCGTTTACGTAAACTTATGGACTGACTTTTTTCAGTTTCATGAACATTTATTTTTATCTGTTATTACTTCTATGTTGTAATTTCGTGTACTGACACGTTTCATGACCTTGGAGATTTGCTCCTCAATTTGGTCCTACGGAACTTGATGTGTAAATAAAGAACAGACACCATATCCATATAAGTAGATATTGGAGAAGTCCATGAATAGGAAGGATAACAACTTGTACTAAAATGGATGGGAGAAACTTTGGAGTTGAAGATGAAAACATGAACCTTCATGAATCTGTGAGACTGAGGTTAATAGGTTGGGCCACTTGCTTAAGTAATTTAGTACAAGAATATATGATCTCTTATAGATGTCTTTCAATTACAAAGTATGACAGAGAATAGTTGTATACACCAGATTGAATACACTCACTGTAGACATGATGAGAGTGAAAGACCAAGAAAGAAATAATGATCTGAGCTGACAGTGTTAGTATGTAATTGGGACCTCCTCATATTCACATTTTGGGGATACAGGTAGGTGATTTGTAGTGTTCTACAAACAACTTGCTGCAGTAGGAAGTAGGTCACTGGAATTGTCTAAAAGTTTACTGACTGACCATCAATATACTGAATCAACTCAGTTGAAGGTATCACTGACTACTTACTTAGTTAGCTCTTTGAGACATAGTTAGTGACCAATGATAAATCCTCAGTGAATAGATAAAATGTACACTGGAACAATAGAAGAGTGATACCTCATTAAAAATGGTTGGAAAGTAAGATAGAACTAATACTGTCAGAGTTATGTGGCTAAGACAACTCTCTCCTCACCAGAAGCAGAAAAACAGACTAGATTCAGTGACATGACAGTGGAGTAAACAATGACAGGGGTGGGCACAAAAACAAACTGCAATAGTCTGCAGTGACAGCTGGCCACCAGGGTCTCACCAGCAGAATGGACAACTGCAGATGCTCCTTGTCAGTAGCTTAAGAAACTGAGTCACTGACAAGTTTTCCCTACTCATCTTTGTTAGCCATGGCTAAGAATAAACACTCTCTACATAGAGTAGCTAGGAGGAAATCTGGTTAGAATGGGTCAGTGTAGTTTCTATTCTCTGGAGTCACCACAATGTATTGACTGACAGTAAATGAGTAGGTTATTACCTTAATTCTGCATGAGGTTTGCTATCTAACTTTAGAAAATGTAGACACATTTAGGACAAATGTTTATGATACAAGTAACATCTGCCAGGCCTTGGTGGGAACGGAATGAATGTTTGTGCTCACAACTGTGCCTGGACATGTCCAAATAGTGGTCAATGTAGCAAAAGTATAACCATAATCAAGAAAGCAACATTGATCCAATTAACTAGAGTACGTGCAACACAGAGGCACTGGGACATGTTCAGTTAATGTGTCCAGGCCTATTAAAATGGTAACACATGCTAGTGTAATATCCACAATAAGAAATTAACCAGAAAACACTGTTCAGTGCCATTACTGAATTGGCTAAGAAAAGGATTTAACAATATTGTTACAGGAGATACTGAGTAGCAACATGGTGTAGTGGTTATGATACTAAACTGTTGCATTGAAGGTTATGAATTCAAAACTTGCCTGGAGTGTACAATTTTAATTTCTACATTCAGTTCAAGTACATTCTAGAAGTATCCACAAATGTCAAGAATCATTGTACTGGAATGTTCTGTAGCTGTATATATACTGCATGTGTTCTGGCTGCAGGCAGTTTCCTCCGCGCTCTTGTATGTGCAAGTGCTGAATAAACCTTTGTTAAGTGAAGTTAGTGTTTGTCATTCATCTAATTACACCTTCTTCTACATGACATTATTCTGGTGGAGACCCTGGGTATTGGAACTTATGATAGCGCACATTATCGATGCCACAGTGCCTCCCATCAGGCCATGACAAAGCCATCGTTTATGTGGCGAGAAACCTGAGTTCAAGCCACATTCAACAAATCGCAATGTATCGGAGACAGAAGAAGAAGAGGATGTTATGATGACAGCAACTGTGTGCCATCACATTAGACTTCCTTCTGGGTTCTCTGGTGATGATGGCCAAGGTCCAAAAGAGTGGTTGAAGGTCTATGAGCGTATAGCCAAATTTAACAAATGGGATGACACCATATGTTTGGATAACATATTTTTCTACTTGGAGGGCACTGCCAAGCAATGGTATGAGAACAAAAAGCAGAAGTTCACAAGCTGGGAAATATTCCAGGTGGAACTGCGCAAGTATTTCGGCAACACACAATGACAGAAGTGCAAGGCTGAAAATAAATTAAAGTGCAGGATACAGTGTCCAGGACAAACTACAGCATCCTACATTCAAGACGTCTTGGAGCTGTGTAAAATAGTGGATCCTAGAATGAAGGAAGAAGAAAAGGTTGCACATCTCATCAAGGGTGTTGCTGAGGACATGTATCAAGCCCTACTCCTGAAGGAGGTTTCGACAGCAGTCAACTTCATAAAATGGTGCCATTATATCAAGACAATGCATCAAAAAAGATCTACACGCAAGAAGTTTGAATGGCTTACAAACGCTGTATTGATGTGTGTGATGGAGGAAGGAACTGATTCCACAAGTGTTCTTCATCAGATAGTGAGAGAGAAAGTTCAGAAGACACTTGGATTGCACGGTGAGCAAAAAACCGAGGCGCTTCAAGAGGTCATAAGGGAGGAAGTGGAACAGACATTGAATCCAATCTCTCATCTATCATTTCCCTTTAAAACAGTGGAAAAGTCGTGACCCAGGTGAAGTTATGTTCCTACAATGCCTCATGAGGTACCTGTTTGGGCACCAAGGAAGATAGATGTCCAGAGGACCCAGGATAACCAACCAGTGTGTTTCCACTACGGACGACCAAGACATGTGGTGGACTGTTGCTGAGAAAGGCGGCGGATATTTGATTATGCCCATGCCTGAAGACAGCAGACTGATCTTAGCCGACACCAACCCCTGGATGACGAAGATGAACAAGAAGATGTGAGTGCAAGACGACGTAGGTCACCATCACCGCAAGCTAGCTGCTGGAGAGGACGCTCCCCAACTCGCCAATCAAGGTCTCCATCGCTGTTTAGAAGCTCCAGCCCATCACCTAGCTGCCCCAACCTGGAAAACTAAAGGGTGTGACCTTCCTTGGAGGTGAGGCCGCCGAAGAGAAAAAACCTCCGCCGTCGATCACCACAAAAATGATAAGAAACTATCTTGATATCCTCATGGATGGCCGACCAGCCCAAGCTCTTGTGGACTTTGGAGCACCATATTCAGTCATTTCAGTGAAGTACCGTTGCCAGTTGCAGAAAACCATATTTGTCGACAGTAAAACATCTCTGCTGAAGGTGGCTAAAGGGAAATATGTAAAACCTACAGGAAAATGTACCATTTGTGTGGGTATAAATGGCCATACACAGCCCTTAGAATTCATCACCTTACAAGAGTGTAGTCATGACGTCGTACTCAGGTGGAACTTTTTGAAAGCTTCTCAGGTAATTATAGATTGTGGTCGCTCAAAGATTATGCTAGACGAGATGAGATACTGTGGACAGGAAGATGTGCATCCGTGTGTTTGGAAACTATGTGTTCTGGATGAAGTGATCATTCCTGCAGTCAGCACTAGAAAGGTAAATGTCACATGTCATGCCATGCATCAACCCATGGATCTTGTAGTGGAATGTAAGAGAAGCATACTACTGAAGAATAACCTGATCATCCCAGCCTCTGTCATCTCGTTTAAGAACAGATTCAGTGAATTGTGGATAGTTAACTGTCACTGAGAACTGCAGATCCTTCCAAGATGCATGTGCTTAGCAAACAGTGAGCCATTAATTGAAGAACAGCTGAGCGTCATAGAAACCTCCCATGCCGAGTCTGTGGGTGAAATTAGCACTACCACTACGAGACAAGCTCGACTATCACCAGACCCCATGAAGGAACAACAGGAGAAGCTGCTTGCCATTCTTCAAGAGTTCTCTGAATGCTTCAATCCAAATGTGAAGAACAAATTAGACAAATTGACAGTGAAGCACTGGATTAACGCTGGATACTATCGACCAATGAGCCAGAGAGCTCGTCAAATAGTTCGCGACGAGGTAGAGAAAATGATGAAGAATGACATCATTCAGCCTTCGCAGAGCCCATGGTCATAACCAGAGGTCCTCATCAGGAAGAAGAATGGCAGTTGGTGCTTTTGTGTTGATTACATTAAGCTTAATAAGATAACTAAAAAGGACGTTTACCCTCTTCCACAAATTGACGATACACTAGATTGTCTGAAGGGGGCTAAGTTTTTCTCAGCCATGGACATGTACTTGGGATACTGGCAAATCGAAGTAGATGAGGCTGATCGTGAGAAAACTGCAATCATCATCCCTGAGTGCTTGTATAAGTTTAAGGTAATGCCTTTTGGTTTGCATAAAGCACCAGCAACTTTTGTACGGATGATGGATAATCTTCTAAGTCACCTGAAGTGAAAGATGTGCCTTTGTAATTTAGGTGACATTTGATGAACATGTAAAAAGACTGGGAGCCATTCTTAAGTGTCTCCAACAAGGCAGACTGAAACTTAATCCAAGAAAGTGTCTCTTTGGAGCAAAAGAAATCAAAATACTTGGACACCTTGTGTCAAATGAAAGTGTACATCCAGACCCAGAAAAGGTGACATCTATAACGGAATTTCCTATTCCTAAAAGTATTAGAGAAGTGAGAAGCTTCCTTGGATTATGTTCTTATTGCCGTCATTTTATCAAAGACTTTTGTATCAAAGCCAGGCCACTCCAAAAGTTGTTAAAAGCCGATGCTAAATTTATCTGGGGTGGTGCTCAACAAGATTCTTTTGATGTGCTGTGAAAAGCTCTGATGACTGACCCTGTACTTGGTCTGTATGATGAGAGAGCACCTACAAAACTACACACAGATGCCAGTGGGTATGGGACCAGTGCTGTTCTGGTGCAAATTTCGGATGGAAAAGAGAAGGTTATAGCCTATGCTTCTAGGACACGTACAAAAGCTGAGAGAAACTACTCAACTACAGAAAGAGAATGTCTTGCTGTGATATGGACCATGTTCAAACTTTGACAGTATCTCTATGGAAGGTCATTCACAATTGTTACAGACCATCATTCACTTTGTTGGTTGACAGGTCTCAAGGACCCAACAGGATGACTCACCAGATGGGTACTATGTCTTCAAGAGTATAACATTACCTTAGTGTACAAAAGTGGAAGAAGACACCAAGATGCTGACTGTTTCTCAAGAAACCCTGTGCAAGACCATCAAGAATTTGATGAAGATAATGCCTGTCTCACTGCACTCCAGGATCTCTCTGCTGAGCAGAAGGACACCAAGATATCTCAAATTATGCTTGCCTTAAATTGGTCAGAGGATGTGAAAGGACAATTTAAGGTAGTTAATAGATTACTTTGCAAGAAGAAATTTGACCCGCTTGGAAAGAGGTGGCTTCCAGTGATTCCCAAACGCATGTGCTCAGATGTTCTACAGAAATTCCATGACACACCTGAGGACAGACATTTCGGATTTATTAAGACCTACGATAGAATCCACAAGAGATTTTTCTGGCCAGGTTTATTTAGGAGTGTCTGTCACCATGTGTCGCACTGTAGAGAGTGCCAGAGGAGAAAGGCAGTTCCTCAGAAACCACCTGACTGACTCATACCAATTCCACCAGCCAAAACGCCTTTCCAGCATGCAGGGATTGACCTTCTTGGACGATTTCCAATGTCTGCTTGTGGCAATAGATGGATTATTGTTTGCACTGATTATCTGTCATGCTATGCCATTACAAAAGCTGTGAAAAAAGCTGAAGCATTTGAGGCAGCCAAATTAATCGTGGAAGACATTGTATTAAACTACAGTGCCCCAAGGTCGTTTTTTACGGATCGAGGGAAAGTTTCTCAATGGAATTTTGTGACAGAGATAAACCATTGGTGCAACATTACTCATCACATGACGACTGCCTGCCATCTGCAAACTAACGGGCTTACTGAATACCTTAATAAGACCTAGGCTGACATGCTATCAGTGTTCATCAATGTTGAGCAGAGCAAATGGGATGAGGTGCTACATTTCATGACATTTGCCTACAACAGCACCAAACAAGACACCACAGGATTTATGCCATTTTTCCTGGTGCATGGGCATGAGGCGACTACGACGATGGGCACTGTATTTCTGTTACAGTCTGATGACGTGGATGGGGACTTCAGCGGCCAGGTGTTAACCAGAGCTGAGGAAGCTCTGCAGTTAGCTTGACTCCGCATGCTGCAGGCTCATGAAAATGATCGCCAAAGGTATGACACAAGCCACCACCCTCTTGTCTACCAGCCTGGTGACCTTGTCTGGATCTTCACTCCTGTTTGGAAGGTCGGTCTCTCTGAGAAACTCCTCAGGCGCTACTTCAGTCCTTATAAGGTTGTAAGACAGTTGTTTGATGTTACTTATGAAGTTGAAGATTTCAAGACCATGAAAGATCAGAGATCAGAGATCAATGTTGAGCAGAGCAAATGGGATGAGGTGCTACATTTCATGACGTTTGCCTACAACAGCACCAAACAAGACACCACAGGATTTATGCCATTTTTCCTGGTGCATGGGCATGAGGCGACTACGACGATGGGCACTGTATTTCTGTTACAGTCTGATGACGTGGATGAGGATTTCAGCAGCCAGGTGTTAACCAGAGCTGAGGAAGCTCTGCAGTTAGCTTGACTCCGCATGCTGCAGGCTCATGAAAATGATCGCCAAAGGTATGACACAAGCCACCACCCTCTTGTCTACCAGCCTGGTGACCTTGTCTGGATCTTCACTCCTGTTCGGAAGGTTGGTCTCTCTGAGAAACTCCTCAGGCGCTACTTCAGTCCTTATAAGGTTGTAAGACAGTTGTTTGATGTTACTTATGAAGTTGAAGATTTCAAGACCATGAAAGATCAGAGATATCATCCACGTCCTTCAAATGAAGCCCTTCAAGGTTCCTGCCATCCAGGGTAAATTCAAAGCTCCAGCGACACGCAGTAACCGGAAAGGTGACAAAAAGTGTAGCAGCAAAAGAAGTTCTAAGAAGATCATTGCCAGTGCAGGCATCAGTCATCAGGAGTCAGAGTATGCAGGATCGATGACTCGTTCCCAGACTAGGACGACGTAATGCCGAGACACTGTTCTCTTAAGGAAGAAGCAATGAATGAGAAGAAGACGAGTAGCAATGTGGTGTAGTGGTTATTTTACTGAACTGTTGCATTGAGGGTCGTGAGTTCAAAACTTGCAAAGAGTGTACAATTTTAATTTCTACATTCGGTTTGAGTACATTCTAGACGTATCCACAAATGTCAAGAATCATTGTACTGGAATGTTCTGGCTGGAGGCAGTTCGCTCTGTGCTCTTATATGTGTAAGTGCTGAATAAACCTTTGTTAAGTGAAGTTAGTGTTCGTCATTCATCTAATTACACCTTCTCCTATGTGACAATATTTCTAAACATGGCCTAACAATGTTATAATTATAACATAGAAGAAAATGGTGCATAACTGATCGCCACACACAGTTTACATTGTTTAACTTCAGTTAACTTCAAGAGAAGACTGTCATGACTTTACACTCTAGTGCACGTGCCATACATTATCGCCAAAATAACATAAAATAGTAAATGAATAACATGGAAAATACAGTAGAACATAATGTCAAAATAATAAGATAACTGCGACTTAAGCACATAATAAAAAGTTGTATTGCAAACTGACTTGAGCAATAGACTTCCCATAGTGTGATCATATTAATCATAGCGTATTTGTACCCTTCAGATTTGAATCTTGAACTGGCAGGGCTATTCTTAACCTTTTCCTTCAAAATGAGTGTGTTGACAACACCTCAGTGTTAATTCTGACATGGTGTTAACTGTTGGTGTGAGTTCTCCTCAAGGGTGCTGCTTTCCCTTGTTCCTTCCAAGTACCTATTATCTGATTATTAAGTGAAAATGGATGTGATGTGATGTCATCATAAGGTCCACTGTTGCATTCATTAGAACTGTTCCCTTATGACTTACCTGCAATGAAGGCCCTTGTGGAGTTGATGATATCGTCATGCAGCAGCAGTCACTGGTGACTGACTTACCAGCAGTGACACTGACTTCGTGCTCAATACCTTCATACAGATTGCCACACATATCAATACCATAACTTCTTTTATTTATATTGTTTGACATTCTGTTATTGACCTCTAGCATTTGTGACATAGTCTTAGAAGTGGTTACTACACACATCAAAAAAATTTTTGGATCACCCCTGTTCCCAAAACTCCTTAAGATAGACATTGACTGTGGTTATTGTATCACAGCCACAGTCCCTTCAACTATTCAGAGATGTCACTAAACCTGCCCAAAGATGTGAACAACCATGCATGAGGAGCACCTATTAGACTGAGGGGCTCTGACAGCCAATCAGTTCCAGTCGTTCCACCAGGAAGAAGGTACACAGCTCATGTTGTCTGTAGTTAACCATTCCATTCACATGGTTCGATCACATCTGCATTGTTACTTTGTGCCAGGAAGGACTCTCGACAAGGAAAGTGTCTAGGCATCTCAGAGTGAACCAAAGTGATGTTGTTCAGACATGGAAGAGATACAGAGACACAGAAACTGTCGATGACATGCCTTGCTCAGGATGCCGAAGGGCTACTACTGCAATGAATGAATGCTACCTATGGATTATGCCTCAGGGGAACCCTGACAGCAATGCCACCATGTTGAATAGTGCTGTTCATGCAGCCACAGGACGTTGTGTTACAACTTAAACTGTGTGCAATAGGCTGCATGATGCACAACTTCACTCCCCACGTCCATGGCGAGGTCCATCTTTGCAGCCATGACACCATGCAGCATGATACAGATGGGTTCAACATGCTGAATGGACCACTCAGGATTGGCATCACATTATCTTCACCGATGAGTGTCACATATGCCTTCAACCAGACAATTGTGGGAGACGTGTTTGGAGGCAACCGGCAACCCGGTCAGGCTGAACAGTTTAAACACATTGTCCAATGAGTACTGCGAGGTGGAGGTTCCCTGCTGTTTTGAGGTGGCATTATGTGGGGCCAGCATACACCACTGCTGGTCATGGAAGGTGCTGTAATGGCTGTATGATACGTGTATGCTATCCTCTGACCAATAGCACAACCATATCGGCAGCATATTGGCGAGGCATTCATCTTCATGGATGACAATTCGTGCCCCCATCATGCACATCTTGTGAATGACTTCCTTCAGGATAACAACTGTGCTCGACTAGAGCGGCCAGCATGTTCTCCAGACATGAACCCTATTGAACATACCTGGGATAGACTGAAAAGGGCTGTTTATGGAAGACATGACCCACCAACTAGTCTGAGGTCTACACTGTATCACCGTTGAGGAGTGGGATGATATGGACCAACAGTGCCTCAATGAATTTGTGGATAGTATGCCATGATGAATACAGGCATGCATCAATGCAAGACGGAGTGCTACTGGGTATTAGAAGTACCGGTGTGTACATCAATCTGGACCACCACCTCTGAAGGTCTCACTGTGTGGTGGTACAACATGCAATGTGTGGTTTTTGACAGCAATAAAAAGTGCAGAAATGATGTTTATGTTGATCTCTACTCCAATTACAGGTTCCAGAACTCTCATAACCGAGGTGATGGAAAGCAGTTTTTGATGTACAGGTACAAGTGAGTCACAAATATTCAGTGTGTTTCCGTAATAGTTTATCGATAGCCATTAAGGTGATGGATGTACAAGAATTGTAGTGGTAACTTGTATTGTATTCAGATATACATTTGGTAAATGGATAAACTGAAAATTTCTTATGTAAGGGTAGGTACTCCTATTGGAACAGGCTACACTTTATTGCGTATTCTGTTGAGATGTGAAGTGACTTTTGCTGCCTTAGGTGAGTGAAGCTCACCAACTAAGTGCTCACCAAACCACATACAGCATGAGTAACTGTTATGTGCCCTCAAAGTTCATTACAGTCTGAGTGACATTCTACCAGCCTGCACCAGGCAGTGAGGGAGGGACATGGGGAGTCAGTAGTGTGTCTTACATGCTGAGTATCTAAATGTGTGTGCGCCAACGTGGACCAATAATGATTCTGTGATTGTGTAAGGTCAGAGTTCAACTTATTTTCACAAGTTTGCAGTTGGATGATATTGTCAATAGCAATGGAGAAGTGTTCCAGAGAAGTAGAGTCTCACAGGAAAAAATAATGCAAATTTGCATTTAATTCAGCATCAAATTTGGTATGCCTTAAATGCACAGTAGAAACATATTGCCATAGTTTCAAAATCAGATAATAATCACAAATAAAGTCAAAACACTCATAAACAATATTGTTTTCCCTATTTGTATTCTTGCAAACAACGCATACTGTTGTTAGTAGTCACTCACAGGATGAGTGACAATGTTGTGTTACTGTAAAGGGCTTAAAGCTAAAGCAGCAACTTTCACAGTAGTGATTACAAGCAATGAAGTCAAAATTAAGTGTAGTGGTTTGTGTCATTTCCTAAAGCCTTCCAAGAAACAGACATGGACCATGGAATACATGGGCAGCACAGCAAGCAACACTTCTTAAGGGGGCTGTGGATGGTCTGGCTTATTTCATCTGTAGAGTGCACATATGTGAGCTGTTTGGTCTGGCCCACAGGCATCCTAAGCAAACATTCTCATTCTTCAGATGGGGCCTGCTGCAGAGTCATCTGCTGGGCCATTGAGAAAATACGAAACTGAGGCAAGGATTGATGAATTGATGGTAGTTGGTTTGTTGTGTTTCCTCTTTACGACGGTTAAATAACAAGGGAAATTTTCAACTGCTAGAATGAAAGAGGAAGGTACAATGGGTATACAGTAAACATTAGACTAGTATTAAAGCAGTAGCACAACTAATTTATATAAGATTGTGTGTGGGTCATACTAATGCACAATTCCTCTAAGCCTGCTCTGCAGTGTTCCAGTCGTAACACTGCAGGAAGTGAGACGCATGGCGAGGTGCAGCAGCGTGACAGAAATGCACTGTGCAAGCTACTGCAGTGCCCAGATGTTGTCTATGTTTTGTCTCAATAATGAAGGTACAATGCATTTCAGAAGAATGAGGATTTAATAATTGATCAGGAATACAATGTTGAAACACCAAAACATGACTGATAGGGAACACTCCACTGCTTGGTTAAGGAATATAAATGTACCACAAAATTTTCTGGAAACACAGGTGTGTATGAAGAGAATATATAGACTAAGGAACAAATGGCATAACTATACAATGCAACAAATAGTAAGATTGATTGAATTTAGGTTTAATAAGAAAATAATAATTGGAAATATATCTGTGGATTAGTACTGTCATTTTCAGCTGGGATTCTGGAAACAGTTCCTCCCCACATGCCCAAAATGGCTGGCTTCATTAAGAACATGTTCCTCTGCCAAATGGGCCTGTTACCAGGTTAGCAGAATCATCCAAAATCCAGCAGAAAATCAGTCACTTGGGGTACCCTTGGAAATTCATACTTAATGTGGTTCACATCAGCACCATTTCAGTAGGGAATCAGTTGAAAAATACTGTCAATCCCTTGCCTAACCATTTACTTGATCAAAACAGGGTTCGTTATCAACAGGTGACTATCAACTATGCCTTCATTGTTGATTGTTTGAACAACTCATGGCAACTGAGGATTGTACAGTATCTGCTGAAAAAACAAGTAAATGTCTTGCTTCAAACAAGAGGATCAAGAGAATCTGATGGAGGAAAATGAGACAGTCAGATAATAAAGAAATTACTGGTGTAAGGATACCTGCAGTTCCAAAGATGTAATTACTTATACTAACCCATTATTGGCAGGATATATCATTAATAGGTAGACAACAGCATTGAAAGGGTACATTTTTACTCCCATAATTACACGCTAGAGGGTTACTTCCAAAATAGCTCAACGGCTCCAAACTCTTAAGGAGACGGTAAGTTTTGAAGGTCTTCCATTTTTCGGCCTTTTGGCTGAGAACTGTGCCATGGGGGTTGAAGAGCAAGGGTGGCCAAATCCTCTGGAAATTCAGATCATAACACAAGCAAGTACACATTTTGTGTTCCCAGTCCAGCACATTCAAGTGTTACCACAACCATGTTTCTGTCAGAGTGGCAGAACCTATAACCTTCCATCGAGCATCAGAGAAGTTTGTCACAGGATTCATCATAAGTGAACTTGAGATATACAGTGCTGAAGATGATAGATAAGTGGATACCTAGCAGCTCTTTTGGGTCGACATGTATCACGTCGCATAAAAATCTCTGCACTTCATTGACCTTGAGTCTAGAGTACGTAGCGCCGAACTTCAGCTTGATCATGGCTTTCGGATATGAACAGTGTTCTGCAGAATTTCCAGACTGTGGAGCCACTACTATTCAGTCAAGTAGCTCCTCAATTGGCACCACGAGACTGACTGCACACTGTAACAGTCTCCTCACCAAGGCAAAATCCTTCGCAGTACCGGGAAATGGACCCACATCCTCCACATGGCAGCCATCTACACTAACCACTACGCTACGGTGGTGGACATTAGTGGATAGATTCGTAAAAATGACAGTAATAAAGTGGAAATTGGAAACATCTCAACAAAAGAAAGGCATAATCCTACATCCAGTGAACCAACAAGTCAAAAGCCAAAAACACCAAGAGTCCCACTGCTGGAAGAAAAACAGGATTTTTCTCTACTAGATATGCTAGTGCAAAAGGTGATGTATATGGTCAAGCAAGAAATAATATATTACCTCTATCTAATTTTAAATTTCTCTGTGTGAATGTTCTATCACTGCCCAACAAACCTAATGAAACAGAAACAATGTTAAATGACCTGAATTATACTACTGCCATATGCTTTACCAAACACTGTCTTAAACAAGATATGTTAGAGCTTGCTACAACTTGCAATCATGTTTTGTAGGGAAATATCAAGTCATAGGGGCTTCTGTGTATATGTTAAAGAAAATACTGAATTCAACAGTGTAACTAAATATCACAATCTGTCCAGTGAACAGGTATAGAATTCACTATAGTATAATTACCAAGGCAAAATACAATTATTATTTGTGTGTTCAGGTCAATAGATTGAAACAAAAATGGAGGAACTTTTGGAAGAAATTAAATCTTCCAAGGAAAATTTACTTATATGTGATGTTTTCAACATGGATTTATCAAAATCCAATAAATTCAAAGACAATATAAATTTACTATTATCATCAAGTATAAGCTCAGCTGTAACTCAACCAACTTGTGAAATAGTAACTTCTGCATCTATCATTGGCCAGATTTTGATAAACAGATGTAAAAATGCCTCTTACACACAAGTGCTAAACATAGGTTTTAGCAATCGCTACACTCACATTCTTACGATGGATGTTGGAGGAAATCCACAACTCCATGGAATAAGGCACACCACAAAGAATTTCACTACTAAAAGTATAGAATAGTATTGTTTTCCCCACGAAGTGCGAAAACTGGAGTTGTGCATACAGCTGTAATGGTACCAATGAAAAATATGGTAAGTTTGTGGCCACATTTACTCATTATTTTTATTTATTCAATTTTTGAAGTAGCTTTCCACAAGAAAACAACTACATTTAGTTCTATTTAACAAAACAGATGCATCACAAACGGTATAATTATCATCTCAAAATAAGAGGAGATAGTATGAGGACTCCTAGAAAATTACTAGTCCTGGTTTTATTACCTACTTCAAAAGATGCAGACACATACTAAACCAAGTTATTTCAGGAACAAACAAAAAATTAGAAAGTGACAAACTAATATGTAATTACAAGAATAAAACTATGGCAACCTGGCAAATCATAAAAAGAGAAATGAGTGCAATGTCTGTTAATTACAGTAATATAGAGGCAATTATGAATAGTGAATTGTGGTTCATTTGTCTCATAACATATATGTAACCAAATCATTTGATTCAGGTACAAGAGACACAATAAACTAACTAACACCAAGTAAGTGGCTACTGCTTTCAACAACCATTATGTCTCAAACATACCATAGCACAGCAGTTGATAAACACATCATGACAAGCAGCCAGACAATAAGAGAGTACAATGAGATCAAAAAGTTATTACAAGTATGTTATTCCTGTACTCAGCAATACCTGGATTACCTAATAAATATCCAGTGAGTACTAATGAGATAGCAGATGCTATCTCCAAATCTAATGCAACATTTACTGTAGAAACACTAGCAGCCATAGTAAATTTGAGGGTGATGTATTTCAAATAGACAAAAACTGCAAAAGTGACACCTCTGCATAAGAAGGGTGCAAAAGGTGAAAGTGCTAACTGTAGGTCAGTTTCAGTTTTATCAGGCTTCAGCAAAATTATGAAAACTGTTCCTTAGGAGATCAAATGCCTTCTTAAATAAAGAAGTGCTGATAAATGACTCACAACATGGTTTCAGAGCTGGAATATAAAGCCAGTCAACGATTTTTGCCTTTTTAAATGAAATACTATAAACATCATGTATCTGGAATATTTCTTGATCTTAGTAAAGTCTTTGATGTTAGTGATCATTACATTCTCATGCATAAGTTAAGTAATTGTGGAATTAGAGGCCAGTTTAAAAGGTGGATTCAATTATATGTAGGATGGAACTTAAATAGTGGCAACACTGCTGTGGAGACACTATGCAATTGAATTGACTATTGTCGCTGATAGCACCTACCTGACCTCTGAGCAAATGGACTCGCCCATCACCAGCATCCACACAATCGAGGGAAACCCAGTCACTTGTGAGCGAGCGATCTAATGTAACAGTGTCACTACGTTTTTGAAACAGGAACAATGGAGTTGGATCAAAATTGAATGTGCCAGAGGTCGTACAGCATGACGCTGTATTGTAACACTGGATGAGACATGGGCCACATCGTATAAGCCAAATCTGAAACACCAATCCAATGAATGGTGTCATTTTGGGTTGCCGCAAAAGTTGGAAGTGAATTTGAGCCCCAGTATGGTGAAAGTTATGGTGATTCTCATGTACGACCGTGATGGTGTGATGCTAATGCATTACATTCCTCCACGGCAGACCATCAATGCACAGTATTACTGTTCATTTTTGGAGCATCACCTGTGACCAGCATTGTGAAAGAAGCGATGACACTTTCTGCGCAACCCACCCATCATTTTGCAAGACACTATGTGGGCGCATACAGTGCAAACTGTGGTTGCCCTGTTTGGTTGATTGTCGGGGGAAGTACTGTACCATCCACCATACTCCCCATACTTAAGTCCTTGTGACTTTGATTTGATTCCGAAGTTAAAGGAACCAGTTTGTGGCATTTGCTTCAGAACTGTTCCAGAGATTCAACAGGCAGTAGACTGTTCCATTCACACCATCAACAGAACAGACTCTGCTAACAGTATACTATACCTTCCACATCACTGACAACGGGTTCTACACAACACTGGTGACTACTCTGAAGGATAGTAACAGGTGCAAACACGTAACTCTTTTGTATCAGTTGTGAATAAATAGTTGCCACTATTTAGGTTCAACAATCAATAGCAAATTACAAAATAAAATACATAGACAGTGAAACACAAAAAATTCTTGTTCTTACAAGGAAAAAAGTATGGAGTCCTAAAAGGGTCAGTTCTGAGACCTGTACAATTTCTTTTATATCTAAGGGACTTGGCTGGCAAAATAAATGATGAAACCACAATACTCATGACAGATGACATTAACATTCTAATTAAAACACACAGTGAAGAAAATCTGCAGGAAACTGCAACATCGATTATGCATAGTTTAGCACAGTCATTCAGGACCAGCACACTTGTCAAAAATTCTGAAAAAAACTGTGGCAGTTAACCTTCACATTTCAAAAATCTCCATTCTGCCTATCCTGTTTTCATCATTGATGGAATAATGACTCAAATGTGATTAATAGAAAAATTTAGGCATACATATTCAGGAGGATTTAAAGTGTGCTATGCACCTTAACAATCCAAATAAAAATCTAAAAACATGTATGTATGCTGTTACGATTTTCACTCAAAATACAAGATGCTCATTGGCAGTGACAATGTAACATGGCAGTATACATTCACTATTGATGCAAAGAATAAGTTTTTGGAGAAATTCCACAGTTAAAAAAAACTAAATGCAGGGCTTCCTGTAGAGCCCTTCTTAAAGTCTGAA
Source organism: Schistocerca piceifrons (assembly GCF_021461385.2). Lineage (NCBI taxonomy): Eukaryota > Metazoa > Arthropoda > Insecta > Orthoptera > Acrididae > Schistocerca > Schistocerca piceifrons. The sequence continues at coordinate 192,095,651 of NC_060149.1, forward strand.
AATACTGTCTCTGTCACATATGTATATCGATGAAGTTTTGGTACTAATTTTTACGAAAGGGATCATCTTAAAAAAAATCTTCAAACATTACTATTGAGGGAGAAGTTCGGGTTGGTTACACCAAACAACACCCATTTAGCAGTAGTTCATTTATTCACCTAAACACATGCAAGGCTCACAAAGAACTGAACATGGCGGAACAGCCCAAAGACAATGCTCAGAGTTCAAAGACGATGCTCAGAGTCCAAAGATGAACGCATATCGATGCTGGTGTCGATCTCATCAGCACCACGTAGCCCCCCCCCCCCCCCCTCCCTCCACAGTACGGAGTACTCTTGAGATTCCGGGCGGGGGGGGGGGGGGTTACTAAGATGTCGGCAGGGGTGGTCCGCAGGAGGCAGACCACGGTCAGCTCTACAGCATCGTCAGGGAGCTGTGTGGCTAGATGTCGTGAAGGAAGGTTTGGCCACCGAACCTGGAAGTCGCTGAAGCGAGCCGGGCGTCGTACTGGGCGTGCTGGTTGTGCGGTGACAGGTAGGCCGGCGGTTTGGGGTGGAACGGAGCAACGACAACGATGTCTCTGGTGGGCATGGCGAACACATGAAGCATGTCCAGGTCGACGTCGGGCGGGAGGGGAACACATTTCACCAGGTGGTAGGGAATGATGGAGGTTGTTTCATGAGCACTGGATGAAGAGAAACACACGACAAACAGTGTATAATCAGGCAGTATTATTGAGATGTCATGGATTATGTCCAGGGGGACAGGCATGAACACCTTGAGCGAGGGCACGTTATAGATGGGGGGCCATGAGAAACCTCGACAGGGCGAGGCAGGCAGTGGTGGAGAGGTCGTAGGGACCGGCAAAGGGCTCGGCGGCGAGGGCATGATCGTAGGTAAGCTCGACGTGGGGAGCATGTGGTCACTCAATGGAGTGCGTGACACCGGAGTAGAGGGCGAGGTCGGAGGAGAGCTCGACGATTGGAACTGGAAGTCACTCGATTGAGTGTGTAAGTCCGATGTGGAGGGAGTGGTCGGAGCATCATGAGCCACGACAGTGAGTGGCGTGGTCGTGGCCTGAAGGGGGGCAGAAGAAGGCTGAACATGAGCAGGCTTAAGTCTGTTGAGAGAGACTGTAACAGATGAATCTTTCATCTGGATGTCATAGGTGTTGGCTGAGCGCCGGAGAACTCGGTACGGGCCAGTATATGGAGGTTGGAGGGGAGCACGGATAGTGTCATCTAGGAGCATGATGTACTCACAATTGTCCAGAGATTTCGGGACGTGAAACTTAGGGCGGGAATGGCTGACGGGCGGAAGGATATGGAGGTGGATGAAGTGGCGTCTGATGCGGTCAACGAAGGAAGGTAAGTCAGACTGAGGGAGAGAAGTGGAAGGGCTCACAAGTTCGCCAGGGAGAACAATGTTCTGGCCATATACGAACTCGGTTATCGTGCCTTTGAGGTCTTCCTTATGGATTGTACGAATGCCGAGTAGCACAAGGGGAAGGGCCTCCATCCATAGAGAGACGTGGCATCGAAGAGCCGCCTTGTGAGTGCAGTGCCAGCGCTCAACTAGCCCGTTACTTTGCGGATGATATGCTGTTGTATGGATGTGCCGGATGCCGCAAATGTTACAAATCCCATTGAACAGAGCCCCCTCAAATTGTCTGCCCTGGTCAGTCATGATGATAGCTGGACATCCAAAACGCGATACCCATGACTCAACGAAAGCTCGAGCAACAGTTTCTGCTGTCATATTGGGAAGGGGGACAGCCTTGATCCAGCGAGTTTTTCAGTCAGTAGACGAGAGAACATAACAAAAGCCGTTAGAGTGGTAGAGAGGGCCGACAATGTCAATATGAATATGCTGGAAACGCCCAGGAGGGATCAAAAAGGATTCGAGGGGGGATGAAGTGTGCTTGTGTACTTTGCAGCGTTGGCACGTGACGCAGGAGCATACCCATTGCTGGCAGTCCTTGTTGACATTTCTCCACACAAAGCACTCTGCTACAAGGCTGGCGGACACACGAACACCGGGGTGGGCTAAATTATGCAATGCGTTGAAGATAGCTCGACGGAGCGTGGTTGGGACGAGAGGGCGTAACGAGCCAGTACTGTTGTTGCACCATATCTCACCAGAAATTCCAGGGAAGGTGGTTCGGCTGAAGTGTAGTGAAGAAGTAGAGTCTGAAATCAGGTTTTGTGTTTCCTCATCGGCCGGTTGGAGGTTAGGCAGTTCAGAGAGGTCTAACAGCGAATGGATGGCGTCGACTCGTGAAAGGAAATCAGCAACTATATTCTCAGCACCCTTTATGTGTCTGACATCAGTGGTGATCTGAGATATGAAGTCCATGCATCTGAAGCGGCGAGGAGGCGGGTCAGCTGGTGGGTTTGTAATGGCCACAGACAGGGGTTTGTGGTCTGTTAACACATAGAAAGGACGTCCCTCAACGTCAGTCATAAAATGCTTGATCGCTTTGTAGACTGCGAGCAACTCCCTGTCAAACGCGGAATACTTCCATTGTGCATTGGTGAGCTTGCGCGAGAAGAACTGCAGAGGCGAAGTTTGGCCGTCGATTGTCTGGCTGAGGACAGCACCAATGGCAGTATCGCTCACGTCTGTGGTGATGAAAAGCTGTGCATTGGGATGAGGATGTGCAATGGTGCAGGCCTGGGCAAGAAGATTTTTGAGGGCCGTGAAAGTGTCAGTCGCAGCAGGGGTCCATGGAACGGGCCGAGATCCAGAAGTGTTGGTGGCTGCCAAGGCATCTGTCAGTGGAGCCTGAATCTCCACAGCCTGAGGTAGATGTCAACGATAACAATTAACCGTAGCCAGAAAGTGCCGGACCTCTTTGAATGACTAATGTCTGGGTAGGTTTAGAATTGTTTGTACTTCCCCAGGGGGCGGTGAAATGCCATAAGCAGAGACCCGAAAACCAAGAAAAGTGACAGTGGGTTGATGTAGCTGCAATTTGTCCTGGTTGGTCTAGATGCCTGCTGCCACGAGAGTTTTCATAACAGTTTGCACGTGTCGAATGTTGTCCTTGACGGAGGAGCTGAACACAAGAATGTCATCAAGATATGCAAAGCAGAATTTTAGGTCGAATAGCACTTTGTTGATGAAGCGTTGCCAGGTCTGGGTTGCGTTTTTCAGACTGAAGGGCATGAATCGAAACTGAAATAACCTGATTGGGGTGGTGATTGCTGTCTTCTCGATGTCTTCAGGTGCCATGGGGATCTTGTGGTAGGCCCATTTGCAATCAATGACAGAGAACGTAGGTCGCACCTGCGAGGAAACTGGTAAAGTCGGCAATGTTGGGTATGGGGTACGTGTCCATAATTGTTCGTGAATTTAGTCAACGGTAGTCTACGCACATGCGCCAGGTCCCGTCTTTCTTGGGTGTCATATGTATCGACGTAGACCAGCTACTGGCAGAGGGTTCAATGACGCCAGAGCTTAGTAGATCAGAAATCTGATTTTTAAGGTCGGAGAGGCGCTTGTGACAAAGTCGTCATGGTTTACAGGAGACCGGGGGACCTGGCGTGAGGCGACGCTTGTGAACCGTGCTGTTGGTGACGACGGAAATGTTGCCGGCGGCGCGGGAGGCGATTTGTTTACAATGTGTGGCGGGCGGGGCAGGGGAGGCGTGGTTGTGGTGTTCGGAGCCACTCGGCAGATCCAACGGGAGCCGAGGCGGCAAAGTGTCCCAGGAGTCGACGTGACAAGATGGCCCCCGGCCCAAAGCAGTGGCACCATGGTCGGGTGAGCTCGGTAGAGCTCGTGAGCCGTTAGTGAGTCCATTGTCCGATGACGTGGCCTGTGGCAGCACGGTCGCGGGCGAAACGCTTGGCACGAGTGCACTGTTTGTGTTGTCAGTGGCGGTTGCATGGCGGCGCGCAGGAGCCGAAGTTGCATAAGTTTGAGGTGCTGTTCACGAGGGGCGGGGTAGGAGCTGTCAGTTCGGGAACACGTGACACTCATCATGCATGCGCACTTGTGTCCGGCCGAGTGTCAAACGCTGCCATGTTAGGAGGGTGTGGCCCTGCGGCACTGTCAGTACAAAAAAAATGGTTCAAATGGCTCTGAGCACTATGGGACTCAACTGCTGTAGTCATCAGTCCCCTAGAACTTAGAACTACTTAAACCTAACTAACCTAAGGACATCACACACATCCATGCCTGAGGCAGGATTCGAACCTGCGACCGTAGCAGTCGCACGGTTCCTGACTGCGCGCCTAGAACCACGAGACCACCGTGGCCGGCTGTCAGTACATGTTATGGCAGTCTTGATAACACAGTTGCGAGGGAAAGTGGGAGGTAAACATATGGAGGCTCGATTTCTGGGACTGCAAGCAGATTCGTCACACTTACTGACCTTGCTTTGTCCTTGCTGTAGTGTCTGTAATTCCTTTGCTGCATCAGAGAGCTGGAGCTGTGTTTCATGGAGCTGGAGGGAGAGTTCGAAGTTTTCCTTGTGAAGGCAAGGCACTTGTGCGTGGTTTCTTGTAACGTCGTCAACAGAGATGAGTATGTACGGATGAGATGAGCCCAGACCGATGTGTCACGGGGGGGTTTGCTTGACGGAGCACAGGGGAAGTAAGGGAAGTAAGGTCCAGTGAAAGTCTGTGGTGTCGCAAGAAGTCAATGCCTAGTATAGGTTCGTCAATTCCGCACACTAAAAAATTCCACTTGAGTTTGCAGTTTGCGGAGAGTGAGATGACGTGGGAAGTTGAACCCGAGCATTGTAGTTTAGTTGAATTCACGGCTTGCAGTGAAGTATGATGAGGGAGGGTGTTCGACGACGCAAAGGACGTAGGCAGCAGCAAAACATCGGCGCTTGTGTCCACTAGGAAAAGGTATCCCGACAAAATGTCTTTAATGTAAAGTCGTCCGCAATCATCCGGTCGTTCCCGGACAGAATGGAGCACTGGGGGGTGCCTGTCATGTTGTGTGCAGGAGGCAGCACCCAGTCCTATCTGCGATTGGCGTTTGGGAAGTAGCAGGGTGGTCTGCAGTTCCGTGCCGCCTCACCAAACCATGTGTGGAAGTAACAGTACAGGTAGTGCCGTTGCATTTCCTGCGGAAAGTTCGTTGCCAGTGGCAGTGGCCAAGGTTCGGTGGCCGCAGCAGGTTTGGTTGCAGGAGGGGGCATGACTGGGCAGAGCTGGTGAAGTCCCAGGTGCTTGTTTACTGCTTCCCGGAGCAAGCGGAATGGTCAGCACGGTACGGCCACTGCCGCGTCTGGCCGCAGGGTGATGAGCCTGAAACTGAGACTTGTCAGGTAGGCAATGGCTGGCGAAATAGAGCAGTGATGCATCGTGTAGCCTGTCAGCAATTGTTATTCTATGTACGACAGGCTCAGGAGACCTTTGAGCCAGAGCAAAGTGGATGTGACGAGATAGTTTATCTGACCAGATGGCGAGGAGAGCTGTGTCAGAGAATAGATCGGCGCTGACCAGGGCACGTAGCCGTCTCCAGAGCTGGGAAGGTTTGTCGTTGCCTAGTTGCTCGACGTGGAGCACTTGCCGTATTGCTGCCTCAGTTGAGGGTGCAAGCCGACATCTGTTTGGCTAGAGTGTACTGGGTAGATGAGCCGGGGCGTCGACCAGGTCAGCAATCAAGTCCTCCTGGTCGTGGAGGTGGGTGATGAGGCACAGAAACCTGGTTGACTCGTCGAGTTTGTAATGCTTGAACACTTTGTCCACAATTTTGAACCAGATTGTAACTCTGTCGGGATTAAACAGTGGCAGCATCGGTAGGTATTGTAGAATGTTCAGAAGAACAGGTTGAGTTGAGCTCATCTTGGTACTGCCTGAATCGAGCTGTTGTTGCTGTAGTATTCGAGGAGAGTGTGCCTACAGGGGATGTGGCAACAATGGCTGTTCGGGTGGTAGCGTGAAAGTGACACATTGCGGTTGAGCGCAATCCGTAGTGACACGGAAGGCCGATGCGAGTGAGACGCCGTAATGTGTCGATTGCGGTTGCGGAAGCTCAACACGTTGCGGGTGTGTTCGGACTGACGCGTTGTGGAAGACCGACGTGGATGAGGCACTGTGAGGGGCCTAGGACGGTAGCGGAAGCTCAGATGGAGCCGGCGCGGGGGCGACAGATGAGAAAAAGCTCAAAGTTTGAGAACTCGTGTTAGTCCATGGAAAGCTCGATGTATGACCAGAGCCGGAGCCACCTGTGTTGCAGGGAGGCTGCGGAGGTGCGGGCTGTCCAGAAGCACAGTGTGGGCAATGATGTCGAACATGGGACAAGGTGTGTGAACGTTCAATGTTCATAGTCACTCCCCTCAAAACGGTGTGTGGATAAGATGAATGTTGTGGCACAAAACACTGAGGCGTAGCAGTGAGATGGAGGTGGGGGGTCAGGTACAGATAACAAGTAATTGTTCCTGTTGAAGGACGATGTATCGAAGTAGGAAGGCATGTGCTGATGCTGAACCGAGGCAGGTGCAAGCGTGCTCGGATGCTGAAGAGGTTGACCTCTGGACGAAGCAGTTCCAGTCACGTGGCTGGTATTCACGTGGTACTGCACGGATTTCTGCATGGCAAATCGTTGTCCTGGTGGTAGTAGGTTGTCCGACGAAGCATTTGCAGAAATCGGCATTGGTCCGGCACTGCACTGGAGATCCGTAAGAGGTAATTGCACAGTCGATGAGGGAAGGCACATGTGGCGTGAACGAAGGCGTTCGATAGCTGGACTCATGCACACTCCTAACCTCACTTATTGTTGCAGGCTTGAAAACGTCTGGCGAAATCGGCGGAATCATCAAGTGAGAGGCATCGTGTTGCAGTCCTGGCGGGTGTACATCGCCCACAACACTATGCATGTCGATCACAAAATCCGGCGTCAGGCACTGGGCCAAAGTCATTGTTTGAATGCTGTGTCGATGTAATACACACGAAAATAACCGCCGCGGAGGTCACGGACACAGTAAAATGGCGAAAACGGAAGACATTACAACTTGCGGTCACAAGTGAGGGAGAAGTTCCGGTTGGTCACACCAAACAACACCCATTTAGCAGTAGTTCATTTATTCACCTAAACACATTGCAAGGGTCACAAAGAACTGAACATGGTGGAACAGCCCAAAGACAATGCTCAGAGTCCAAAGACAACGCTCAGAGTCCAAAGACGAATGCATATCGATGCTGGTGTTGATCTCATCGGTGCCACACTAGGATTTACATGCATATGAAACTAGGCAGAAGTTAAACCTTCATGTAAACACAGTCTGTAGAAATGTATGCCAAAGAGGAGAATACTACACTGGATCTGTATTATGTAACCATATGTCTTCTTACTTAAAATGTATACTGACAGTAAATTAATTTAAGGTAAACTTGAAACAGTCCTTGCTTGACCACTCCTCCTACTCTCTCTCTCTCTCTCTCTCTCTCTCTCTCTGAATTTCTGTAACATCATAATAAGTAAACCCTATTTTTATGAAATATTGATAATTATGTATTATGTAATTGGATAGATAAAGGATCTACCCACCAAGTGATGGCTGAGAAACACACATATGGAAGTTAATAAAGTTTACAAGGTTTCAGAACCAGTGGCTCTTTTTTCTGGCAAAAGGAATGAAGAGGAAGGAAGAGGGGTAAAAGGAAAGGACAGATGAGGTTTAGGAAAAGGAGCAGAATTCAGAAAAGTCACCCAGAACCCCAGGTCAGGGGTCTGGTCCAGACTGCACGAGTCAACGATCATGCGTGTGTGAGGTGTACTTGCTTGTGTGAATGAATGGTGTGTGTTTCTCTTCCTTTTTCTGACAAAGACTGTGCGTCAAATCTTATGTATAAGTATCTTTTAACTGTTCATTTCTGCAACTTAAAGTGTCATCTTTATGGTAAATAGGTATCTATTTTTTCCTATGTTGTTAAAGAAAAGTAAATGTAGTTGTGCTAAGCTTGGTAATTAGTCATATTCTTCAGACATCTGCCAAGGCAACTTCAAACAGCAACAACATGCCAGACTTCACTTCAAAGAGCTATCCCACCTTCTCCTAAACTACCTGAACAGTGGTATTTCCCTTCCTATCCCTCTTCAACTCCCTTAACAGCCACACCATAAACCAGATAATAATCACCAATAAAGACAAAACACTCATAACGTTGTTTTCCCTAGTTGTATTCTTGTAAACAGCTCATACTTTGTTACTAGGCACTCACAGGATGAGTGACAATGTTGTGTTACTGTCAAGGTCTTAAAGTTAAAACAGCTACTTACACGCTAGTCATTACAAGCAATGAAGTCAAAATTAAGTGCAGTGGTTTGGGTCATTTCCTAAAGTGTACCAAGAAACAGACATGGACTGTGGACTGCAAACTCAAGTGGAATTTTTTAGTGTGCGGAATTGACGAACCTATACTAGGCATCCCCCCATGAACCATGGACCTTGCCGTTGGTGGGGAGGCTTGCGTGCCTCAGCGATACAGATAGCCGTACCGTAGGTGCAACCACAACGGAGGGGTATCTGTTGAGAGGCCAGACAAACGTGTGGTTCCTGAAGAGGGGCAGCAGCCTTTTCAGTAGTTGCAAGGGCAATAGTCTGGATGATTGACTGATCTGGCCTTGTAACAATAACCAAAACGGCCTTGCTGGGCTGGTACTGCGAACGGCTGAAAGCAAGGGGAAACTACAGCCGTAATTTTTCCCGAGGGCATGCAGCTTTACTGTATGATTACATGATGATGGCGTCCTCTTGGGTAAAATATTCCGGAGGTAAAATAGTCCCCCATTCGGATCTCCGGGCGGGGACTACTCAAGAGGATGTCGTTATCAGGAGAAATAAAACTGGCGTTCTACGGATCGGAGTGTGGAATGTCAGATCCCTTAATCGGGCAGGTAGGTTAGAAAATTTAAAAAGGGAAATGGATAGGTTGAAGTTAGATATAGTGGGAATTAGTGAATTTCGGTGGCAGGAGGAACAAGACTTCTGGTCAGGTGACTACAGGGTTATAAACACAAAATCAAATAGGGGTAATGCAGGAGTAGGTTTAATAATGAATAGGAAAATAGGAATGCGGGTAAGCTACTACAAACAGCATAGTGAACGCATTATTGTGGCCAAGATAGATACGAAGCCCACACCTACTACAGTAGTACAAGTTTATATGCCAACTAGCTCTGCAGATGACGAAGAAATTGAAGAAATGTATGATGAAATAAAAGAAATTATTCAGATTGTGAAGGGAGACGAAAATTTAATAGTCATGGGTGACTGGAATTCAAGTGTAGGAAAAGGGAGAGAAGGAAACATAGTAGGTGAATATGGATTGGGGGACAGAAATGAAAGAGGAAGCCGCCTGGTAGAATTTTGCACAGAGCACAACATAATCATAACTATCACTTGGTTTAAGAATCATGAAAGAAGGTTGTATACATGGAAGAACCCTGGAGATACTAAAAGGTATCAGATAGATTATATAATGGTAAGACAGAGATTTAGGAACCAGGTTTTAAATTGTAAGACATTTCCAGGGGCAGATGTGGACTCTGACCACAATCTATTGGTTATGACCTGTAGATTAAAACTGAAGAAAGTGCAAAAAGGTGGGAATTTAAGGAGATGGGACCTGGATAAACTAAAAGAACCAGAGGTTGTACAGAGATTCAGGGAGAGCATAAGGGAGCAATTGACAGGAATGGGGGAAATAAATACAGTAGAAGAAGAATGGGTAGCTTTGAGGGATGAAGTAGTGAAGGCAGCAGAGGATCAAGTAGGTAAAAAGACGAGGGCTAGTAGAAATCCTTGGGTAACAGAAGAAATACTGAATTTAATTGATGAAAGGAGAAAATATAAAAATGCAGTAAGTGAAACAGGCAAAAAGGAATACAAACGTCTCAAAAATGAGATCGACAGGAAGTGCAAAATGGCTAAGCAGGGATGGCTAGAGGACAAATGTAAGGATGTAGAGGCCTATCTCACTAGGGGTAAGATAGACACCGCCTACAGGAAAATTAAAGAGACCGTCAAGCAAACCCCCCCGTGACACATCGGTCTAGGCTCATCTCATCCGTACATAATCATCCCTGTTGATGACGTGGCAGTACAACAAGCAACACTTCTTAAGGGGACAGTGGATGGTCTGGCTTGTGTCATCTGTAGAGTGCACATGTGTGAGCTGTTAGATCTGGCCCACAGGCATCCTAAGCAAGCATTCTCAGTCTTCAGATGGGAGCTGCTGCAGAGTCATCTGCTGGGCCATTGAGAAAACACAAAACTAGGGCTAGGATTGATGAATTGATGATAGTTGATTTGTCGAGTTTCCTCTTTACGACGGTTAAATAACAAGGGAAATTTTCAACTGCCAGAATGAAAGAGGAGGGTGTAATGGATATACAGTAAACATTAGACTAGTATTAAAGTAGTAGCACAATTAATTTATATAAGATTGTGTGTGGGTCATACTAATGCACAATTCCTCTAAGCCTGCTATCCATTACAAAGTCAGGTATAGTTTTGAGTTGCTAAGTGACTTCTTCAATTATTAAGTTCTAATTTCTCTTCTACATAACAGTACTTATCTCAAAGTGCAGCAGAGTAATTCACAAATCCATTACCAATGTCTCTCCTACCTGTTAATACAATAAATCATAACTCATAATCTCAAAAACAAAATGTAAAGCACTTTCATTACTAATCATTATTCTTCATCTGTATATGAATCTATTCAATGAGCATCTTACATGAAAATATGAAAATTTAATGATATAGTGACCTGAACAAACATACATCCATTACACCCTCCTCTTTCATTCTGGCAGTTGAAAGGAAATCAAGATGGCGGTTAGTGTTGATATGCATAGTATTCATGCGGAAAAAAGTGAAAATTACACCGATAAAAACAGCGTGTGCACGAATTGTAGTGATGAAATCAGAAAGTTAAATGATCGTTTAAGTAGTCTGCAACTAACCATTAATACTCTGATGAGCGAACTAAAAAAACGTACGTCCAGAAAGTGTGAACCTACATCAAACTTGCCTCACAGTAACCACGAAATTCCAGGCAAAGTGAAAAACAAAGTGCCTCATTCTCAACAAAGGTTATTGTATGACCCTAATATCGCGTTTACAAGCAGGTTCAGTGTGCAATCAACCGTGCAAGGTAAGAAACGTTGTGCATGTGATAAAACTAACTTCCAAGCTGAATATGAAACTACAAATACGCGGAGTGATACATCCAAAAGAATGCCTAACAACTCAACTACTGTTATGAAAGGAAATGAAACTGAAAGACCTGAACACTTGCGTGACCCAGATATCAAGTATTTGCCCAGCGCTGATACTAAATTGTTTGGCCATAACGACGGTGGACCTTCTAAACAGGCAGGGAAACCTAGACGAAGAAAAGTAGTTTTGATGGCAGACAGTCATGGTCGTGGATTTGCTCGCCTTCTGAACGGTCAGTCCAGTTTACAAACTATCGCTTACGTAAAGCCTGGTGCTTCTATGTCGGAAGTTTGCAATCATGTACGATCCACAGACGTTGCTGACTTATCCTCTGGAGACTTTGTTGTGCTAATTGGTGGGTCAAATGACGTATATAAAAACGAAACCCACAAAGCAAAACAAGAACTAAAAAGGTGCTTAGGACAGTTGACACACACAAATGTTTTAGTGCTGAACATTCCACATCGGCATGACTTACCGTCTTGGTCATGCGTAAATAAAGAAATAATCAATGCCAACCAACAAATTTCATTACTTTGCAAACATTTCAGAAATGTAGAACTCGTAAATGTTAATAATATTGGGCGCAGATTCCACACATTACATGGATTGCACGTTAACAACATGGGGAAAAACTGCTCGTCGGAAAAATTGAAGAAATTATCACCAAGAGGCATCAAACACTCAAAAGCAAAATCATCCTGGATTGGCCCCCCAAATATTCGAAGGAAACAACGCCAGCAAGACCTCACTCACCAACATCAACAACAAAAGAAGGAACTAGATGCCTCCAATATTCAGGCACAATGAATGCAGTAACAGCTCTACCAATTGCAGACCCAGCTCTAACACCAGCAGCAATATTATCAACAGTAGGTGCAGCAGCTGAACAACTACAAGGGGAGCCAGACACAGAAGAAAATTCAGCTGCAGATGATAATAGAAGAATAGGTGCAGTCGGGAAAAGAAAAGCAGTACTTCCAGCACACCTGAATGATTTTTTATTGACAAGGTAAAGGTAAGTGGTCAATTAAATATGCCAAAGTCTAACAATATGCCAAAGCCTAACAAACTCTTTAATTTCATGCTGATTCATCAAAATGTCCAATCACTGCTAAACAAATTAAGTGAAGTTGAAATTTTATGTACTGATGAGCTAAAAAACGTTTCTGTAGTGTGTATAACTGAACACTGGCTGCCTAAAGGTGCAATGTCAGTCACAAAACTTGCAGACTTCAATCTTTCTTCATCATTTTCTAGAATTACATCCAGTCATGTATATTTGTTAAAAGTGGCATTGATTATTGTAACATAAAACCCATTGAACTGTTAGCTGAAGAGAAAATTTTTTAAATATCCGCAGTTGAACTCTCTGCATTAAAATTAATAATCATCTGTGTATATAGGAGCCCTGATGGGAACTTAAATGATTTCTGTCATCAAATAGAAGCAGCTTTAAATACTATAAAAAACTTTAACAAAACAGTGACCATATGTGGAGATTTTAATATTGATTTTCAAGAAATCTCAAAAGACCAGCAAAGCTTGATGACCCTACTGGAAACATATAACATAAAAGCCACCATAGACTCTCCTACAAGAGTTACACCAACAACGAGCTCAACAATTGATCAGATATTAATAAACACAAATGTAAATCACAATTTCTGTTTCGGAAAGCTTAATACTGGCTTCAGTGATCACTATGCACAGTTTATTGCTTTGCACACCCCAAGTGAAACAACTGAGAAAGAGGAGCTTGTAAAAGAAGCAAAGAAATTCACTAACAAACAAATAAACCTTTTTGTACAGAGACTAAGTGAAGAAACTTGGTATGAAGTGTATACTTGTGAAAATACTAACAAAAAGTTTGAAAAATTCATGGAAATCTTCATGTCATACTTTGAAGCTGCATTTCCATTAAAAAAGCAAAAATGTCAACCTAACTTCAAAAAGAACAAATGGATTACAACAGGTATTAGAGTATCTTGTGCAGAGAAAAGAAGATTACACGATATAGCAAAGACACAGAACACGCCTCATGAATTTCATTTGTACCTGAAGAATTACAAGAGGATTCTCAAAAATGTTGTAAAGAAAGCCAAAACAATGGCAAATAACAAATCCATTGAAAACTCAAAAAACAAATATAAAGCTATATGGGAAGTTATAAAAAATCAAACAACAAGTGAAACTAAACAATATAAAAATGTGAACTTATCTTACAAAGGACAAATGATTTCTTGCCCAACAGAAATTGCAGGGACCTTCAACAAATATTTTGCAAACGTAAGTGAACAGTTGGTGAGTGGACTGGAAGAACACAACAAAATATCACCTCCAACATGCAATACTGTGAGAAATGTGTCTACATCTTTGTTCCTTTCACCCACAAATTCTGAAGAAATTTTATGTTATGAAAACCTTGAAAACAGGGTACTCATGTGGAATTGATGGAATACCAGATGCAATTATTAAAAAATTTGCAAAGAAAACTAAGCAAAACCTGTTACATGATACGGATCTTAAAAACTTGTTGCAGCAAAGCCAGCCTGTTAAATGTATACTACTCCTATGTGCATTCTGTAATTAAATATGGCATAATCTTCTGGGGCAATACAACAACAAATATTAAACTTTTCAGGATGCAAAAGAGAATACTAAGAATTATTGAAGGGGCAAACAATAGAAAATCGTGCAGACCCATATTAAAAAAACTGTCAGTTCTTCCTCTTCCTTGCATTTTTATCTATGAAACATCAGTTTCCATCAAACAATATATCGATAGACACTCAGATATCTTATTAAAAATGAAGATATACATGCACACAATACAAGGCAAAAATCTGACCTTCATGTGAAACAGGTGAGAACATCATTGTGCCAGAAAGGCACACTACATACTTGGATAAAGATTTTCAATAATCTACCTAAACATATTAAATCAATAGGTAAACTCTGTAGTTTTAAGGCTGAAGTAAAGGCATATTTAATTGATCATTGCTTTTACAGTCTGACAGAATATATAAAAGCCAAACAACAAAAATAAAGATGCATTATTAATATTCTACTTTGTATGTTGCCTGTAATGTTTGTTGTATTTATGAATCTGTGCTAAATTACTTCAATATCTAGTCCTTAGGATTGCAATACAAACTGTATTGTATCTTGTAAATACCTAACCATGTCCAATATCCTTGTATATATTCTATACATATAGGATTTGAAGGACTAAATAAATAAATAAAATACATAGCTGCGTATCCTCCTTCACATGATCAAGGTACCATAGTGTAGTTTGATGAACAATACACATAATTATCAGAGTATAATTGTGCTCAAAACAGTTAAATAAATCTTCCACTCATAAATAACTGTCTGCTGGAGATATGTATGTAGAATCCACTCCATATTTGTTGAACTTTAAATAGTCACAATTCTAAACAATTAATTAGCTGAGAATGTGGTTTGAAAGATTTGAAAATACATGGCTTATCAAGACAAATCCAATAAGACTCCATTTGTGGTAGTTGATCCAATACCGTGTATCAGTGAGGTAAGATGTGTTGAAGTCTTAAATGGCTGCACCAAGCAGTTTGCCAGACACATAGCAGAGTACAGATAGTCCACAAATCACAAGAGCAATATATGTGTGTAAGGAAAACCAAGTTCATACTCATAATCAAAGTTCCATCCCCTGCCAAATATATATGTATCCAAACATAGGCCAAACAGATAAGTGTATTTACATAGGTGTGTAAGTGAGAGATAAAGGATAGTCTAATAAAATATGTGACATCACAAATGTGTTACTGTAGAAACAAATTTCAAGTGGCTCGGGCTCTGCATTCGCTACATTCATGATGCAGAAATGAGTGTGCAGCCTCCTGAGGGAATGCAAAATGTGGTACACCATGAAATTTCGAGTAAACCAAACAGTATGTATCAGTCATCGGTTCAGTTTATTTATCTGTATAATTTCAGCAGTGTTACATTCCTAAGCCCATAAAGTTTCCCAGATTTAGAACAGATAAGTCTGTATGCATTTGGATGTCGATTTTATAAAATTTCAAATGATCCAATGTATATGTCAAAAAACTTCTTAATCTCACTGTTTGTAAACTTTGACTTGGCCTCCAATCTTGATCATGTAGGTTTCACTCTGTTGTGAGGTGTCTGTTTTCATTGTTGTTACATGGTCTTCCTACCTATGTCTTCTCTCTCAGCTGCAGAAACCACATGATGGAAATTCAACTAATTCATTGATGTGGTAGCGAGGTTTCTTATCATTTAAAGTTTCATATGGACAAAAAAACTGTTGTGGTGTGTTGTAAACTGTTTACTACACCTTCAAAGCAATCAATATAATCTATCAAGTTTGAGTGATCTTTGCTACAGCAACTTTTGCATAGATGGCCTCTCCTTTATATATCTCTTAGTAGGATTACAAGAAATGTGTATGCATTTTGTGAGATGGCCTCTCCTTTATATATCTTTCAGTAGGATTACATGATGGCGAATAAATAGAAATAAGTATGCATTTTGTGTTATAATCATCAGTAAAATCCTTCCAGGCTTTTTATGTAAATTGACTCCCCTCATCAGAAAGAATAGTACTAGGAAGACGAATAGTGTGAAAACAGTCCTGTATAAATTTGGTTATCATTTTTGTATTAGTAGCTTTCTTCAAAGGATTAAGTTTAATGAATTTCGAATATATATCTATCGTGACAAATATCCTCCGTTTGCTTTAGGTAACTGGCAAAATAGATTTATGCCGACTATGTCCATCTGTTAAAAATTACACTTTGCAAAAAATATCTATGTGTTTGGTTGTTATCTTTGACTCACTGACATCTATGACATGCAGCAAAAAATTGCAATGCTATGGAAGTAAAAATGTTCAGAATTTTTCTGAATCCATTTCAATGAACCACATTAACCAAAGTTTTCACGTACGTACTTAATGAGTGCGTCAGAATACTGCTCAAGCCAACAAACTTTCCATTTGTCACTATCTGTCTGTATATAGAATAATAAACCTTTTTAAACTTGATAATATAGCCGTACTTTCTCATAATCTTTCTTCCTCTAGTAATTTTAACTAATTTCCTATTATCATCATGATCATGGTTTCTCCTGAAATGATTAAAAATTCCCCTGATATCTTCCTCATCTCTCATGCTCTTCATATATATGATTTTTAAATTTCTCTCTTGATTTCCATTTCCATATTCATAATCATCCTTCACTGTTAATCTAGACAAAGCATCAGCAAATAACAGTCTCTTTCTCTTTAATGTACTCTACTGTGTAATCAAATTGTTGCAAATAAACTGGCCACCTGGTGATCCTCCCATAATACAAATTATATTCCTGAAGATAATATAGGGCTTTGTGATAAGAATAAACTTTAACTTTATAATGAAGTAAATAATTCTTAAATTTCTTGAAACCCCATACTATTGCTGAAAGCTCCTTTTTCTGTGATGATGTAATTCTTCTTATATTTATGTAAACCTCTGCTTGAAAATGCAGCTGAATGATGTTCTGTAACCTCATTTACTACGTTCTCCTGAAATAAGTGAACACCCAAACCTGAATCGCTGCTGTAAGTCATTAGACAGAATGGCAAAGAAAGATTTGGTCTATGCCAAATTTCACTCTTACTAAGTTGTTCTTTTATCTCATCAAAGGCAATATGACACTCCTCACTCTATTTCCATATAATATTCTTCTTCAACAGATTGCTTAAGCAAGGTGCATTTAAAGCTTGAGTCTTGACATTTTTTCTATATAGAGACCCACAAGATTGAACAATGATTTTAGCTCTCTCATAGACTTAAGCTTAGGAAATTTTGCAGTTGCATGGATTTTCTCATTATTAGGAAAAATTCCCTCCTTTGTTATTCTGTGGCTGAGGAAGCTAATTTGTTTCACTGCAAATCTGCATATATCTAACTTCAAAGTTGGGCCCCCCTATTTCAATTTCCCCTCAATTTCACTTAAAATACTCATATGATCTTTCCAGCTCTTATGGATAGTAAAAAGCCATCTACATAAATAGTTAATTTGGCAACAACTCCCTTCCCCCCAAAAAAAATCCAACCCCTTAATAAATTCAGTTACAGAAACATTCAACCCAAATGGAACAGTACAATACTGAAAACACTTACCATTATATAAAAATGTAGTATACTTTCTTAAGAATCAAATTCTAATTCAGTTAGATGAAAACCAGAAGTTAAGTCAAGACTAGTCACTTATTTTACATTCTCAGATTTATTCAGTAACTCATCTATGTTTTCTGGGTGATCAGTCTCTCCCTCCAAGTACATGTTCAAATGTCTGGAGTCCATAACTAGACTAATTCCATCACCTTGTCTAGAAACTGCCACCAACAGGTTATTATATTGGACACAACTTCTTTCCAGTATCCTCCACTTTTGCATTTTCTGTAACTCCCTTTCAACTGCTTTCCTCTTACAAATGGGCACACTACAAGGCTTCATGAAAAATGGGCCATAAGGTTTCAACTTTAGTTTACCTCGATAATTCTTCACCCTACCTGGTCTCTCATCAAAAATATCATTATATTCCAATAAAAATTTCTAGTTCCTCTTTATCCTCTGTACTTAAAGCTTCTGGTTCCCCTACCTTTTTTGTTGCAAGTTCACTGTAAGAATCATTATTTCCCAATCAAAAAAGCCTTCATCCATCATCTACCATTAAATTCCTCTGCTCCCATGATCTGATTACTATTACTGTTATTTATGGTCTTAAAATCTGTCTCCCCAGAAATTCCCCCCTAAGGACCAGTCATATCATAACATTACAATTAAAACCAACTTTAGGGTTGAGAATCCAATTCATTCCCAGCATTAAACTTTCATTCAAATCCTTAGTCATTATGCATCCATGCACAAATAAACACCATTTATCCTGAAAAACATTAGAACTTTTCTGGTAATCACTTTACAACTTTTTCCAATAGCACCTTTATTCATGACTCCAGTTACAGGAAATTCTGCAAAATTTTGCCCGTCTTTTATTCTGTCTCTATGTTTCTTCAATATTCCACAAATAGGACTTCTAGTGTCAACCAGGCAATTATCCCTCCAATTATCATTCTGAACACAATATATGGTCTCTCCTGTGTATCAAAATTATCACAGTTTTCATCTTCATACAGCAAATCCCCTTCTTTTTTCTCTGAAACCCATACCTTTCTCGTTCTCTATGGAGTCTCCACTTTCCATAGGCTGTAAGCTTCCCAACTTGCCATTTTGGATGTATGTCCGAATTTCACAATCATTACCAACATTATCCAAATAATCACAATTAACCCTCAAAATCTCATCACTGATCATTTCACTCTGCATACTGACATCAGAACAAGTGGACATTATTTCACTGATATTGACTTGCTACAAGCAGATTATTATGTACTTCTCTATTCTTCATTAAATCGTCATTAATACCTACAATTGTACTTTTATCATACTCTTTCATCCATATTTCCTCTTTAATTTCAACATAAATCATGCTATCTAATTCCTTACAAGCGATAAAATCATTATCATTATCATCACTTCCAACATCAGAAACACCATCAACAGCACCATTACTTAAATCATCTTCAATAACATCACTATTCACAGCACAAGCATCATCAGCATCATCATAATTACTATCTATGTTATCTTATCCCCCCTCAGGTACACAAATCTCAGTCTCAACACATTCAACCTCAGCACAAATGGGTTCACCACTCTCTTCTACATCTTCATCACTTCGTAATTCCTCAAGACCTTACTCATCACAATTATCATCACTAGTATCTTTAATCAAGACTCTGTTACAGCTACAAGATTCATCAAATAAATATGTCAAGACACCATCATCAAGATCAACTTAAGCCTTCTGCTTCCTATTTCCTTCCCCTTTCATTTCGATTAATATACCTTCACATAAGTCCCCACTAAACTCTGTCCTGTTTATTTAGAGTTAACTACTGTAACCTTGGCTGTGGAACCCCCATTGAACATTACTGCTCACTCTCCTAAAAATTGTTAGCCTGGTTTTGGTATCTATTTTCTCTCGCCCCAAACCAACAGGCTCCCCACTAGATGAAGTTTAGTTTTCGAATCCATTTCCTATATTTTCAAAATTCTTGTTATTAAACCTTCTATCATTATGTTTCTATTGCCTACTTCTTTGCTCATGACCCCTTTCATCATCCCTTCATCTATCATTTCAATTATTATTTCTCCCATCACCATGTCTGTGTCTGTCATTCTAATGGTTGTCCATCCTATTACTATTATCATGATAATTGTTCCTGTTATCTTTTCTTCCGTCTCTGTCTCCATGATGATCATCCTTGTCTACCATCACGAAATGGTACATAGGATGGTCAGTCAGGTGAATGGAATGTAGTCTTTGTCGGGTCGGAAATTCCTCACTAGTGACCACATACCACATTGATCACACTAAGTTTACAGGAAGGGTGCGTGGATGGCTTGCCAAACCCACATACAGTCAAATGTGGGGTGGCATCATACAATATCGTTAGCTGGATTCCAGCGTTGGAGAACACTATAATAAATCTTTGCTATCAAATTTTGTGTCTCCGGTATAAGTCCCAACATACAGCTGTGCTCCACGAAAAACACCCTAATATGAGATAGCAAGGGCGATAAATGACTAGCAGGTACCGGTGGGCACAGCATGTGTGGAGCCACCTCTGTTAGCAGGATGACAGGAAGACTGTCTGTTAGTGAAAGCCAGAGTCACCACATTGAGTGAAGCTACAGCACCAATGCTCTATGCTTGATGTGAATGAGTTGAACACCTCTTTTGTGGAAGGGTAAAGAAAAAGTAACAAAACGGATCTTAAAAATGGCACCAGCATTCACCATGTGTCCAAACACTGCCTGTATCCTGGAATCCATAGTGTCTGTCATCGGTAATATGTTGATGTAATGGTTAAGTTGAGAAGCCATGTACACGTTGACATGTTGAGCGTGTTGCAAAATGTCCAACTATCTAAATTTGTTGAGGCAAGCCTTTATGCAGAGTTTTCATAAGACCTTATGATACATAAAGGCCACCGTACATTGTATTTGTCGATGGAGCAATATCCCTAAACATTTGAGCATTGGGTTCTTTGTCAGGGGTACATCCAGCTCTGCAGGCATGCCTCATCCCACCTCCATGTAGCATGATTTCCGGAGGTTGATCACACTTCCTGCCACCACCCCATACTGTTGGAGCCAGTAAAGTACCATTTGTATTTTGTCAACAGTCCATACTAAGAACATCACATCATCGGCATATGTGCCACATTGGAAGGTCACGGAGCAGAGGCTAAGACCTTCCAAGCATCTCCACAGTCCGTGAAGAGCTGGTTCAAAGTCAGTGGTGAATAACATGGCACAAAGAGCACAGTCCTGTCTGACAGACCTGTTGACACGGACGGGAGTGAACCGATAGCCATTTATGATAATCCTCATTACCTCCCCATGGGTCAAATGAAGCACAACAGATGTCATCATGTGTGAGATACTGATGTGTTCCATAACTGCATGCAGGAAACGATGTTTGACACAATGGAAAGCATGGTCAAAATCCAGTACAACAAGAGCGCCATGGACACGGCATGTTTGCATCAGCACCACCATATCTCTATATTTGCTGAAAGTCATACACACATCAGTGTCACCTCTGAGACAGGTTTTATCAGTGTGAATGGCTGCTGTTGTCATAGGTTTGAGCCTCTCATGGAGCATGTGTGTCAACAGCTTGTAGTCAGTGTTTAGCATTGTCAATGGTCGAAAGTCAAGTGGGCAACAGACTCCTCTGGGTTTGGGCACCAGACTCAAGAGACCCTCAGCGAATCCAGATAGTACTTGAAAATTGGGGTTCAGGAGTTCTCTGTACATCTTGACCCACATTGGGCCCATAAGATCAAAAAACATTTTGTATACTTCAAGACGGATTCCATCAGTGCCTGGCGTCTTGTTAGGAGCACCGCGCAACATAGCCTCTTGTAGTTCTTCTAAAGTCACCTCCGATAAGAGTGTAGCATCATCTTGTGGGTTCTGAGAGACTGGTAGGTCAGATAGGACGTCCCTGACTCCTACATCCATGTTGTACTCTCGCTCATAGAGAAGTGTATATGACTGTGTGAACGCTGGGATGATGTCCATTTGTGTTTCAGCTCGTCTCCATCCTCCATCTCAACCTCCGTAATGAGCTGCCTCTCGTGTCTTCTCCTCTCTTGAACGATATGGTAGAGGGAAGGTCATTCTCCATTAATATCATCAGTTGTCCTCACCCGCACCTGCAAACCCGCAAGACATACAGCAGTGATATGTAGCAACTATGCTTTGATGTGGTGTTCTGCAGAGTGTCGTCCCGGCAATGGTGGTTAAACAGCCAGTTTGTGGAGCGCAGTGTGGTAGAAATCAGTGGTCATGGTATAAGAGCGTGCTCTATCTCGTCCATAGCTGGCTAATATGTTCAGCACAAAGTGGGTTTGACACACCTTAACCACCACTGAAGTATGGAACCATAGGCAGGTAATTACTAGTGGCATTTGCTCCACGTGGACTCAACTTTGTGTCTGCACTTTATCTTATCAAGAAGGGCCACATTGAAGTGCCATGGACCTCTATTTCATCGAACGTATTGTTGAGGGAGGGTGAGAATACACACATACACTAGGTGATCCGTGAACACTGCTGGCCACATCTCAGCGTCGACAACTGCCGACCGCAGGCAGTGTCTGATGTAGACTCGATCCAAATGGCTCTCAGAATGACTAGAAAAGTAGGTGTATTCCTTGTGGTCACTGTGTCGTATGACCCAAGTGTCTGACAAAGCCAAGTCCTTTACAAGTGACTGAATTGCTGGGCAGGTGGTATAGTGCGGCATCTGGTTGGATGGTCTGAGCACACAATTGGAATCTCTGCCTACTACCAAGTGGTTGGCAGTGCCCTGGAAGAGCAGAGCTATGTCTTCAGCAAGAAAAGGTGCAGCTTTCTCTCCTTACATCAGTGCTGGCAGGAGCATACAGGTTCACCAGATGAACTGTACCAACCATGAGTGTGACCCGTGGACCGACAATAAATAGGATACATTAGTTGCCATAATACCTTCCCTCAATGGAATATCCATACCTTCTCCACCCACATCTGAAGGCATAGGGTAGGCATCATATCTGTAGGTATCAATACAAAATCCTGATCAGACTTCTTGAAGGAAAACAACATCCAAATCTGTAGCTCATAGCGTATCTTGCAGCATACTGATTTTTAGAGCAGAAGTAACGCCATTGACACTGATTGTGGTTAGGCAGTATGCTTGTTCCATCAAGTCATGGGGGGGAAGGGGGGTCCTTGATATTGAGGGGGGGGGGGACCTTGGTATTACAGGTGGGCATTAGTTGTGGTATGTAGCATCTTGTGGGTGTAGAGATGGGAAGCAACAGGCGTACCGGCCTAGGCATCTGTCACCGTCAATGTAGACACTGCCTATAGCTTCAGTGCATTGTCAGGGTTCTGCAACTCCATGTCCTGCATGCTGTCTCCCAGGAACATCAATACCACTGGATCTTGAGAGGCAGACATAGTCAGTGGTGCATCCCTGGGGTCGGAGCTTTGGTGATTTCCTGCATCCCCACGTGTGCAGACACACAGGTAGTGGGAGAAGATGTCGAACCATGTGGTGCATTAGTATCAGTCTTGTCAGATTGGTTTATCGGCTTATGCACCTCATCATCCATCGGTGCTGTTTCGGGCTGTCCTACTGCTTTGGTTGTTATGCGCTGTTTGTGATGGCGCTTTGGTGACTTTTATTTATACTGTCTCACCTCTGTGTATGGCGCAGGGCAGGAGGAGGATGTGGAATCCTGTTCTTCAACTTCCACTGCATCATTGGCTTGTCACTGTAGCAGTGTGCCTGAGCTTGATGAGAGGGCAACAGAGATATCGGTGCTGCATGATGCTGTGGGCTCCTGAGGAACTATTTCAGGGACCTCCAAGGCTTGCACCAATACAGAAGGGTCATCATAGACAGCTGGCATCACCTGTCTCAGTACCGCAACATACGTAATTGGCATAGAAGTCACTATCGATGGTCAAATCTGATCGGCTGAGGGCATCTGCATGAGGCAGCATTGCAGGCATTCGGTATGCACGTGTCCTACCTGTCCACATTCAGGGCAGGTCCTCGGCTGACAATCATAAATAATTATTTCCTGGCAACCAGCAACTACGAGATAAAAATTGAATACGGACCTGTCGCACCCTATTAAGGAGAGGGTAAGGTTTGAAAGTCTTCCATTTTTTGGCCATATGGCCGAGAACTGTGCCATGGGGTTGAAGAGCACGGGTGACTGAATCATCTGGAAATTAAGATGGTAACTCATACATGTGCACATTGTATTCTCAGTCCAGCACATTCAAGTGTTACCACAACCATGTTTCCGTCAGAGTGGCAGAACCTATAACCTTCCATCGAGCATCAGAGAAGTTTGTCAGAGGCTTCATCATCAGTGAATTTAAGATATACAATCTCTGTACTTCATTGACCTTGAGTCTAGAGTACGTAGCGCCGAACTTCAGCTTGATCATGGCTTTCCGATATGATCAGTGTTTTACAGAATTTCCAGACTGTGGAGTCACAATTACTCAGTCAAGTAGCTCCTCAATTGGCACCACGAGACTGACTGCACACTGTAACAGTCTCCTCACCAAGGCAAAATCCTTCGCAGTACCGGGAAATGGACCTACGTCCTCCACATGGCAGCCATCTACACTAACCACTACGCTACGGTGGTGGACATTAGTGGATAGATTCGTAAAAATGACAGTAATAAAGTGGAAATTGGAAACATCTCAACAAAAGATAGGCATAATCCTACATCCAGTGAATCAACAAGCCAAAAGCCAAAAACACCAAGAGTCCCACTGCTGGAAGAAAAACAGGATTTTTCTCTACTAGATATGCTAGTGCAAAAGGTGATGTATATGGTCAAGCAAGAAATAATATATTACCTCTATCTAATTTTAAATTTCTCCATGTGAATGTTCTATCACTGCCCAACAAACTTAATGAAACAGAAATAATGTTAAATGACCTGAATTATACTTCTCCCATATGCTTTACCAAACACTCTCTTAAAAAGATATGTTAGAGCTTGTTACAACTTGTAGTCATGTTTTGTAGGGAAATATCAAGTCATAGGGGCTTCTGTGTATATGTTAAAGAAAATACTGAATTCAACAGTGTAACTAAATGTCATAATCTGTCCAGTGAAACAGATATAGAATTCTCTATAGTATAATTACCAAGGCAAAATACAATTATTATTTGTGTGTTCAGGTCAATAGATTGAAACAAAAATGGAGGAACTTCTGGAAGAAATTAAATCTTCCAAGGAAAATTTACTTATATGTGATGATTTCAACACGGATTTATCAAAATCCAATAAATTCAAAGACAATATAAATTTACAATTGTCATCAAATATAAGCTCAGCTGTAACTCAACCAACTTGTGAAATAGTAACTTCTGCATCTATCATTGGCCAGATTTTGATAAACAGGTGTAAAAATGCCTCTTACACACAAGTGCTAAACATAGGTTTTAGCGATCGCTACACTCACATTCTTACGACGGATCTTAGAGGAAATCCAAAACTCCATGGTATAAGACACACTGTAAAAAATTTCAATACTAAAAGTATAGAATATTATTATTTTCCCCATGAAGTGTGAAAACTGGAGTTGTGCATACAGCTGTAACGGTGCCAATGAAAAATATGATAAGTTTGTGGCCACATTTACTCATTATTTTTATTTATTCAATTTTTGAAGTAGCTTTCCACAAGAAAACAACTACATTTAGTTCTATTTAACAAAACAGATGCATCACAAAAGGTATAATTATCATCTCAAAATAAGAGGAGATAGTATGAGGACTCCAAGAAAATTACTAGTCCTGATTTTATTACCTACTTCAAAAGATGCAGACACATACTAAACCAAGTTATTTCAGAAACAAACAAAAAATTAGAAAGTGACAAACTAATATGTAATTACAAGAATAAAACTATGGCAACCTGGCAAATCATAAAAAGAGAAATGAGTGCAATGTCTGTTAATTACAGTAATATAGAGCCAATTATGAATAGTGAATTGTGGTTCATTTGTCTCATAACATATATGTAACCACATCATTTGATTCAGGTACAAGAGACACAATAAACTAACTAACACCAAGTAAGTGGCTACTGCTTTCAACAACCATTATGTCTCAAACATACCATAGCACAGCAGTTGATAAACGCATCACGACAAGCAGCCAGACAATAAGAGAGTTCAATGAGATCAAAAAGTTATTACAAGTATGTTATTCCTGTACTCAGCAATACCTGGATTACCAAATAAATATCCAGTGAGTGCTAATGAGATAGCAGATGCTATCACCAAATCTAATGCAACATTTACTGTAGAAACACTAGCAGCCACAGTAAATTTGAGGGTGATGGATTTCAGATAGACTAAAAACTGCAAAAGTGACTCCTCTGCACAAGAAGGGGGCAAAGGGTGAAATTGCTAACTATAGGCCAGTTTCAGTTTTATCAGGCTTCAGCAAAATTATGAAAACTGTTCCTTAGGAGATCAAATGCCTTCTTAAATAAAGAAGTGCTGGTAAATGGCTCACAACATGTTTTCAGAGCTGGAACATAAAGCCAGTTAGCGATTTTTGCCTTTTTAAATGAAATACTATAAACATCATTTATCTAGAATATTTCTTGGCATCTGGGTTATTTCCTTCCACAGACTGTAAATTTTTCCTCACCTGGCTCACTGTTTATATTACTGCTGCTCATGTGGATATATGACAATACAACTTATCACTGTGTTGGTTTAAGTGATAATGAAAGAATGGGTATGGGCTCACAATTGTAAAACAACAATGTAATGTTACAAGACTATGTTACTTGTGCGTGGTGCACTTTAGACATAGGCACACCCATTCGAGTGTTAAATGGATCTGATTATGATCAGTTGGCTTTACAAATGTCACCTATGTGAATTCTACCAAATAAACCTATTGGTTTTCAGTGTTACTTGAATGAAAAAGTAAATGTGTCCCTTATACGCAACTGAAATTCTGAAAATTACTCACAAGCTTTTAACTAAATGAATACAATGACTGTTGGCTTGATAGTTATTGAGAAACTCATGTATCAACTAAAGCAATGTTGGACTTGGGACTGATGATTGCAGTGGTCTAAGAAAATGCAAACCAAGAGTTGTGCTATGACACCGGTGTATTGAGTGTGGCTCTGTGGTACAGGATGAGGGTTGAGCTTTTGTCAACATCAACTCTGGGCTCCACCTGTCTGCTTAGATGTGTGCTGAAGGCATACACTATGGGTGTGCACGGGATGCAAAAACCTCTTTGTCTCCTAGAAAATGCCTAGATTTTGGTGTGAACTGTACACCCTGCTATTCCTTCCTGCAAAAGAGGCCGTGCCCACCGATTTCAGAATATGAGCACTTAGCCGGCCACTGGTGAGGTATCATCCTGCACAAAAATGCCACCAAGAAAAACACTCTGCAATAGAATGCCAATGACTTTTTTTGATTCTCGCTTCTTCAAAAAAGCTCTCACTTCTGCTCTATGTCTGTGAAGTCACAAACATTATTACCAATATTAAATTTTCACATCCAGCAACTAGCCCCACATCAGAAGTCCTCTGAACGTGTGCCTGAGGCTAGGCTCTTATTTTTCTGCATGCTGTGTTTCCTTAAGAAAGTATAAGATTGTCACCTCCTGAACACACTCTTCAGAACTTGAGAAAGTGTTGGCTTCCTGATGACAGAGTCCCTTCCCTGGTCTCAGTTCAGCTGCAGGACAGGGCTCAGTCGTAAATGCACATGACTGGCCCAGTGTGGCAATTT
The DNA here is from genome assembly GCF_021461385.2 of Schistocerca piceifrons. Classification (NCBI taxonomy): domain Eukaryota; kingdom Metazoa; phylum Arthropoda; class Insecta; order Orthoptera; family Acrididae; genus Schistocerca; species Schistocerca piceifrons. The sequence goes on from NC_060149.1 coordinate 192,122,819, forward strand.
TTGTGCAGCTGATGCCAGGGGGCTGCTTTTTTCATTATGTCAGTCACTGCCTTGTCTGTTCCAGACTCAGCATGCTTCTCATTCCCATGTGCACACAGAAAGCACAGAGGAAAACAAGGAAAACATGCATAATGTTAAATTATTTAACCTGAAGTTGATCAGAAGTCAGTACATACAGTCACTGTAATCTATTTCACTTTAATAAAACATTATTACCGTATTCTGCTCCATCATTATCCTCTAATTACAATGTTGTTCTCAAATTAAATAGCAAGGGTCATACAAAATGGCTTGACATGTTTCATAACAACCCCCTAATTATAAATATTTTTTTTACCAGAGGTGAGCTTCTTAAGATTGACAGAGGGGTAGCAACAAGGAAAATTTTGCTACTCACAATCCATTTGATTTTGCAATAATGTCAGGTTTGCTGAAGAGACTGTCAGCATTAACAAATGTAAATAGTGTAGAAAAAGTAACCCTGAGAACCACAACATGTAAATAAAAACAAATTGACAAACAGAGACAATCACATACAGCCTTAAGGATACTATTCTAACTATTAATTAGTGCTGGACCGAATGCTGAAGGCAGGTCATGTTAAATAATTGAATATACACAACAGCAAATAAGTATGCATGTACTAAGTGATCAAACACGAACCTCTTTATTAAAGGCGGAAACAAAATTGCATTATAAGATTGTATGGAAAATACATATCATCCACTAAACATATTGATATTAATCATGTTTTTAAATATGAAAACAACTTACAAATGTGATCATCACACAAATCCACAAGAGGAATTTATAAAAATGCAGTACATTTGTACACAATGATGGACAGAGCAAGGTGAGTAACAATGAAAAATGTAAAATATTATAATTCCAATATTGTTTTTTAAATGTATCCATGTTTTCAAATACTTGGGCAGTTGATTTGATACTAAATGAAATGTTACATATAATGTTTCAACTTACTAAATAGTTTGTCAGTGAAAACATGGTGTGAGTACTAGATCTAATGTGTCAATGCCAATCAAAATTAATGCAAGTCTTTATGTATGATCATGGAATTCTTATGAATGAGCACATGTAAACTTCTCAAATCAACAATTAATTGATAAGCCATGTGGCAGCAAATAAACAGAACAAATTAAATGATAATAAATGCTCAAAACATTGACATCAAACATGAGTGTCTATATAATTAACACAAATCACTGAATTTCAACCTTATCATGGCGTAGTATTATTTTAGATCATCACAATCACCTGGGGTTCAGTTTGTCACATGAGTATTTTGGGGGTTCATTGACACACAATGTACAGTGTGTAATGAATCAGGATTTAACAGTACTTTTGCTCATTTGACAAACTATGTTTTAGCAAACTACAACTTCTCTCTGTCTGTTAAAGAAATCCAATGAAGTAGTTAGGCAGTAACTTTTTTTTTAGCTCAAACACCAATTAACCGAAAAATCTAATTCAATACAAAGAATTATAAAACGTTATAACAAGTCAAAGAGTAAAGCAGATTGTCCGTGCTCTTGTCACCACAGATTAATGCTGTGCTTCACTGTGCATTCACAGATGTTCTTCTGGCGACTCCCACAGAGACCCTCTCCCCCTTCCCCTGGTAGAGAGGAGCCCCGGGAATGTAGAGGTATTTATATAACACCTGATGCCCAGCTCTCATGCATGCTGAAGGTGTTGCTTGAACTTCTTCAACCTCCAGTGCTAGCAGTGATGGTACCACTTCCCCACTTCCTCTTGTGGTGCCGAGACAGTGTCGTCCATGTCCAGTTGTGTGGAAGGTGACACTTCATGTTCAGCATGTGCGTCCTCATCAGTCGGTAACATACATTGAAGTGACAAAGTAACTGCTATAGTTATGCTTATTCAAATACAGAGATATGAAAACAGGCAAAATATGGCGCTAAGGTCAGAAACGCCTATATAAGATAACAATTGTCTGGTGCAGTTGTCAGAGCAGTTACTGGTGCTACAATGGCAGGTTATCAAGATTTAAGTGAGTTCGAACATGGTGTTCTAGTCCGCGCATGACTGATAGGACACAGCATCTTCAAGGTAATGATGAAGTGGGGATTTCCGCATACGACCATATCAGAAGTTTACCGTGAATGTCAGGAATCCAGTACAACATCAGACCTCCAACATCGCTGTGTCCAGAAAAATATCCTGAAATAATGATATCAACAACGACTGAAGAGAATCATTTGCCGACTGGGGAGGCCTGAGGTCTAGGGCGCCTAGCCACGGTTCGCGCGACTCCCCCCGTCGGAGGTTCGAGTCCTCCCTTGTGCGTGGGTGTGTGTGTGTCGTCATTAGCGTAAGTTTAAGTTAGATTAAGTAGTGTGTAAGCCTATGGACTGATGACCTCAGCACTTTGGTCCCTTAGAACTTATCACAGATTTAAAAATTTAAAAAAATTAAAGAAATGTTCAACGTGACAGAAGTGCTACCCTTCCGCAATTTGCTGCAGATTTCAATGCTGGCCCATCAACAAGTGACAGCTTGTCAACCATTCAAAGAAACATTATCGATATGGGCTTTAAGAGCCAAAGGCCCATTCGTGTACCCTTGATGGCTGCACGACACAAAGCTTTACGCCTTGCCTGGGCCCATCAACACCGTCATTGGACTGTTGATGACTAGAAATATGTCGCCTGGTCGGATGAGCCTCGTTTCAAATTGTATCGAGTAGATGGATATGTACGCGTATGGGGTTAACCTCAGGAATCCATGCATCCTGCATGGCAGTAGGGGACTGTTAAAGCTGGTGGAGGCTCTGTAATGACGTGAAGCATGTGCATTTGGAGTGATGTGGGACCCCTGATACGTCTAGATACGACTCTGACAGATGACACGTACGTAAGCATCCTGTCTGATCAGCTGCGTCCATTCATGCCCATTCTGCATTCCAACGGAATTGGGCAATTCCAGCAGGACAATGCGACACCTCACACGTCCAGAATTACTGCAGAGTGGCACCAAGAACACTCTTCTGAGTTGAAACACTTCCGCTGGCCACCAGGCTCACCAGACATGAACATTATTGAGCATATCTGGGATGCCTTGCAACGTGCTGTTCAGAAGAGATCTCCATCCCCTCGTACTCTTACGGATTTATGGACAACCCTTACGATTCATGGTATCAATTCCCTCCAGCACCACTTAAGACATCAGTCAAGTCCATGCCATGTCGTGTTGTGGCACTTCTGCGTGGTCGTGGGGGCCCTACACGATATTAGACTGGTGTACCAGTTTCTTTGGCGCTTCAGTGTAAGTGCAGGTTTGACCCGTTCCAGTGATACCACTTGGCTCTTCCCATTTTGAGCTATATGCATGGTACGTTCATCTCGGGAGAGCACTCTGTAGGGCCCAGAATATGGGGGTTGCAGTGGTGACTTGACATCGTCTGTCCATAGCATGATATGTGCACATGACTGTAGATCTTTGTGCACGAACTTAGTCACCGCCCCATGTCTTGAGACAGTGGATGGGAGAAGTCTGGCCATACGCTTGTGCACCGTTTGAAGTACATAAGGCAGTTCGGTCTGTCGTGCCCCAGTTTGATCAGCGAAGAATTCTGCGGGCAGTCGTAAGGGTTCACTGTAAACCAACTCTGCAGTGGACGCTCCTAAATTCCCTTTTAATGCTGTACGAAGAGCCAACAAAACCAGTGGCAAAGTTGACGACCAAGATTGTGCGTGGCACATTAATGCAGTTTTCAACATTCTATGCCAGAGTTCCACCATTCCATTGTTTATTGGGTGGTAAGCCGTGGTATGATGACGGTGGAAACCGCAGCGTCGATTTGAATTAACGCCCCTGGTCTGTGGTGAGATGCAAAAGGCAGCCCAAACGTGCGATCCATGATTTTCCGTTTCCACGGAAATGTCCGATAATGGAATCGCCTCCGCCCATCTGGTGAAGCGGTCCACTGCAGTGAGGAGGGAATAGTATCCTTCCGACGGCAATAGAAGTCTAACAATGTCCAGGTGCGCATGTTCTAATGATGTCCAGGTTCACATGTGTGTAACGTTTCGTAGTAAGTGGGAAGTCACCTACTACTTTGTGCATGTGTCTACGACTTTGGCACTCTGAGAATCTAAGCAAGTTTTTGCCATATTACGGCAGTCCATCTTTATACTGGGTTACAGGAATCTGTCCGTCAGGAGACGAACCGGGTCATGGACGTGTCAAATATTTGCCGTCGCAATTTCTCAGGTACAAAAGGTCTCGGTTTTCCCTGTCGCACCGAACTCGGAAACGTTCACCAGCGGTTTGTATTTGCCACAGACGTATCCCGGATGTACTGTCTGTGCAAATTTTAAATGTACATATGCATATAAATGGCAATATTAATAATGCAGGGTACCTAAATGAAGAGATTATTAGAAATCAATTATTTTCATTTAATGCCCAAATTTTGGATTTTTATAATTTCTCTCCTTTGAGACCGTTTTAACGTGAACTTACTTCTGATGTCCTTGGTTATATTCATCTTCTTCCGCCATAAATATTTATCTGTTGACCGTGTCTATAACAGTTCTTAATCGGGCTTCTTCTTCCGAATGCAGGCCGCTTGAAGACCTGACATTGAGATGATGTGCGGAAGAAAAAAAAAACTTTCGTGGTTTTGCACAAATAATAATTAAAATTCAAACAACCCAAATGGCTGTCACACACATCTTACAAAAATACGTCTTCTCCACTGGAGAACTATAGACAGAGTCTCTCTCTTAATGGAAAAAAAAATTGAAGGGAATTTTTTATCATTTGTTAACCGCCTTCCGGCGTAGCAAAATATTTCTTTATCGGCGCTTACGCCGGCCGCGCTAATGATTATTATCATTGCTTTTAAATTTTTTTCGTAGCTTTTTGGGGCTTTTTCTTATGTACCTATACATGTCGCAACGAAATTCGACGAGTTATTGGCCTGTGTCTTGCGCAGCAGCTAGCGCCTTGTAGTCAGTAGCCTGAGGGATCGATTCCAACCGAGACAAGAAATCCGCCACGACGTTCTCAACTCCTTTTATATGCTGCGAGTCTGTCGGGGATTGGGCGATGAATTCAAGTTGTCTAAACTGTCACGGTGAGCAGCTATCCTTGTTCCTGCTGAAGGCGAAAGTAATCGGCTTGCGGTCTGTGAAAAGCGTGAATGGTCTGGCTTCCACTTGTGGCCCGAAGTGTCTGACGGCTTGGTAAACTGCCAGCAATTCCCTATCGTAAGTTTTCCATTTAACTTTTGACGATGTAAGCTTACGGGAGAAGAAGCCCAGGGGCTGCCAGTGGCCTGCGACAGGCTGGTGTACAGCTGCTTGCTGGCTAGCATGCACAACAATTGCCAGTCGCGCCTGAGGAACCTGGTGTGCCAACATGATTGCCTGACGTAGACACGCCTCGATCTTATCGAACGCCATCAACATCTCTGGTGTCTACTGCAAAGGTCGTTTACCCACTACGTCCTTGCCGGCTACTGCTGACGTCAAAGATGCCTGGATGGCAACCGCATTAGGCAGATGTTGTCTGTAGAAATTAACTGCTCCAATGAACGGGCGTAGTTGGTGATAGTCGATGGGGTGAACCATCTCTTCGATAGCGGCATGTTTATCTTGTAGTGGGCTGATACCGGCTGCTATCACTGAATATCCCAAGAATGACACCTAAAGTCATCGAAGTAAACAGTTTGATTCATTGACCAAAATGCCATATGCAGCAACGTGTTGATAAACAGTCTTTAGATGCAGATCGTGCAATTTCTCGGACGCCGAAAAGACAAGGATGTCATCGAGGTATGAGAAACAGTGCGGTAAATCTCTCAGTACTTCATCGACAAACCGTTGCCAAGTTTGTGCCACATTTTTCATACGAAACAGCATATGGACGTATTCGAACAAGCCGAATGGTGTCCTCACAGTGGTCTTCGGTATATCAGCAGGTGCGACTGGTATCTGGTAATATGTTTTCCGGCAATCAATGACACTAAAAATGGTTGCGCCTGCCAGTCCGTGCGTAAAATCCCTAATAAGTGGTATCGGGAATGGTGAGGGTATTGAGTAGCCTCTACGTGGTCTCCAGGTCCCATCTTTCTTCTTTACTAGATGAAGTGGCGAGGATCATGGGCTATTGTATCTACGAGCGCAATAGTTCTTCGAATTCTACCTTCGCTGCGGCAGATTAGCACTTAGTTAAGTGTGGCATCACACCCTCTCTGTCATCGAACGTAGGAAGAGAACCTCTTCCTATGTAAAGTGTCAGGCAAATCCAACACCTTCCATGAAAACCCTGATATGATAAGCAAATCCGGCAGTATGTCACATAGCTCCAAATAAATCCTGACATTAAATTAACCAAAGTAATAGGATCAACGAGTGAGCAAATGGAATACCACAGACTAACATAAGAATGCCTAAATGCATGTCATACCTTCCCACCGTGAAACAGACGCAGTTCCGAGGGAAGAAACGAGAACAGAAGCCGAGGGCAGAACCGTGTTAAGCTAGAAGGCCCTACGATAAGGGACGGACACCCACGTCGCCAGCCAACCACCAGGACCACCCCCCCAGCCCATTTTAAAAGATAGAGCCCTCCAGAAGAACAGTATAGATCTTACGATAACACTAAAAGGGCCACACCAGCTGCAAGTTTTAGCGTGAGACCTTTTCACATCTGTTACGTTGCAAACATTAAAAACATTGCCCCACCACGAAAAGTATAACGTTTCTCATAGGATAGACAGAATAGACAGATGAAAACACATCCAGATACTTTTTTTAAACCAACTTTGGTAAATTGTCATAATTAGCTGAATTGCTCATGATAATGCTGTGGAACTAATGAACCCAAAAACAGGCAAAACCTTAGGACTTCACCATGTGAACCATATCAAAAAGTTTAAAGGTTAATTTTATTGCTGGTAAATAATTAGCACGATATTTCAAGTTTATGTTGCAGATAAGATCGTCAGGAGAAAGAAGAATGAAGAGAGAGGAAGGTGATAAGAAAGGAAGTAGTTCAATAACAACAAAAACAAAAATAACACCAATAGTACCACAGATTAAGGTGAAGGGATAAAGCGTTGATAGTCTAACAGCATGAAATACTAAAATGCTATACACCACGACACTACACAAAAATAAAAAACGAATTTGAGGATTCTCGTAGAAGTTAAGACTCAAAATATCTTAGAATTGTAACATGGAAAGGGCGCCGAAATTTGTAAAGCTTTTTAAAAAGGCGTAAAACAATGTAGGTACTAGACAAATGTTAGATGAATATAAGTAAAACTTTTTGTAAGAACCATTGTAAAAACTCCAGCAAGGACCAGATGTAACGACCCACAAATTGCAACATGAGAAGTATCAAGAAAGAGAAGGACGTAATTAGCAAGACACGATTCCTACCAAGACGAAGCGTCGAGAGAAGGGAAAGGACAGCGACCGGTGCAGGGACAGACAAGCAAACATCGGATTTTCACCGCTCATAAACCCCAGGACGCCCCCACTCAGCGGAGCGAGCAAAAAACGGCCCGACGAGAAGACCGACGAGATGACCACTTGGGCAAGCCACCACTGGCAAAAAAATATGTGTAAAAGTCACACTACTGCTATTAAACAGCATGCTGATGCACGAAACTGAAGAAAACTTCCACAAAGTAAAAATGTCATGCCCAAACGATTTATCAAACTGTTACTAAGAGGAGAACTTCAAAGTGACTAGTTATCAATAAATATTTCCATATCCTGCCCAGAGAAGAACCAAGAAGCAAATAAGAAGCAGAGAAAAAGCAGGAAGAACAGAAGTTGAAGATTCGCAAGATTGAGACCAAGAAAGAAGATGGGTGAAGAATAGACGACATACCTTCCCAAATCCCTATCCTATTTCAAACTAGTCGTCTGCGAAGTATTACAACGAAAAACCACCACTTTCAGCAACACGATGACTTTCACGCATACAAAGCGAGTAAACCACGAGATTCTGCACTCACAGCTCCATTCCATTAAGTGGCTCCGGAACGCCCTATACTTGCAATGTTAAAATAATGCTTATAAATTACATCTTTCCTCACAAAGTATTTGAGGTAGGAACTTGAACTTTTTACAGATTATTTATTGGAATATGGGCTACAACTTTTAGTTCAGTTATTAAAGATGATTTTTTTTCAATTGTAATGAAAACTCACAACATTTTTTGCAATTTTTTATTTATATATTCAAAAATATACAGTTTTTTGGAAAAAGGTTGTGTTAAATTATGCAGAAGGTACTGTGTAACATTTACTGAAAGTTTGAAACAAATATGTTTGGAAGATCCTTAGAAAACATGTAATTAGTATGAGAAAATAAAAGTTTTGGGAATCGAGCAACAAAGATTGGATTAACTTTTTAGTGCATTCCAGGTCCATAGGATGGATTATCTTCATCCTCTGCAAACTCCTCCTCCAGCCTCCTCTTGTTCCTCCTCCTGTTTACTCTTGCTTGTACACTCCTGGAAATTGAAATAAGAACACCGTGAATTCATTGTCCCAGGAAGGGGAAACTTTATTGACACATTCCTGGGGTCAGATACATCACATGATCACACTGACAGAACCACAGGCACATAGACACAGGCAACAGAGCATGCGCAATGTCGGCACTAGTACAGTGTATATCCACCTTTCGCAGCAATGCAGGCTGGTATTCTCCCATGCACACGATCGTAGAGATGCTGGATGTAGTCCTGTGGAACGGCTTGCCATGCCATTTCCACCTGGCGCCTCAGTTGGACCAGCGTTCGTGCTGGACGTGCAGACCGCGTGAGACGACGCTTCATCCAGTCCCAAACATGCTCAATGGGGGACAGATCCGGAGATCTTGCTGGCCAGGGTAGTTGACTTACACCTTCTAGAGCACGTTGGGTGGCACGGGATACATGCGGACGTGCATTGTCCTGTTGGAACAGCAAGTTTCCTTGCCGGTCTAGGAATGGTAGAACGATGGGTTCGATGACGGTTTGGATGTACCGTGCACTATTCAGTGTCCCCTCGACGATCACCAGTGGTGTACGGCCAGTGTAGGAGATCGTTCCCCACACCATGATGCCGGGTGTTGGCCCTGTGTGCCTCGGTCATATGCAGTCCTGATTGTGGCGCTCACCTGCACGGCGCCAAACACGCATACGACCATCATTGGCACCAAGGCAGAAGCGACTCTCATCGCTGAAGACGACACGTCTCCATTCGTCCCTCCATTCACGCCTGTCGCGACACCACTGGAGGCGGGCTGCACGATGTTGGGGCGTGAGCGGAAGACGGCCTAACGGTGTGCGGGACCGTAGCCCAGCTTCATGGAGACGGTTGCGAATGGTCCTCGCCGATACCCCAGGAGCAACAGTGTCCCTAATTTGCTGGGAAGTGGCGGTGCGGTCCCCTACGGCACTGCGTAGGATCCTACGGTCTTGGCGTGCATCCGTGCGTCGCTGCGGTCCGGTCCCAGGTCGACGGGCACGTGCACCTTCCGCTGACCACTGGCGACAACATCGATGTACTGTGGAGACCTCACGCCCCACGTGTTGAGCAATTCGGCGGTACGTCCACCCGGCCTCCCGCATGCCCACTATACGCCCTCGCTCAAAGTCTGTCAACTGCACATACGGTTCACGTCCACGCTGTCGCGGCATACTACCAGTGTTAAAGACTGCGATGGAGCTCCGTATGCCACGGCAAACTGGCTGACACTGACGGCGGCGGTGCACAAATGCTGCGCAGCTAGCGCCATTCGACGGCCAACACCGCGGTTCCTGGTGTGTCCGCTGTGCCGTGCGTGTGATCATTGCTTGTACAGCCCTCTCGCAGTGTCCGGAGCAAGTATGGTGGGTCTGACACACCGGAGTCAATGTGTTCTTTTTTCCATTTCCAGGAGTGTATTTCTAGACTCTTTACAGCCCTGTCTGCAGCCCGAAGGCGTTCCTTGTCTAAAGCAAGCATCGCTCATTGTTGAGTTCGTAGATTTTGCTACCATTTTCTTCAGTTGCAGTTACTGCAACACTGTTCCAAAAGGTGGTCATGTATGAACACTTATCACATTTCAGTTGTATTTCACTAGCAAGTCCTACGTGCTTTATTATGGAGAGTTCCAGACCAACTTCACTACAATGAATACAGCTTACACAGTTTGAAAAAATTCCTTTGAGAACCGACATATCAAATATTTCATTCACATCCGATTCGCCCATAAAACATTCATAGTTTTCACTCATTGAACCAAGCTTCTTCTGTGAAGTATTTTCTTTCCCACTTTGACTGCTATGGGCAGGTGTACTTGAGAGGTTAGGTTCACTCACTTGGTTATCGTCTTTATTGTTTACAGTAATAACACATACCTTTGGCTTTCCAACATTTCTCCTTTTCTTAAAAGCCTTCAGAGGATTTCTAATAACTTTACTTTTACTCGTTATTATACTTCAACAAAACAGAGACTCAAGAAACAGAATAAATTACGAATATTTTCGAGATAACGACAGAGTAAATAAACATGAAACAATTCACAATCACACCAGCGATATATATTGAACCGTCACAGGTTAGCCACAACACATACTTTATCTCACATTACTAAAATGTACCTGATGAACACAGACGTTAATAATAACACCATTTGACAGCAGTTTAACAGCGCCACAGTGGGTCACGCCCATGTAGAACACATTTTAAAAAAAAATTTAAAAATAGTTGTATTCTTCGGAATTGAATAAATTATATATCTATTTAAAGGTAATAGTCTGCAGATTCAGAAAACGCAAAAAAGTAAAAATTGAACTTTTTATGATTTTGAGCCTTTCTGGAGCCCCTTAAGGGACCTCCACGATAGCAACACACACTTGCAAAGCCAACAAGAAACAACGAACAAAGCTGTACATCAAATACTTGCCCACATCCGTCTCGCTCAAGTCCATCACCTTCGTGCAAAAACATTCGCCAGCCTCATGCTTAAACATTCATAGGATTGTGTGAATGTATGAAATCAAATTATGTGATGTATGAATTGTACAAAAGAAATGTGTGAAAAACTAAATAAGTTAAGCACACCAGACAGCTAATAAATTACAAAATAACAGTCATTTACTATGGACTTACGTAAAAAATAGACTATCGATAAAAATAAGTCATTAGTTCTGAAAAGGACAGTACATAAAGAACAAAAGTAAGGCATAATAAACACTAAACCTATATGCCACTTATTTTCTCCTCATGAAAATAAAAGAATAACTGTATTTTACTTACTTTCTCCTTATAAAAACAAAGAATAAAAAATTATCCTGATGGATGTTTTCCCTTTCTTTAAATATTTCTACCATTTGTTAGGATAATAAAAAATGGTTCAAATGGCTCTGAGCACTATGGGACTTAACATCTTAGGTCATCAGTCCCCTAGAACTTAGAACTACTTAAACCTAACTAACCTAAGGACACGACACACATCCATGCCCGAGGCAGGATTTGAACCTGCGACCGTAGCAGTCCCGCGGTTCCGGACTGCAGCGCCTAGAACCGCAAGACCACCACGGCCGGCGTTAGGATAATACCTCAATACTTGTGTATGTATATTTCTTTGTCAAAGCAATTCTTGGAAATAATTCTTATTTGTTAATGTAACAATGTTGAAATGAGTGTCTAGAAACAAAAACATTTTACTTGTACATGATATTTAGAAAATGTGTTAGGAATAGATTTTACTTAATTACTATTTTGATAAAAAACAGTATTTCTAAGAAAATCGATGTGAAAGACTCCTCACTTTTGATAACAAACTTCACACTTAAATAAAGAAAGAAAATAGTTAAAAAATAATAATTACAATAGCATAAAAATATTCTTCTCTTGTCAATATAAACATATTTTTGAGAATAATGTGGAAGAATATACAAATATAAATTTGTAATACAAACTAGCATAGAACCAGGATAACGTGGCTGAACAGTAGGCAACAAAATTTAGATAAAGGAATAATTTTTGACTGACTTAGACAACGATTCAATAATTGCCTAACTTCAGTGCAAAAATTAAGTTCGAAGGGTGGTGATATGTAAGGAGTCAGGCAAATCCAACGCCCTCCATGAAAACCCTGACATGATAAGCAAATCCGGCAGTATGTCACATAGCTCCAAATAAATCCTGACATTAAATTAACCAAAGTAATAGGATCAACGAGTGAGCAAATGGAATACCACAGACTAACACAAGAACACCTAAATGCATGTCATACCTTCCCACCGTGAAACAGACGCAATTCCGGGGGAAGAAACGAGAACAGACACCGAGAGCAGAACCGTGTTAAGCTAGAAGGCCCTACGATAAGGGATGGACACCCACGTGGCCAGCCAACCACCAGGACCACCCCCCAGCCCATGTTAAAAGATAGAGCCCTCCAGAAGAACAGTATAGATCTTACGATAACACTAAAAGGGCCACACCAGCTGCAAGTTTTAGCGTGAGACTTTTTCGCCTCTCTGTTACGTTGCAAACGTTAAAAACATTGCCCCACCACGAAAAGTATAACGTTTCTCATTGGATAGACAGAATAGACAGATGAAAACACAGCCAGATAGTTTTTTTTAAACCAACTTTGGTAAACTGTAGTAAGGTGAAGTTAGGAGAGAGTTGCTTCTGAGACGGCGAGGTACGTGGAGCTGTGCCGCCCGCCGCCCCCTGACGAACACCTACAAGGTAATGAACGCACGCGATGCCGCATTTTTGAGCATATAAGGCTTCACTCAGAACTGCACAAGTCTCATCTGTTACATCCCCTTTTTACGTAATACTAGTGTCGATCGTCAATTGAAGCTCATGGTATTCACATTTGCTACGTAAGTTAAAATCTGAAACGTGATGATTTTTCTGTTATATAATTATTGAGAAGCCACATCAGCCACTGTAATTTACGACAAGTTAGATAAGTAATTAAAGATAATTGAGGGTCACTGTAGACCATTTTGATAGTTTTCTCTTTTGTGATACTGAATTTAAACCTAGATTGTAGATGTGATATGGCATAGGTCATCCTTCGATCCATTGTAGAACTTGGAAACCCACTCAGGGAATATTCATTCACATTTTTGTTGAACACAGTTGGTTTTTATCGTCCTGTGTTAAAATATTTCCTTTTATCAATAGTGCAATTTATAAACAATGTTTTGTGAGTAGAATAAAATTTCCAATGGTAAACTTAACTGCTTTTTCGACGTTATTTTACCAGCTAACTAAAAATAGGAATGCCTTGAATCCCTTCCACTAAATTTAGTTAGTATTAAGATTCTTTTACAGGGAGTGCAGTGGAGCTGACGCTGATATCATTAAGTATTTGGTTATATCATCGCTAGTCTCACTGAACATTTCTGAACTCTACGTGTCATGTGTGGCCTGGCATCTCCTTACCAGCAACAGGTCCCAGGTTGAAACTAGTCAATTCCCTAAAAAAACACGCTCAGAGCGTCGTTGCGCGAAAGTGCTAGGGAGACACGACTTAGAACAAACACACACAATGCAGAATGTTAGAGAATGGCGACCCTGCCAGGACGGTAAAATACCATGATTGAAGGTCGACCACATGCCTAACTAGGTCAGAAAAATATCTTGTTGAAAAATTTTTGTAACAAAAATTTTTTTCCTAAAGTTATAAATAGTCGAAAACAGTAGCTGCAGCGATAGATAGTAAGAAAGTATTCAATAGAACGTGAGACATTCTAGCAGAGACAATAGCATAATTAAGTTACGAATTTTAATATTGTTAGAATTAAGTTTTCTCTACAATGCAAGCGCACAGGTGGCGGATACATCGTTGACAAGTTGGTTCTGACCCAACAAGTGAATGGATTGTCAAGTCGTGTGTGCAAAAAGTTTATGAAACGCGTGAGATTGTACGAGCGCATGTAAACGTGAAGTAGAGCACGTGAATTGCTTTTAAAACAGGAAATAAGGGATTCGGAAAGATTAGCAATGGCAGATCGAGATATTGACCGAATTGAGGTAGAGACCCAGCATGAAGACGGACAGAGAACAGAGGGCAGTACAACAGACGATGCAGTATCGCGAGAAATAGGACAGATAACGCACCATAACGAGGATAATGTACACCAAGGCACAAAAAACCTAGGTTAGCTTACGACAGAGGAGCAGGAAAGTAGAGAGACAGCCGATGAGGATTCTAACTTGCGTCTTGAATACGTAGAACCCATAGTAGAAGTAATCAGAGCTCCTTCACCACAGAGTACAAGGAATTCGAGCAGAAACGTGTCACCGCACAGTTCAATGCAATCGGTTGCGAACCAACACTTGGGCGAAAACACAGAGCGTAGGACGTCGGAAGAAAACGCAATAGGACCTACCAATCTGGCAGAATTATTACAACAAATGACGGAAACCAAGACAAGACAAAATAAAGAAATTGCGAACCAAATTAAAATTCAGAATGCAGAAACGACGAAACAAATTGCAGAAACCACGAGACAAATGCGTGAGATTAAAGAACAAAACAAAAAAAATTCAGTTACATCTAAGTCATATTGAAGACGAGGCAAAAGAATCTCTAGAAGTGATAGGAAACTTAGTAACAGGTCACAATCAATTGAGAACAGACATTGACAAGGTACAAGCCGACGTACAAACATTGCATAATGACACTAAGGACGAGATCAAAACATTACGTAACAACGCCCAGGGAGAAGTCAAGAAACTAGAGAAACAAATAAACGTAATTACCCGACAAGCAGCAGGTACAGCGCGTGAAATTGTTGAAAACAGTGTGTTACACAAACGTATCACAAAAGCAGCGCTGAAAAGATATGATAACCGCATAGTCAAAATAGAAGCGCAAACGAAGCAACAATTTCAGAAATTGCGAACAGAGTTGTTGCAAACCATTGAAGAGCATAGTGAACAGGATAGAACAAGCACTGAGTCTGCAACCACATCCGTATCTGTAACAGCACTGGAAAAACAAGCAATTAACGAAGATATCATGCATTTTCGATTCCAATCACAGGCGGAAAATAACATACGTGAAATCAGACAGCCTGCACCGCAACAAATACGTTTCGAAATTCCTGATGAACAATCGGCACCACAAACACATGCAGAACCACAAATGTATGTTTCAAGACAGTTTGAATCGTGCAATGAAGCGGCAAGGTTAGCCAGACAAGATACCGAACCAATACGTGACAATGGAAAGCCAGGTCACGAAGAGTACAGTGCAATGCATTCAGCTACA
Source organism: Schistocerca piceifrons (assembly GCF_021461385.2). Classification (NCBI taxonomy): domain Eukaryota; kingdom Metazoa; phylum Arthropoda; class Insecta; order Orthoptera; family Acrididae; genus Schistocerca; species Schistocerca piceifrons. Next base: position 192,138,097 of record NC_060149.1, read on the forward strand.
CGTTCACAACCGATGGAAGAAAACTATTGCGTACCACTCCAACGATACTACGCAAGTGTACGCGAAAGTTACAGTGGACAATATCCAATGGATCTACCACAACCGGAAAGAACGACGGGAGAAATGATCAGAAACAAAAGTGGCGAAGAATCGCGAATTTCATATGGAACTATGACGAAGTACGACAACGATCATTTCCTCACAGTCAGAAAATTTCAACACTTTCGAGAAGGAAACTCATTACATCCACGAACTTTTATTGATCAATTCCGAGTAGGATTACCAGAACACTGGACGCTAGCTTACAAATGAGACTTTATGTGTACACACATGTCAGGAACAGTCGCAGAAACCACGCAGAATGTTGCATCGACATGCCGATCGTACGAAGATTTCAGAGAGAAGTTTCTCTCACGATATTGGTCCAGCGAAGCACAGAACAGAGTGAAGTACGAATTATTACAGAACCCATATTTTGAAAATTCAGGAGAGAAGTGTCCCGTGAAATTTTTCGAAGTAATGGCAAGGAAAAATCAATGCTTAGATGTACCATACAGTGACGGAGAGTTGATTAAATTACGCGTGATGAAGTTACCATTGAAATACTAGCAATCATTAGTAGGTCGCGGAGGCAATGACGTCGAAGCATTTAAAGGTATTCAAAGGGAACTAGAGTTCATATTTTCGGAAGATGACGCAAGAAAAAGACGAAGCGTACGTGAAAACGAAAGCAGAAAGCAGTGGAATCCACAAGGCACAGTACGAAGAAACAATAATTACGAACCACGTGATAACTTCGCACCAAGAAACGACAATAGATTTCAACAAAGAACCGGTTATGAATTTAGAAGAGAATATGGCAATAACTATAATTCACCCAGGAATGGCAGCAACTATTACAGAGGGCATAACGACAACCGGAACGGGTATAGGAGAACCAGTAGACCGACATATTATCAACAAAGAAACCAATATCAACAAGCTGAACAAGAAAAGAGAATACAGATAGAGACCTGAAGGTAAGACCACCAAACACCGAAAAACGTTCGAATTCACAGCTAAGCGCCCATGCCAAAGGGAATGACGCACCGACCCAGGACAATTGCAGCACCTTGAACAGAGAAGTAAGTACCTTATCACGAGAAGAGAAGAAGGAAGAGACAAATCCGCAGGGACCAGATGAAAACGAAGACAGGAAAGTAACAATATCGTGTTGGGACGAAATTAATTGGGAGAATACTAACGAGGAAGATGAATTACCAGAGGCATGCACAACGAATGTAGGAGGAAAGGACGAAGTAATGAGTATTGCAGAGCTATTTGAGATGGAAACCAGGGAAAGCGAATTCAATTAGGATAATGCGCAGTCGACAGAAGTTGAAAATAAATTACTAGTGGGCACACAACCCTACGTATATAATGAAGGAAGTTATGAAGCGACAATTAGAGCATTTAGATGCGATTATGTGGAAGTAGCGACGAAGAAGGAGAAGATAGACGAGGATGAGGAAAAAGTAGAGGATGTTGAAGAAAACATAAATGAAGGAAGAAATAGAGAAGAGGAAACAAAAGAGAGAGAAGTAGCAGTCGAAGCTTATCCTGCAGAAAGTTCGAATTCACAAGGGAAATTCCTGAAAAGACTCATGTATGATTCAGTGGAGGATTCGTTGATGCAAGAAGAAGAAGAAGAAGAAGAACAGAACCAACCCTTTCAAATTCAACCAATTGTGAAGGCCATGGTAAAGCATATCCCAGTCAATATTGTAATAGATAGCGGAAGTGAACTGACTGCGATCTCAGAAAATTTATTCATGCAGTGTAATGCCAATGAGGAATTGCCAGTTCTGAAAACACGTAAGATTAAAGTAAGAGGTCCTATTAGAAACAATGCTGCGGAAGTTACGAGACAAACAAGGTTAACTCTTTCGTGTCAAGGTCAAAAGATCGAAGCCAACTTCGTGATTATACCTAAACTAACTGTAGATTTGATTATAGGTGCAGATTTTTTAAATAAGAAACGAGCGATAATAGATATGGGGAAAGGTAGCGTAACATTCGGGAATGTCACACTTCTCTTTGAGCAAAAGCTAAAATTAGAAGAAATACCAGTTATAAACAAACAATTAAGAATGACGCGATATAAAGAGGATGAAGAATTAGAATGGTATGCACAAAAGGGGGAATCGCCTAAACTCATGTCAGAAGTCCATAAAGAAATAGACGAAAAATTGCAAGAAGTTCAAGGTATTTCAGAACACAGTAGAAGAGAATTAGAGGGTATTTTACCAGATAAAGCAGAGATATTTTTACCTAAGACTGGTAGTATTAAACACTTTCAGTACAAGTTTGAAGTAAAACAGCACAAACCATTTAGAGTGCCACCCTATACAATCCCATTAAGCTACAGGAATAAAGTATTCCAGGAGATATCTAAAATGTTAGATGATGATTTTATTGAACCAGCTACCTCCACATATAACAGCGCGCTCCATATTGTACAAAAACGAGATAGGAGCATTAGGTTAGTGCTTGATTCCAGACAGATCAACACAATCATAATCACTGCGACAGATCGCCCAGAAAAATTAGAGGAATTGATACAAAACTTCCACTGTGCTAAGATATTTTCATCAATTGATTTACGGAGTAGTTTCTGGCAAATAGAATTGGCCCCAGAATGTAGAAAATTTACAGCATTTATCGTATTCGATAGATGTTACCAGTTTAAACGATTGCCATTTGGTTTAAACATATCATCAGCAGCGTTTGTAAGGACGAATTAGAACAGTATTAGTCAAATGCAAAAAATGTATGAGGGCTAAACACGTCACTTTCCAAACCAAACCACCTATGTTTCCAGTAATCCCTAAAAAATTAAAACAAATAGCTGCAACAGATATGATGGGGTCCCTCCCACACACAAAAATTGATATATTTTCATATTTGTCGTTTTGGAACTTACTTCTAAATATGTTACCTTGACACCATTAAAACAGGCAAAAGGTCTTACTATAAGTAAAGCATTTAGACAAGATTTTCTCAGACAAGTAGGTCGAGTGGAACGAATAATTTCGGATAATGGCCCACAATACAAATCAGTGCAATGGCAGAACACGTTAAAACAACACAAAATAAACCCCATCTACATATCTAAGTACAAACCTAGCATAAATCCAGCAGAACGATCTATGAAGGACATAGGCACTTTGTGCCGGTTATATGCAGGCAAAAGACACAACACTTGAGATGTATACCTTAAAGATTTTCAAGAAGTAATAAATGAAATGCCACATAGCACTACACTACTACCTCCAGTTACTGTACTTAAAAATATTGAACCCCCAAACATAACCAGAGAAAATGTTAGATTTCCTATTGTACCACGCAGACAGCGCAAACAAGTCATAGCAACAGCACTCTCCAACATCAGAAAGGCAGCCATTAAAAGAAAAGAAAGAGGAGATAGAGCAGCAATTAAAAGAACATTCTAGGTAGGCCAGAAAGTGTTTGTAAAAACACACCATCTCTCCAGCAAACAGATACACAAAATACATAAGTTTTACGCTGCATACATAGGACCTGTCATAATTAGCTGAATTGCTCATGATAATGCTGTGGAACTAATGAACCCAAAAACAGGCAAAACCTTAGGACTTCACCATGTGAGCCATATCAAAAAGTTTGAAGATTAATTTTATTACTGGTAAATAATTAGCACGATATTTCAAGTTTATGTTGCAGATTAGATCGTCAGGAGAAAGAAGAATGAAGAGAGAGGAAGGTGATAAAAAAGGAAGTAGTTCAATAAAAACAAAAACAAAAATAACACCAATAGTACCATAGATTAAGGTGAAGGGATAAAGCGTTGATAGTCTAACAGCATGAAATGCTAAAATGCTATACACCACGACACTACACAAAAATAAAAAAGCGAATTTGAGGATTCTCGTAAAAGTTAAGACTCAAAATATCTTAGAATTGTAACATGGAAAGGGCGCCAAAATTTGTAAAGCTTTTTAAAAAGGCGTAAAACAATGTAGGTACTAGACAAATGTTAGATGAATATAAGTAAAACTTTTTGTAAGAACCATTGTAAAAACTCCAGCAAGGACCAGATGTAACGACCCACAAGTTGCAACATGAGAAGTATCAAGAAAGAGAAGGACGTAATTAGCAAGACACGATTCCTACCAAGACGAAGCGTCGAGAGAAGGGAAAGGACAGCGACCGGTGCAGGGACAGACAAGCAAACATCGGATTTTCACCGCTCATAAACCCCGGGACGCCCCCACTCAGCGGAGCGAGCAAAAAATGGCCCGACGAGAAGACCGACGAGATGACCACTTGGGCAAGCCACCACTGGCAAAAAAATATGTGTAAAAGTCACACTACTGCTATTAAACAGCATGCTGATGCACGAAACTGAAGAAAACTTCCACAAAGTAAAAATGTCATGCCCAAACGATTTATCAAACTGTTACTAAGAGGAGAACTTCAAAGTGACTAGTTATCAATAAATATTTCCATATCCTGCCCAGAGAAGAACCAAGAAGCAAATAAGAAGCAGAGAAAAAGCAGGAAGAACAGAAGTTGAAGATTCGCAAGATTGAGACCAAGAAAGAAGATGGGTGAAGAATAGATGACATAACTTCCCAAATCCCTATCCTATTTCAAGCTAGTCGTCTGCGAAGTATTACAACGAAAAACCACCGCTTTCAGCAACACGATGACTTTCACGCATACAAAGTCGGTAAACCACGAGATTCTGCACTCACAGCTCCATTCCATTAAGGGACCTCCACAACAGCAACACACACTTGCAAAGCCAACAAGGAACAACGAACAAAGCTGTACATCAAATACTTGCCCGCACCCGTCTCGCTCAAGTCCATCACCTTCGTGCAAAAACATTCGCCAACCTCATGCTTAAACATTCATAGGATTGTGTGAATGTATGAAATCAAATTATGTGATGTAGGAATTGTACAAAAGAAACGTGTGAAAAACTAAATAAGCTAAGCACACCAGACAGCTAATAAACTACAAAATAACAGTCATTTACTATGGACTTACGTAAAAAATAGACTATCGATAAAAATAAGTCATTAGTTCTGAAAAGGACAGTATATAAAGAAGAAAAGTAAGGCATAATAAACACTAAACCTATATGCCACTTATTTTCTCCTCATGAAAATAAAAGAATAACTATATTTTACTTATTTTTTCCTTATAAAAACAAAGAATAAAAAATTATCCTGTTGAATCTTTTCCCTTTTTTTTAATATTTGTACCATTTGTTAGGATAATATCTGAATACTTGTGTATGTATATTTCTTTGTCAAAGCAATTCTTGGAAATAATTCTTATTTGTTAATGTAACAATGTTGAAATGAGTGTCTAGAAACAAAAACATTTTACTTGTACATGATATTTAGAAAATGTGTTAGGAATAGATTTTACTTAATTACTATTTTGATAAAAAACAGTATTTCTAAGAAAATCGATGTGAAAGACTCCTCACTTTTTATAACAAACTTCACACTTAAATAAAGAAAGAAAATAGTTAAAAAATAATAATTACAATAGCATAAAAATATATTTCTCTTGTCAATATAAACATATTTTTGAGAATAATGTGGAAGAATATATAAATATAAATTAGTAATACAAACTAGCATAGAACCAGGATAACGTGGCTGAACAGTAGGCAACAAAATTTAGATAAAGGAATAATTTTTGACTGACTTAGACAACGATTCAATAATTGCCTAACTTCAGTGCAAAAATTAAGTTCGAAGGGTGGTGATATGTAAGGAGTCAGGCAAATCCAACACCTTGCATGAAAACCCTGACGTGATAAGCAAATCCGGCAGTATGTCACATAGCTCCGAATAAATCCTGACATTAAATTAACCAAAGTAATAGGATCAACGAGTGAGCAAATGGAATACCACAGACTAACACAAGAACACCCAAATGCATGTCATACCTTCCCACCGTGAAACAGACGCAGTTCCGAGGGAAGAAACGAGAACAGACGCCGAGAGCAGAACCGTGTTAATCTAGAAGGCCCTACGATAAGGGACGGACCCCCACGTCGCCAGCCAACCACCAGGACCACCCCCCAGCCCATGTTAAAAGATAGAGCCCTCCAGAAGAACAGTATAGATCTTACGATAACACTAAAAGGGCCACACCAGCTGCAAGTTTTAGCGTGAGACTTTTTCGCCTCTCTGTTACGTTGCAAACGTTAAAAACATTGCCCCACCACGAAAAGTATAACGTTTCTCATTGGATAGACAGAATAGACAGATGAAAACACAGCCAGATAGTTTTTTTTTTAACCAACTTCGGTAAATTGTAGTAAGGAGAAGTTAGGAGAGAGTTGCTTCCGAGACGGCGAGGTGCGTGGAGCTGTGCCGTCCGCCGCCCCCTGACGAACACCTACAAGGTAATGAACGCACGCGATGCCGCATTTTTGAGCATATATGGCTTCACTCAGAACTGCACAAGTCTCATCTGTTACATCCCCTTTTTACGTAATACTAGTGTCGATCGTCAATTGAAGCTCATGGTATTCACATTTGCTACGTAAGTTAAAATCTGAAACGTGATGATTTTTCTGTTATATAATTATTGAGAAGCCACATCAGCCACTGTAATTTACGACAAGCTAGATAAGTAATTAAAGATAATTGAGGGTCACTGTAGACCATTTTGATAGTTTTCTCTTTTGTGATACTTAATTTAAACCTAGATTATAGATGTGATATGGCATAGGTCATCCTTCGATCCATTGTAGAACTTGGAAATCCAATCAGGGAATATTCGTTCACATTTTTGTTGAACGCAGTTGGTTTTTATCGTCCTGTGTTAAAATATTTCCTTTTATCAATAGTGCAATTTATAAACAATGTTTTGTGAGTAGAATAAAATTTCCAATGGTAAACTTAACTGCTTTTTCGACGTTATTTTACCAGGTAACTAAAAATAGGAAAGCCTTGAACCCCTTCCACTAAATTTATTTAGTATTAAGATTCTTCTAGAGGGAGTGCAGTGGAGCTGACGCTGAAATTATTAAGTATTTGGTTATATCATCGCTAGTCTCACTGAACTTTTCTGAACTCTACATGTCATGTGTGGCCTGGCCTCGCCTTACCAGCAACAGGTCCCAGGTTGAAACTAGTCAATTCCCTAAAAAACACGCTCAGAGCGTCGTTGCGCGAAAGTGCTAGGGAGACACGACATAGAACAAACAGACACCACGCAGAATGTTAGACCTAGGGTGCCTTTAATGCACAGCGTACCCTCGACGAGCCAGTACCTGCTCCAACAGCATAATGAAACCACAAATCCGCACCCACTATTGCGTCTGACACATCGGCAATCGCGAAAGTCTGTGGTAAACGTTCTTGGAAATCGAGGTCTACTTCTGTCCTGCATTTTCCATAAGTCATTGCTGAAGTCTGGTTTGCTGCTGTGAGCTTTGATTGATATGGAGGAAGCTTCACATCGCAACTTCTAACAGGCAATGCACTGACGTCCCAACCCGAGTCGATTAGATAAGTGCAGCCGGATTTAACGTCTGTGACAAAAAGTCGCTGGGACAGCGAGAGTAAAAACGAAAGATTACTCGCCATTAGTTTGCCGTCATGGCTCTAACCTCGCAGTGGTAGGCGCCGGTGCTCGAACCCGCGACCGGTTACGCCTATCGCCGGCCGCTGTCGCCATTTGTGTGATTGCAGGGCGATGCGCGCCGCGTCGCCTCGTTCCCGAGGCGACGGTGGTACCACCAGATACGCTCCTTAACACGTTGTCATCTTCCTAGCTCTTCTTGTACGTGCCTGCCTTGCCTCCGAGCAACGTCGGTATCTGGCGCCCGACGCAAGCTGTCAATGTGATTTTGTAAACTCGTCCAGCTGGAGTAATGTTCATTTGCCCGCCCGGTTAGCCGTGCGGCCCACGCACGGCTTTCCGGACTGGCCCGGCGGACTTGGGTCGAGGTCCGGTGAGCCGGCCAGTCTGTGGATGGTTTTTAGGCGGTTTTCCATCTGCCTCTGCGAATGCGGGCTGGTTCCCCTTATTCCGCCTCAGTTACACTATGTCGGCAAACACGTTCTCCAAGTACACTTACACCACCATTACTCTACCACGCAAACATAGGGGTTACACTCGTCTGGTGTGAGACGATCCCTGGGTGGGGGTCCGACAGGGGCCGTACCGCACAATAACCCTGAAAGAGTGGTTCGGTGTGGTGTGGCGGAGGGGTGAAGTGTACTGCGGTAGTCGTCGTGGGGTTGTGGACCACTGCGGCTGCGGCGGGGATGGAGCACCTCCGTCGTTTCTAGGTCCCCGGTTAACATACAACAATATACAATGCAACGTCCGTTTGCTGGCGTCGTTGTATCGCTGCAGCTTCCTGGAGGTCTGTACTACCGCGTTCGCACGTTACAGACGACGTATGCCCTGCATCTAATGAGGCATAGAACTCGTCTGCTGGTGACAGCAGAGGAAATATCGCGTGCATCGGAAAGCGCCACAGCTGTTTTAACACCCTCTGGCAACTGTACGCCCTATACATGCTGCAGTGTCGTATATGGAAACTCGGTGTGGTCGACAAAGCTTCGCAGGTGCCGCCAAAATTCCAAAGGCGGATTATCTCCTCTCTTTTCACCATGCAGTGCTCGTTGGATACTTGTTCCACCGGCCACGTAACCGCTCGAGGAGTAACTGTTTAAACTGTGAATACTTCTGTGTGGCGGGCGGGTGGGGTATTATATCTGCGCTGATCGTTGCTGTTTTATTGTCGAGCGCAACAACGGCGATCATAAATTTGGTATCTTCGTTTAGAATGCCGTGGTCCTCGAAAGTCAGATTGAGCATTGCAAGCCGTAATTCAGGTTTATCGGGAATGAACTGCGGTGGGCTTATGTTCATCTTGCTACTGTTATCCGCCAAACGGCCGTTCCTTGATGCAATGAAAAGTTCAGCGCAGCATTTTCCTGGTTTTCAATGTCGCGTCGTAAATCTTCGATGTGCCTCAACCAAGCGTCGCGCCGATCGTAGTACTCAGTGTCGCGCCGACTCTGCGGTAGACGATGCTGAACTGAGCTGCGTTTGTTCGTCTACAACAGAATTCAATATACGGGGTCACCACTTTAGCTAACTACAACTTATCTCTGCTCCAACAAAGTAGTCAGGCAATAACTTTTTATTTTTTAAGCTCAGTCACCAATCAACTGAAAAACCTAAGTCATTACAAAGAAGAATCATAAAAATCAAAGAGTGAAGCAGATTGTCCGTGGGCTCGTCGCCACAGAATAATGCTGCACTTCACTGTGCGTTCACATATGTTCTCCTGGCTACTCCCACTATGTGATACCACCTAATTCTGGCCAGACTGGAATTGGTTTTCGTGTATAAATTATGTATTCCATGACTGTGGATGTTCACAGAGTTATCCATTCACTGAGTGCCATTTTTCCACAAATACAATTTTCCGTTTATGTATCAATATGTTCCCACACTTCGATCTTACCCTATGAAAATTAGCTGGAAAATAATTGACAGCAGGTTCTCTAAAAACAAATGTACATTATCTTTAGTACTTTTACCATTCACTTTTGAATGCAGGTAAAGCTTACGTTTCTATCTCCATTTTTATTTATTTTACTATCGATGTTGTTGTTGTTGTGGTCTTCAGTCCTGAGGCTGGTTTGATGCAGCTCTCCATGCTGCTCTATCCTGTGCAAGCTTCTTCATCTCCCAGTACCTACTGCAGCTTACATCCTTCTGAATCTGCTTAGTGTATTCATCTCTTGGTGTCCCTCTACGATTTCTACCCTCCACACTGCCCTCCAGTACTAAATTGGTGATCCCTTGATGCCTCAGAACATGTTCTACCAACCGATCCCTTCTTCTAGTCAAGTTGTGCCACAAAGTCCTCTTCCCCCTAATTCTATTCAATACCTCCTCATTAGTTATGTGATCTACCCATCTAATCTGCAGCATTCTTCTGTAGCACCACATTCCGAAAGCTTCTATTCTCTTCTTGTCTAAACTATTTATCGTCCACGTTTCACTTCCATACATGGCTACACTCCATACAAATACTTTCAGAAATGAATTCCTGACACCTAAATCTACACTCGGTGTTAACAAATTTCTCTTCTTCAGAAACGCTTTCCTTGCCATTGCCAGTCTACATTTTATATCCTCTCTACTTCGACCGTCATCAGTTATTTTGCTCCCTAAATAGCAAAGCTCCTTTACTACTTTAAGTGTCTCATTTCCTAATCTAATTCCCTCAGCATCACCCGACTTAATTCGACGACATTCCATTGTCCTCGTTTTGCTTTTGTTGATGTTCATCTTATATCCTCCTTTCAAGACACTGTCCATTCCGTTCAACTGCTCTTCCAAGTCCTTTGCTGTCTCTGACAGAATTACAATGTCATCGGCGAATCTCAAAGTTTTTAGTTCTTCTCCATGGATTTTAATACCTACTCCGAACTTTTCTTTTGTTTCTTTTACTGATTGCTCAATATACAGATTGAATAGCATCGGGGAGAGGCTACAACCCTGTCTCACTCCCTTCCCAACCACTGCTTCCCTTTCATGTCCCTCGACTCTTATAACTGCCACCTGCTTTCTGTACAAATTGTAAATAGCCTTTCTCTCCCTGTATTTTATCCCTGCCACTATCGATATATGATCAATATTGCAACATAACAGGCAGTTTCCAAATTTTGTAATTGCAAGCTCTGTAACAATCGTTATCAAATAACATTGCTAAAAACCTTCAGATAAATATATATCTTCAAGAGACATTCTGTAAACTAAATCAGATGTATAACTTAAAAAAAAGGAAGTCACCACGATAATATTTTGAGTCATCAAATGAACTGGAATGTTCAAAAAACGATTATGCAGCCTATATTATATTTGTTTGGTGCCAATTGAGTCAGTTAATTTCAGTTCACTGTTTAGTTCAGGTCAGACTCGTATGTACAGTTTCTACATGGCTTGAGTAAACATCTAGAAAAATTGCTTGCAACACGTGATGAGCTCTGAGTTTTGTGTTTTGATATTTGCTTGTGACACTTTTGAAAACGCATGTGTATGTTATGTGAAAGGGTGAATAAAACGTATTTTGAGACAGAAGAACTGGTATCTCTTTGTCGTGTCATTTCACACTCTAGACCACATATTGGGTATTACGCAACATTACTGCTAGGTGGACTTTTTACTATGGCTTTATGTCACTGTCATTCGACTTAAACATACATTGCCCGTTAAACTTGAATCTTTTGTGCAATTTTGGGATTATAAACATAAAATTAGTTAACAATTAGAAGGGAGGTAGGTCGTATGTGGGGGGAGGGGGGCAAGTGGATCAGTTCACTGCGTCACCAACTTGTGGTCACTTGCAGCGTGGGGGTGACACATCGGATAGATTCTAGCGGTACAGTGGACAGCAAGCCGGTCACCTTCCAGTCTGCCCGAATTCCAATCAAGAACAACTGTGAAGATGAGAAGCATGGAAGTAGATATTCTCGGTGTTGCAAAGCAGCTTAAATCACTTCATAAAGGCAAGGCTTCCGGTCCAGATGGTATACCAGTCAAGTTCCTTTCAGAGTATCCAGATGCAATAGCTCCATATTTAGCAATTATATGCAACCGCTCGCTCACAGAAAGTTCCGTGCCTAAGGACTGGAAAGTCGCTCAAGTCACACCAATACACAAAAAGGGAAATAGGAGTAATCCGCTGAATTATAGGCCCACATCACTAACGTCGATTTCCAGTAGGGTTTTGGAACATATAGTGTATACCAACATTATGAAGTACCTCGAAGAAAACGATTTACTGACACATAGCACGGATTCAGAAAATATCGTTCTCGCGCAACACAACTAGCTCTTTATACTTATGAACAGGGGATGTCAAATTGACTCAATATTTTTAGATTTTTAGAAAGCTTTCCACACCGTTCCTCACAAGCGTCTTCTAACCAAACTGTGTGCCTATGGAATATCGCATCAGTTGTGCGACTGGATTCGTGATTTCCTGTCAGAAAGGACGCAGTTCGTATTAATAGACGGAAAGTCATCGAATAAAACAGAAGTAATATCCGGCGTTCACCAAGGAAGTGTTATAGGCCCTCCATTGTTCCTGATCTATATTAACGACATAGAAGACAATCTAAGTAGCCCTCTTAGATTATTTGCAGATGATGCTGTCATTTACCGTCTTGTAAAGTCATCAGATGACCAAAACGAATTGCAAAATGATTTAAATGGTGGTGCCAAAAGTGGCAATTGACCCTGAATAAAGAAAAGTGTGAAGTTAGTCACATGAGTACTAAAAGAAATCCTCCAAATTTCGATTACGCGATAAGTCACACACATCTGAAGGCTGTAAATTCAACTAAATACAATTACAATTACAATTACAATTACAATTACAATTACAAATAATCTAAGTTGGAACGGTCCCACAGATAACTTAGAAGGTGCAACAGATCTGCTAAAGAGACTGCTTACACTACACTTGTCAGCCCTATTCTGGAGTATTGCTGTGCAGTGTGGGATTCGTGTCAGGAGGGACTGACGGATGATAAAAAAGTTCAAATAAGGGCAGCTCGTTTTATATTATCGCGAAATAGGGGAGATAGTGCCACAGACATACGTGAATTGGGGTGGCAATCATTAAAACAAAGGCGTTTTTCGTTGCGACGGGATCTTCTCATGAAATTTAAATCACCAGTTTTCTCATCCGATTACGAACATTATGTTGACACCCACCCACGTAGGGAGAAATGATCATCACGATAAAATAAGAGAAATCAGGGCTCGCACAGAAAAATTTTAGTGCTCGTTTTTCACGCGCACCGTTCGATAGACGAACGGTAGAGAGACAGTTTGAAGGTGGTTCATTGAACCGTCTCCCAGGCACTTAATTGTGAATAGCAGAGTAATCACGTAGATGTAGATGTAGATGCCCAGGTATAATGTGGAGAGGGGTGACGGTGATGCTGGATGTGACTTCACCTCACTCAGTGACGACATGTGACGACTTTCCCCATTGTACCGGTCATATGGCAACAGGTGCGCGGAACATGCGATGCGGTCTGTGGTGTCTCCATTGTTCATAGTGCTGTGCCTGGTGCTGGTCGTTTATTTGCCGGTTCAGCTGTAACATGACAGTTTGTTGCTAATCCACTTACTAGAGGTGAATAGTAGCCAGTTGTGGAGTTGCTCGGATAGTCATTCGTCACTATCCAAGGGTTTCATATCAGCGCACGCTCTGCTGCAGAGTGAAAATGGCATTCTGGGAACATCCCCCAGGCTGTGGCAATGCCATGTCTCCGCAATATCCTTTCTGTCAGGTGTGCTAGTTCTGTAAGTTTCGCAGGAGAGCTTCTGTAAAGTTTGGAAGGTAGGAGACGAGGTACTGACAGAACTAAGGCTGTGAGGACGGGGCGTGACTCGTGATTGGGAAGCTCACACGGTAGAGCACTTGCCCGCGAAGGATAAAGGTCCCGAGTTCGAGTCTCACTACGGCACACAGTTTTAATCTGCCAGGAAGTTTCATATCAGCGCACACTCCGCAGCAGAGGGAAAATTTCATTCTGGATCCAAGGGTTTAGTTTGAAAAGGTCGTGCTGATCGATACCGACTAATGGCAGACAGTATCAGGATATTCTCGCTTCGGGACAGAACTATTGCAAGGGGTTTATATAACACAGTACCGTGTTGTGGTTCAGAGTGGCTAACGGATAAAAATGTCTAGGTGGACAAAATGAGTTCACGTTATGGTAATGAAGACACTTTCTGTTGCGAATTCACAAAGGTTAAATGTTAATTTATTGTGGTACAGCGCCAGCGCCAGCATTGCCAGTATTTAAGGTGTCCGTAGCGCACGGGAATCATTATTTGCGATGGCAGCTTCGTTTTTCCAGACTGCGGCTTGCCTCTGTCACTATGCTGAAGTCTCCTGTGTTGTCCTCCACCTCTCACCTCTTAGGAAGCCCCTGTCGATCCTCTGAAATTGCAGCACACCTTTCATGTCAGCACCCTGTCCACCTGTGGTAGGTGGGCTATCTCGACTGCATCTGCTGCCAGCGTCTTCTACGACCTGTTGCACCGGACAGTGAAGCTCTGGCTCTGACCACTATGGGGCTTAACTGCTGTGGTCATTAGTCCCCCAGAACTTAGAACTACTTAAACCTAACTAACGTAAGGACACCACACACATCCATGCCCGAGGCAGGATTCGAACCTGCGACCGTAGCGGTCGCGCGATTCCAGACTGTAGCGCCTAGATCCGCTCGGCCACTCCGGCCGGCGACAGTGAAGCATGCCGTCTTCGTATAACCACTCACACTCCTCAACACCAGACTCTGTACACGATTCTATTACAGTATTAACTACAAACTAAGAAATATCTCTATGAGAATGACTGTACACATATGCCGAAACTCTGATAGTAAGCAGTAAATCAAAATAATGACCACGAATGGTAATCAATATCAAATATACAGAGTTCTTTACAACATCGAAAATTGTGTGATTTTCACAAAAAAAACTTTTCATTAATGACTTTATAATTGACTGAAAGTGCTGCTGATGGCAACAGGATCCTTTCATCGTTTGTATCATGCCAGTTTATCATAGATGAAGTTTGAGTTTAGTATAAGGGTTGTTAGTTAATTAGTATTAGTCCACATTACACTCATGCCACATTACACTCATGCCACCCAGTTAATTTGCAAACATATTAAATCTAGTTATTTGTGTAGATTACGCAAATAATCTAGAAGATATAATCATTAATTGAACAATTTAAGATACTGGTATCTAAACCGAGGTTTTTTCCCCCTCTGGTATGGTACTATCCTTACGTATCTACCTATCATTATTTATCCTTCTTTCCTACAATATCTCCTTCACTAGAGCTTCATATGCTACAAGGGTTACCTATTGACAAAAATCTCACAACACAAAAAGCAACATCCTAGCACAGGGGGAGATGCCTGAAGCTGGCATTTCCGCCGGCTCTCAACAGATCGCGACACCAACCTGCACGGCAATCGGTAGCTGTAGTATGGGGCGAAGGTAGCTCCGTGTATTGCTGTGGTAATTGTTTCTCCGCTTTGGAAGCAACAAATACAAGGTAAGAGCTAAAACTGACGCCTTCTTAATAGTGCACAGCTATTTCCAAGAGAGTACGAGCGTCTGAATTATGTAGTAGAGCCAAGTGCTGCACATGTTGAGTGTAGAAGATACTTTGTAGTTTAAGTTGCCACACAACGGCCATGTTGTGCCAGTCACGGTAAGTGGCATCTCACCCCGATCTTCAGGAGAGACGCCACTGTCTTCTCGGGGTAAGACGCCGAATCGTACCCCTCAGGTACACAGACTTTCTTTTCGTAGGAAATGCCTCGAACATATGTTACAACATCAAACAGGGGTCAGTGGTCTGAAGAATCCCTACAAATGGCTATGGAACATGTAGCGACTGGTAGAATGAATCGTTTTATAGCTTCCCATGAACATGGGATCCCATATAGAACTCTGAAACGACGTCTGGCGAAGAAAGATGAAAGGAAGCATGGCATGGGCACAAAAGTAAGCAGTATTCTATTAATTATAATGTTTTCTTTGATTATGGAGCAAAATGAGAGTAATTTCTAACTGAAATATTAATTCAGATAAAAATTAATGATCGAATTACACTTTTTAATTCCTCAAACTTTTCTCAGTGATGAATAACTATCATATTATAATTATTGTTATTATTTATAGGTAGCCTTGGTGAAGAGAATGAGAAACAATTGCTCACTTACATAAACAGTTGCAAATGTGTGGATTTCCACCAACTGGAGAAACTCTTCATATGCTGGACTAGTTACAGTCCTTTCTGAAACGTAACCCACAGCTAGCTATGAAGAAGCTACAAGGTCTCTCTATTGATAGGGCTATGGGAATGTATAGAGAAGCTATTGCAGCATATTTTTCTTTAGTTCTGGATGTCTTAACAGCACATTCTTTCTGGATAAGCCTGGCTACCTGTACAACATGGACGAAACTGGGTTTCAGATGAATTCTAAGCCAGACAGAGTGATAACGGAAAAAGATTCTCCTTCTTTGTATCAAGTAACTTCCCAAGAAAAAGGGGAAACCATAATGGTAACCACTTGCTGCAATGCTGAAGGCAACTTCATTCCTCCAGCATGCATTTTAAAATATAAAAAAGAAGTCTGAATGGGAGGATGGACTTCTGAATGGTTCAATTGTATTTATGAATGAAAGATCAGGGTATGTCAACTCTGATATATTCATGAGTTGGATGAAAGACCACTTTATTCCCAGAAAATAACAAGGAAAAGTAGGTCTGCTTCTCGATAGGCACACCTCATATTCTACTGATCCAGATATGCTTGATCTTACAACAGAACATGATGTGATCATGATTTGCTTACCTCTGCATTCTCCACACTACCTTCAGCCTCTTGACAGGTGCGTTTTCAAATCACTGAAACAAGCTTTTTACAGGACAATGTGAAACTGGACATTGTGTCACCCTGGATGTAAAGTCTCTAGAGCACAGTTCCCAGTCTTCCTCAGCAAAGCCTGGAAGAAAGCTGCAGTTCCATCCAAGGCTCAATCTGCATTTGAACCTGGAAAGAATTCCAGAGGAGGCATTTCAAAGTTCTGATCTGGTTCATGGCTGAGCCATGTCTCCGCAATATCCTTTCTTTCAGGAGTGCTAGTTCTGCAAGGTTCACAGGAGAGCTTCTGTAAAGTTTGGAAGGTAGGAGACGAGGTACTGGCAGAAGTAAAGCTGTGAGGTCGGGGCGTGAGTCGTGCTTGGGTAGCTCAGTTGGTAGAGCACTTGCCCACGAAAGGCAAAGGTCCCAAGTTCGAGTCTCGGCCCAGCACACAGTTTTAATCTGCCAGGAAGTTTCTGATCTGGTTGCTACTGGTGTGGCAAACAAGAATGAAGGATATAACACCGACTGTAGAAGATGTGCTCAGGTTGTTCTCCCACAGAAAGGCAATAGAAGACTTGAAGCACGAGCCGATGCCAGGAACATCATTTGAAGAAATTACTCCTATTCCTGTCTTGGATCCATTACCATCCAAGTGCAGAAAGAAACCGCTGAAGTTCTCACAGAAGGGAGTCGAAAAGAAGCAGCAAGAGCTGGGTCACAAGGAATTAAAAGCAAAAAATCAACTCCAGGTCAGTCTAAGTTTAGCACACCAAGTATCTCAGCAGATGACAGTGATTATTGTTCTTAGTGTGCCAAAAATTACTATGATAAAAATGGACCACAAGTGGATTGGATTCAGTGTGTCATTTGCAATAAATGGTTGCATGAAACCTGTACAGTGGAAGAAAACATGTGCAATAACTGTGTAAATGAATTCTGATTTAATTTGGATGCTTTCCTGTCATTTGCTTATTCTTAAATGTGTTTGTATATTTGTTTTGTATTCTGTTCTTTACAAACGTAATAAATTTGCTTTCTGAATTACTTATGTAGTTCTGTTGTATCATAAATGCACAAAACTAGTGCTGGAATTTCCTTGCAATATAACTGTCATCTCACCCCCATGCCTGGGGTGAGATGCCTAAACGACACTGTTTATAAAAAAATTAAATACGCATATAATTACTAATGGTTTCGTAACGCTAACTGGCCTTTACATAGAAAAATCTCATCACTGAACAATATTTCAGTGCTGATCATATATCTCCAATCCTAACTCGCCTTTTGATCCTCCAAACCTTAAGTATGGCATCTTCCCCCGATCTACTCTAAGTGTCCATTTCTCATCCCATGCAACAGTCATAGACATGAAACCCAAATACGGTTCCTAATGTATCTCACACAGCTATGTCTGGCAATCTTCCCCATGTAATAATAATTCATATATGTGAGACGTCGGTGTGTCTCCTCAACATACATACTTCTTTTGAATCCAACATAACTCTTCCTCACCCCCCCCCCCCCCCCAGAACATCTGCAAGTCAAGATAAAACAAATGTATTTACATGGGTTCTTCCTTGTGATTCTCACTGAACGCTACTCTTCCATACAGGCTCCAATCATCTACATACATCGTGCTTTGATGTTTCTTTCATTACTGTACGCTCATATATAGTAGAGCAATAATCTTTTGCAAATTTCCTCTCGTCTTCCCTGCTTTGCCTGCTTTTCGTATCTTCCATTTCGCCTATACTAAGAAACGCTTGATTTGACTGATGTGATGCACACCAACTGATTTCTTGGACTTCATAATGTATTCACATGTGCAATTCGTCCAATTCTGAGTGGTCTGCTGTATACTGAGAAAAACTTGCTGTACAATCTCTTCTGCTTGTCTGAAGGTCGGAGGGATTTGACAAGGACTCTTTGCTCCACCTGTTAGTCTCTCGCTTTCGCCTCCTTAGCGGCTCTTTCCTTTCTCTTTCTTCCTGTCTTCATGTCCTGTTCAGTACCCGATGCTGTACTCTCATTCTTGGTGCGTAGTTAACAGCTTCCCTCAATCTGTCTGGTGGCATCCGATTCTCTAGGACAAATAAACATGGCAATAGCGATGAACTATGCAGCATCTCATTTTTTACATTTTGGAAGTTCTTCAACAAAACGTCCCACGTGGGGCGTTTTTTGTGACGGTATATTCGGCACAAATTACCAAGATCTCTCATCATGCATCATGTGGGGTCTGAACTCAGGTGGTGCAATAAGATATATATAGGCTGCATCCTGTGTCTTCTCAGTGTAGCTCCCCGCTGTCATAATTTGAATTGAGGCTCATCGTCTGTGACGATCTCGTCAATGTGGCCTATCTGGGCCAGGAAGTCCTTGCTTAGTGCCTTTGATATGGTAAATGCTGTAGCTCTGTGGAGTGATCTGAGTCACAAACTCTGACATGAACTCTACTACAACTAATATGTAACATGTTACATATTAGTTGTAGTTACACGCAAGGGTCCCATTCAGTCTGTGGCTCTAAGATGTCATAGTTTATTTGGCACACTCGGACAGAGAGGGGCCTGCATCACTTGAGTAGATGGTTTTGCCTTTTGACATGCCTTGCAGATTTAAAGGACCTTCCTTATCCTGTGGTCCATGTTTTTGAAGTGACACAAGGTTTTCAATTTTAAGAAAAATTTTTTGGTCCAGAATATGAGTACTAAAGTGAGTGTACAATATCACGTCGTTTACCAATTTGTCTGGTATACAGAGGGCCCACAGCGAATCAGTCATGCTTCTGTGGTGGAAAACTTCTCACCAAGTAAAATTGGTTAATTCTAGCTTCATCTCTACCTCTCCACTTCTCTTTCAGCCGCCTAAGTCCCAGATCCTCGTCCTGTTTCTTCTCAGTCTCCTTTAGTGACACAGTAATGTAATTTTCATAGACAATGTTCCTGAAATAAAATAACCTGAAGTGATTATCCTCAGTGTCTTTAGTTATGTCCTCTTTTAATCCTGCTGGTGAACCAGACAGTACATCTGCTATCACATTTGTTTCATGCGGCGCGTAAGTGAAAAGTCTTATTCTTGAAGGAATAGAACCCACCCCATGAATCTGCCCTGGGTTAATTTGGCCGTTAATAGGAACTCCAGCAGTCTGTGGCGTGAGTAAACGTTGGTTTAATGTCTGTAAAGAAGGTACCGAAACTTCTTAAAACTCCATATTACATCTGAGGCCTTGAGTTCTTTAAGTGAATAATTTCACTTGTTCTCTGATAGCATCCGACTACCAGTCGCTATGTCTTCTTTACATACTTCCGATTCTCCTCAACCTCTTGAAAGATCATAAATCTGATTCCCGTTTTCGCACTTACAAAAATCTGCCACCACATTTTTCAGTGCCTGAAGCTCGTTCTTGACAGATGATCCCACACCCATAGTGTTTTCTTGTCTGTTAATGCACACATCTCAGTGTTACCAGTGTATGCATCCTGATGAACTTTTTGTAGAAATTAATGATCCTGAGAAATTGCCTCAGACTTCTTATGGTTTGTGATGTGGGAAACTGAGTGATGGCCTCTATCTTTTCTGGGTTCAATGATATCCACTCTGTTGTTATCATATGTCCTAGGAACTCCACTTTGCTTTTCCAAAATAAGATTTGCCTAACTTGGCGGTTAGCCCCTAATTCACTAGAGCACTGAGCAACGCCGTTATGGCTCTAGTATGGTCTTTCCACAATTTTTTTTTACAATCAGCAAAACATCAACATAACATGTCACCTTTTGTTTCACAGTCTTGTCAGATATTCTGACTACCCTCGAATAAATGCAGCCAAAGGTATATTCAGTCCGAATAGTAGGTGTGAAAACTGATAACAACGGCCAAATGCGAGAAATGCAGTATATTTGTGCAATAAGGATGCAGTTCTATTTGCCAGAAACTTTTTTTTAGATCTATCAACGAGAAGACTTTCACCCTGTGAAATCGTTGCAATAATTCTGCCTGTCCATCTCTGGTGTGATAATGACATTAATGTGTCCTGAATCTAGTATGTTGTGTATATACCTGTATTTCTTTTCAACAGCTCTCAGAGGGCTGTTATAGGTAGAAACCGCATGTTTGACTACTCCATCACTTAATCTTTTGATCCATTATCTTGAATGCATACTGGAAATTACTAATGGTGTCAGGTTTCGGTAGAGATATATTTTGGTTTTCGAGTAATATTTCCTGCAATTATTCCCTACCCTTCGCATCGATGTTTGTTACCTGCATCACTCATTCGTTGATGGCCTGACAGATTTCTTGCTTTATCATCTCTTCTTCATGCTCAGATTCCCTTTCTTCCCTTTTCTGGTTCGTTGCAATTCCTTATGTTCTTCATATTCCATGCAGAGGTTCAAACATATCGCCACTATTTGCGCCTGAATGACTTGTTCTTAAAAACGAGTATGAATCTTCTCTGCTTTTTGCAAAATGACTTCTCCACCTCGTAGGTCTAAAAGTCCACCGTAGTCACAGAGGAAGTCCATACATTAATTAAATCAGTCGCTAGTTTGGGGACCACAAGGAAATTTCCTATCAGCGTGTGTCCTTGGCACACCAGTTCGAGCCTCTCTTGTCGGTTTAGTTCCGTAATGTTACCCAGTGTGGCACCTTTTACTCTAGTGTATCTTAACGATAATACTCGTCAACTGAAGTTCACTGCGTGTCCGTGGTCTCAGCTATCGCTGCTCCATGTCGGAAGTTCGAGTCCTCCCTCAGGCATGTGTGTGTGTGTGTGTGTGTGTGTGTGTGTGTGTGTGTGAGTTGTCCTTGCCCTAATAAGCAGTGTGTAAGCCTAGGGACCGATGACCTCAGCAGTTTGGTCGCATAGGAACTTACCACCACCAGCTATCACTGAAATTTAGCTCCCGCTATCCAAAATACCTTGCAGCTCTATTTCTCCGATCATGACTTTAATTTTTCGTTATTGTCACCTTTTTCTTTTCTAATAATATGTTTGAAATGTCATAATACTTTATAACATTTACATGGCTGGTTCTGATTTGTATGGCTGGTATAAAATCAGCCTCTCCTGCCTTTTCCTGCAGTCAGTGTCATTTTGGACTATTTCCATGCTGTTCATTATGTTGGTTTGGCGCCCTAATTCAGTTATCTCTCCCTGAACTCTGGTCTTATCACCTGCCATACCATTTTGCATAAATCGTTGCCCATTATTTTCCTTCCTGTGACCGTTTCACCAGCCATTCTGCGGTCTATAATTCTTACTCCTGTTCATTGTTCCAGCCGCTATTTCATGGTCCATAATTGTTGGTCCTGTCATTGTTCCAGCCGCCATTCTGCAATCCATAATTACACCCATAATCTCCGCCTCCTGACGCACCTTGTAAATGATTGCCAACACCCGAGGATCCATTCCTGCCGTCGTAATTTTTATTGTTCTGATGTCACAACGATCCACTAAAGTACCTCTCTTGATCACGCCTCCTGTCTATGCTACTCTGTTCACTGACTGCAAATTCCAATTCATGTAGCATGATGCAAAATGTGCTTACATCTTCACTGCATCAACTTGTTGATAATGCAACGGTAATTTTGCTTAGCAGTACCCCCTATCTCGCTGGGAGTGCATTGTAGATCTAGGAATTGGTTCTTCTTTACCACTGCCTCTAGGAATTTCTACAGGCTTTTAAAGCCTGACCCTGCGTATTATTTGCCAACTATTATTTCATGTCTAATTCTCTCTTGAGTCTCCTATGACCAGTTGCTCACCAGGAAACCATCTCTAAATCCTTTTACAAACTATACATGGCTGCTATGCTTCTCATCTCTTCTGCTACCGTTCCTTCTGGGTGTGTGCACACAAATTCTAATTTGTACGCCAATGGCTATAATGGAGGTAGCGATAAATCAAACTGAGAAATCCAAGTTTTAGGGTGATGCGTATTCCCTCGTCTTTATAATTTTGGAACTTCCATACTTGCATGAAACGTTTTTAATCAAACGGCATTTCGACAGTTGCGCTTGTCCTGACTGTCATTTACATTCTTGTCACACCATCCTGTCTAGGTTTGTCATAAAACTTTATAAAATATCCGTGTGTTTGCTATTGTAGGACCGTTAACTGATACGCGAGTTAGGGGGCAGAAATACGATGTTATACAAATCAGACCCAAGTGGGGTTTATATTGAATCTGCACTATGTATGTATTGCAATCTTATAATGGCCCTGATATAAACCCTACATAGGCTGACTAGCTTCACATACAATTTATTCATTAAAATAATTGATCAAAGATCTCCTACAAAAATGACGATGGGAAAGGATTCTGGTGTGTTTGACTGTTTAAGAGACAAATACCATGTTAAAAATTAAAATTACATATATTTTCTTGGAATGGAACACAAAACTGATCACGAATTTGTACAAGGGGCAGTCATGTAGATGAACATAGACCAAATACATAAATAGTTCTCATCTGATAGAGATGTTGGCAAGAAACTCGTACAAGTGACACTGCATGAAATCTAGTGTGCTTCTCTACTATGAGAAGGGGGACCAAATACATCAAGTGAAATTCATAATATCGATAAACCAGTGGGTGGTCGGATACAGTTTCACAATATCAGCTAAGGGGCAACCACTGAGAAACCTCAATTCGAATTTTGGGCAGCTAAAAAACCACCTTAAATCCTACAGGTCTACAGTGCAGTGCAAGGTGGTATGCTGGCGGAGGCTGCTGCTCTGCTCCTCTGCTTGCAGATGGGCCCTCGTCTTCAGCATCAAATGAACAGAATTATGATATGCATGCATCCTACTCCCCATCATATACATTCTGGTGCATGGTATCCGATTACCTACTTCCTACGACAGTGCAGCACGGTAACAAAATGACATTAATTTGTACGTATGCAAATTCAGATTTCAGAAATGCAAGGCAGGCTGGTTGGATGGCGTTTAATAATTATATGAAGAGGCCAGAGGGCCTGCTGTCTTGCAACTTCTCACCATTGCTAAGTTTATAGCTACGTTCGCTTTCATCGTAATCGTGACCGCTCTTCAGTGGCACACAATTCATTTGATCCGGTATCCTCTCCTAATGCGCCCCTGACCGTCTTTGCAGATTAATGTGATTTTTCTATGCCTCCTCGATACTCTTCTGCTGCTGTATGTTGGTATTTGCTAGCTGGTTCATGAATGTTATAAGGCTATGTAATTCTTCGGTTTCTGCAATAAATACTGGGATTGTTATACCGGATTCTGCACTGAGTTTCTGAATTTCACTTTCTATTTTCTGGTATTCTATTTTTATATGCTTCCTCGATACTCTTCTGCTACTGTATGTTATACCTTCTTGCTGGTTCTCGAATGCGAGAAGGCTCTCTACTACTTCAGTTTCTGCAATTGATACCGTGATTGTCATATCAGATCCTGCACTGAGTTTCTGAATTTCACGACCTATTTTCTTGCGGTTCCAAGATTCTCATTTGCCAAACAATTTGTCTCTTTTTCTATTGCCAATATTCTCCTCTCCCTTATCCATCTATTTCTCTCTCTATTTCTTCTTTTCTGACGTGTCTTCGTGTTTTCGACTCTGCTGCTATTTTTGTTATCGCCTCACGACTTTCCTTAGGCTAACTGTTTTCTCACAATCTTCCTTCGCTAGTATTGCTTCCTTCTCGTGCTTTGTTCTTCGCCTCCTCAACAATTTTCATAGTTCCCTCCGCCAGTTTCTGATTTTTCCTTCACAACATTTCATTTCTTCTCCCCGGTGTCCTTACTTGCTTTCCACATTCTTTTAAAAATTATATAGCATTCAATTTTTATTTCCTGTCTCACTACTCGGGTCTGCCGAAGATGCGCATGAACCTAAATGACATCTGTCTCTGCCTGGTTCGACTTCCCACTACTTTCTTCTAGCAGTTACTAATTATCACCACTGCTTCTACATGTTGTGGTGTGACCTCATCTTCGTCTTTGCAGGTACTGCAGTTCACTGTATTGTCCTCATTTTCTATTGGTGTGGTATACATTACACTATCTCCGTCATTCTACCAATCAGGCTTGAATGTTCAGAGGGATAAATAATCTGTTCCTCTCCTAACCTTGCTTTACCTTGTTCCATTATGCTATCTCTTTTATTCTCACTCTGATCTAATTCAAGTTGTACTTTGTTTTATGTCCACATTCGAAATTTAATACTTTCAGAAACATGAAATCCAGTTAACAGATCCTCATTATCTGTTCCCATCACAGATTGTCACAGATCCCCTCAACATAATATATACCCATCCAAAATTTTGCACCTCTAACTTACAACACCAGTAATAAGTCAGACGTGGAGCAAAATATACAAAACCAAAAACATGCAGCTAAAGAGAACTCGAATTACATGTGTCATTTACTCGTACCAGCAAAGTAATATAAACTGTCATGGTGTTGTGTATTATCTCTTGTCAAGTCTCATACAACGAATGCAAATTGAATTTATGTAAATACTGACATTAATGTTACTGACTTTTCCCAGAAAATCCTAAACATCCTATCCTGGCATGGGTGCGCCAATTTCTGCAAAACTCCTTGCGTGTAAAAATGTTTATCCTGACCCAGAATGTTGATTAATAGTCGGACACGCCTTCAAGACCCAAACCGTAATTATTGCGCACAATGGAGTGGATAACACGGCTCAAGACTGATGATCGCAATAACTTCAGTAAATGTGGACCAAGAGTTGTCTTAGGATGCTGGTGCTACTCATTATGCTCACCATAATTAATCAGTATGAGACGTATAGAACGTCACCGTTGAGGGTGTGACTTTGCAGTACAGGACAAGGGTCAAGCTTCTGTCAACATGAACTCTGGACCTGCTCGTCTGCTAAGAAGCGCGCCATATGTGCACGGCTCTCTGTCTCTGAACAGACGCTACTGATGCGCGCAAGACGCGAACACTTCCTTGTCTCCCAGTGAATTCCTAGATTTTTAGATGAACCATACAGCCTGTAACTCCTTCCGGCCAAACAGGACAAGCCCGCCAATCACAGAACATGAACACACAACCAGGCACAAAAATCCCACCAAGAAAAACGCGCTGCAATAAAACAGCAATGACCTTTTCATTCGCCCTTCTGCTTCCAAAAATCTGTCGCCTCTGACGTTACAAACATTACTATCAATTGCAATTTTCGCGCCCAGCAACTAGCATTGCATCTGAGGTCATCTGAAAGTGAAAAACTGTGCCCAAGGCTACATACTTCATTTTTATACAAACCGTATTTGTTTAGGAAAGCATAAGATTGTTAAATATTGAAGGCACTCTTCAGAACACGAGAAAGAGCTAGTAGCCTCCCGCTGACAAGAGTCTGTGCCGGCTCTGGCGCAGAGCGCCCTATCTTTGGTAACCTTTTCCTTTGGACTAGCGAGTTGGGCACGAAATTTGTGATATGTGTAACAGCCATAATTGTCGTATGTACAAGTGTTCAATAAGTGTATATTTCATATCTAAATGTGTTATCTCTGGATTAATCTCCCGTGATAACCCAAGTGGTGACCCCGACGCCGTCGACGTCTCATCCATCGTTATTTGTGATTGTTTTCGTCATTCACTCACATTGGGTGCCAGACTGCATTGTTTACGCCACAATGCATCTACCTGCGACTTCGGGTGCAAGTGTAATGGGCCCCATTAACTCTGCCGATAGCGAACATGAGTGGACAAGTGTACCTCCTTCGAACTTGGTTGAAAGTGAACAGTTATTTACACTCGGCCAGGCCG
This sequence comes from Schistocerca piceifrons, assembly GCF_021461385.2. Classification (NCBI taxonomy): domain Eukaryota; kingdom Metazoa; phylum Arthropoda; class Insecta; order Orthoptera; family Acrididae; genus Schistocerca; species Schistocerca piceifrons. Next base: position 192,164,365 of record NC_060149.1, read on the forward strand.
GCGGCCACCTAACATTACCCAGTTCAACATGGCCGCCGCCTAGCGTGGCAGCATAACAACAGCCATAACATGGAGAGTGCCCGCTGCCTAACCACAACATGGAGGACATTGCAGTTAAAGACATTATGGTGTACCCTCCATGTACATCGTTACCTTTAGGATGGCTTGACATACCAGCAAATTTCCAGGACTGAGAATCGAACATTACAAAGCACAGGGTAGCACATTTTCAATTTTCATTTACATAGTGTTGCAGCAGCAACCCCCCCCCCCCCGCCTTCCCCCCCCCCCCCCCCCCCCCCCCACACACACGCTGTTTCGGCGACGTCAGTCGCCTTGATCGTGCACCGTCGCTTTCGTAACGGCGCTGGACATTCCACCTTTGCCTGTTCCTGGGACCACTGCATCGTGGCTCCACCACGACACGCCCCCCGCCCGCTGTTGCAACGGCACTGACCATTACACCCGTCCCATGTTCGTCGTCAGGTTTGCCTGCTGGACACACTTTGCTGGCTTATACGCCCACTACCGCCTCCGCTCCCTAAATATTGTGTGCTGTATGCAGCAACCGCCCCACCCAATCCTCAGGTGATTCATTTGGCGTTGGAGGCATCCTGCTCCCTATGCACCGATCTCCAGCTGCTGGTGCAGACTCAATGTTTGTTACCAGGCAGTTTCCCTTACTACCTGCATTGCAAAAAGACAACCCAAAAACTTGGTTCACCTTAGTGGAGCACATCCTGGACATTCACGGCATTTTCGACGATGGCGCCCTTTTGTCTTCCTGGTCAGCCATCTCCACGTCCATGAGGACCTCATCAGTGACTTGCTCCTCTCACTGCGTGACTCGCACAAATATTCGACGGCCAAATCGCTGCTCATTGAGTGCCTTTCCCCCCCCTCCAGCAGAGGTCATCCTTCACATTATACATGAGGAGCATCTTGATAACCGCTCCATTTCACAACTTCGACGGTTTCTACATGCTTTAATCGATGGCCACGCACTTCCTGACGCCACTCTTTGGACGTTGTGGATGGTCAAAATGGCTTCAGATCTGCAGCTTCATTTCCTGTCTCACACTGCTGACTCTCTCGAGGTTCGATTATGTATGGCAGATCAGGCTTACACCATCATTTGTCACTGACACCACCTGTCATGAACGACACTTCCACGATTCTACTCAGTTGGCTCACCTGCGCATCTGGTTCCGCGCCCAGCCGGCAGAGACCAGCTCACTCGTCTCAGCTGCCCATCAGGAGCGGCCACCTAGCGGCCTACAGGATGTACTGCGAGTGGGCTCCCAACAGCATCCAACTTCCCCCAAGCAGTGGCCTGATCAGCTACTGGTCCCGCCGCAGCCAGCCTCTGCCACCACCCACACCACATCTGCCCGCCGCCTGTCCTACCCACTGTGATCATTCCACACTACTTATGGGTATGTTGCCCGCAACTGCTGCATGCCCTGCACCTGCCCAAACAAGACTGGCAGTCACGTTTAGGAGCCACGTCCCTCCATGTACCTTCACGGCACGTATCTTCCGATGCTGCACCACCTGCTTCAGCGGCGATCCCTCAATGCCACAGATACCTTGACCAGCATCCTCTCTTTCTCATTGACACTGGCACCAATGTTAGTGTCATCCTGGCCAAGCACGCTGTCAACGCGCTATCCCCCACTACCATTACCTTGATCGCTGCCAACTGTTCTCCCATTGCAGTCCACGGCTGCATCAAGATGTTGCATCACCTCTCACGGGTTAACACCTCCCCTTGGATCTTCCACTTGGATGAACCTGTGATCAGGTTGGATTTTCTACACCATTACATACTTTCACCAGACCTACAGGCTTCCACACTCAGCCACATGTCCAGCTCCACAGTTCTGTGCACACCCGAGTTCAGAACGACTTTGTTCTCCCCCTCCTTGGCTAGTCTTTCCACATGTGCTTCCCTGGTCGGGCGCATGCCCTCATGACTCTCTGATCTGTCGTACATGCGCTCCCAGATCGACGAACTCCACACCCAGAACAATGACTTACGCACCCACATCACCTCTGCCTCAGCCAAATTGTCACATGCACAGCACATCATACATCGCCTATCTGCAGTCCCCCAGTGAGGCAGCCCAGCACACGCCCCTACAGAATCTTCTTGACAACCTGCTCCAGCATCGAGCATCCCATCACAAGCTGTTTTTTTTCGCATCGCTGAGGACGGATCTCCAAGACACATCTGCATGTGCCACACTGCTTCACTCCTGCATTGTACCTACCGTCGCCGACAACAGTCGATACCTCACCTATGTCAGCCCAGTTCGTCAAGGTCAGTGAACTGACATTGCCTATGGATACCTTCTTGAACCCTCATGCCAACTCCCCTACACGATTATTGGCCATCAGTAATGGCACTTGCCATAAGATTCACACTACCGATGGCCCACCTGTTCGTTATAAGGCCAGGTGCCTTAACAAGAAGTTGCTTCATGGTTCTACCTTTTTCTCTGTATTAGATTGTTCCAAAGCCTATCACCAGATTCCTATGCACCCACCAGACGGCCATCATCACACCCTTTGGCCTATTTGAATACTCTTACATGCCTTACAGATTGAAAAATACTGCGCAGACATGACAGCGGTTCATTGATTCCATTTTCCTTCCTCTGCCTTTTGCTTACGCTTACTTAGACGATATCCTTGTCTTTTCTTTCTCTGCTGAGGCGTGGTGATCAACCATGATAAACCTCAACTATTTTCCACATCAGTTACGTTCCTCGGTCATTCCGTCCCTGCCTCAGGCATCTGTCCAACGAGTTCCTGTGTCGAAATCATACTTAAACTTCCTCGCCCCTAGGATTATGCTCAGCTCTGTCGTTTCCTGGGTATGGCAAACTTTTACCACCCCCATATTCCTCAAGCTGCCTCTGCCCAAATGGCCCTCACCTACACTCTCTCTAGCAAACGGAAGTTGGAGTGGACCCAACCAATGCTCGATGCTTTTGGTAACCTTAAAACTGTCCTAGCCAAAGCTGTCACTCTCGCACACTCTGACCCTGGGGCCCGTGTCTCAATCACGACTTATCCCAGTGATTCAGCTGTGGGCGCCGTTTTACAGCAGCACACTGCCGACTCCACCCAATCCCTCCGCTTCTTTTCTAAGAAACTGACTAAGAGCCAGTGTAAGTGGTCAGCATTTGACTGTGAGCTGCTCGTAGTGTACAAGGCAATTAAACATTTTCGTAGTGACCTCAAGGGGCAACCCTTCACGATCTGCACTAATCATAAGCCACTTGAGGATGCTATTTGTAATCCAGCTAAAGACCTTCCGCCCAGGAATTTCTGCCATATGGACTACATCTGTCAGCAGTCTTCCAACGCATGCTATATCCACAGCACAGGGAATGTTGTGGCAGACTACCTTTCCTGCATCTGCGTGCTAACCACACTCCTGAATCTGGAGGAGCTCGCCCAACTACAAGCTGACGACGACAATATACAGCAACTAAGTTGAGACAACGGTTCATTGATCTGTGTCCAGCTCCATATATTACCTGGTTCAGCAATCCCTGTCCTTTGTGACACCGCTATGGGCACACTTCACCCCCTGGTCCCTGCCACGCTACGCCATAGGATCTTTACTGCCTTGCATGGCTTAGCTCACCCTGGAACACGAGCCACGATGTGGCTGGTTACGGAGCACTTTGTCAGGCCTCGTGTCAAGTACGACTGTCACACTTGGAGCTGTGGGTGCATTCTGTGCCAGCGCATCAATAGTTGACATGCCCAACCTCCTCTGCACAAGTCTGACATACCTAAGGGACATTTCAGACACGTGATATCAATGTCGTTGGTCCCTTTCCTCCGTCCAAGGGCCACAATATATCTTGTCAGTCGTCGATTGTGTGGCCCGCTGGGTCGAGGCGGTCCCCCTTACTGACATCAAAACTGAGACCGTCGCCTGTTCCTTCATCTCGGCGTGGATTTCTCGCTTCAACTGTCCCCTGTGTCTCGCCACCGAACAGGGAAGCCGATTTGAGTCTGCACTCTTCGCACGATTCTGCGAACTCTGCTGCATCGCCAAGTTTCATACCACAGCTCACCACCCGCAGGCAAACGGCTTCGTCGAGTGGTGGCACCACACACTCAAAGCCGCCCTAATGTGCCACGGAAGCCTATGGTCAGAGGCCCTTCCATGGGTCCTGCTGGGTATTCGCTCGGTTCATAAGGAAGATCTTAGTGCCTTGCTCGCCGAGGTTCTGTATGGCGAGCCAGTCCTCCCCGCCGAGTTCGTCGAGGATTCACCTCCCACCACATCCGGGGATCTCGCTGCCCTGGTCGAGCGTGTCCGCATGCACGTCACACACCTCTGTATCCCCCTGCCCGCCCCCACACCAACTCCCGTGTGTTCGTCCACAAGGACCCTGCTACATGCGACTTTGTAATGCTGCGGGACGACACTGTGTGGGGAGCCCTTCAGCCACGCTATTCGGGCCCTCACCGTGTGCTATGTTGCAGTACCAACACGTTGGTCATCCACCTCTTCAGACAGCCCCAGACAGTCTCAGTTAACAGATAAACCGACATGGCCCTCGACGACGACCTTCCTCCCAATGCAACCGCCCTGCCTTCGGCCGATTCGTCTTCACCCACCGTCACCTCTCACGTGTAGCCGTTGGAACAACACCGCCGACACCGACACCTCCACTTCCCACGTCGGCTGCTGCCTATACCCGCCACATTGGCACCGAGATTACGACCCCATCCCGTAAGCCTTCCCTCCGCCGTGCTCCGCACTACTGGGGGGGGGGGGGGGGGGGGGGGCTCTGTGGCGTCTCTGGCACTGAGCTTCCTGTCTTTGGGAACCTTTTTCTTTGGACTAGCGAGTCTGGCGTGAAATTTCTGCTCATGATATGTGTAACAGCCATACATGTCGTATGTACAAGTGTTCAATAAATGTATATTTCATGTCGAAGCGAGTTATCTCTCAACCAATCTCCCGTGATAAACATAAGTTCATTCGCTGGCCTCAGCTCTGCCGCAGGCCAGGGCTCGGTCGTAAACGCACAATAGCTGACACCCATCTGGCGCCATCTATCACAAAGCGAAAAAAGTGGTCCAACTAAAACATTCATATTTCTTTACGTACTACACGAATATGTAATAAAAAATGGGGGTTCCTATTTAAAAAACGCAGTTGATATCCATTTGACCTATGGCAGCGCCATCTAGCGAGCCATCCATAGCACCATCTGGTTTCCCCCTTCAAGTTGGACTAGTTTCGTTCTTTGTAGTTTTTTCGTTTGATGCTTATTTCGTGAGATATTTGGCCCAGTCACTATTAATGGACCACCCTGCATAAGGAAATCGAGATATTCACAGTACCTTGGCAATACACATATTCACTTATCCAATTTGTTATTAATAATCCACCTCAAGTAAAAATAATATCAAAGTGCATGGCTGCAACCCTACAAGAAAGGATGATCTTCACTGCATTGGGTTAACTCTTAGTTTGCCACAGAAACGGGTGAATTATTCTGCTACAAAAGTCTTTGGTCATTTACCAAATAGCATTATTAGTCTGACAAATAGCCAACCAGCATTTAAAAACAAATTTCTGAATGACAACCACTTTTTACTCAATCGAGGAATTTTTAGATATTAAGCAGTCATAAAAGTGATATTAATTAATGATACTGCTAAAGAAACCGTGTATTAACCTGACACATTCCACACCATAATGAAATGTTGTATTCATAACCTATGGAACAAGTATTAAATTAATGTTATGTAATGGAGCTTGTTAAATGTCTTACCACTAGAGCACGTAATTACATTCTGAAACCTGGACATGGAAAGAAAGTCTACGTGAAAATTATTTTTGTGTTTGTATATCATAGTTCAGTTGAAAAGGATTATTACTAGCAACAAAAACCATTAAGGAATAACTCAGGTTGAAAGAACCACTTCAGTTGTAAGACTCTTTTTATTTTCAAATGCTTAAACCACTACCGGTTTCAGGCTGTTACATGCCCATCATTAGGTGTGATACTGAAAATAAACAATAATTTTGACATGCAGTAGTACTCATGAGAAAACGAAAAGGAAGTTCCATATAACATTTTAGAAAACAGTGGTTGGACTAGGTGCGGTAAAACCTGTGTCAGTGCCTAGGCAACATCAGACCATACAACGGACGATTGGGTAAAGAAATATACAGCGGACACTAGGACACTTATATTACGCTCTGTGCTGTGAGCCCAACCGCTACGATGGACCAGTATATGACGCGGTGTAGCACCAGCGAGCGCAGAGCGCCGACTAGCGTACACGGAGCAAGAAGATTAGTAAACTATACTGGCAAAAGTAATGCTACCTGCTGACAGGAAGGACAATGTGGCACCAATTGATCCGGCCGTTCACAATTTCACTTCGTGATTTACATGCTAAAGGTATCGCATTTAATATTTGTTCGGCCTATGTACAGCATTTTCTGCTGAAAAGCCTTTCTGGAAACGTTTTCTTAGTACTTCATTTTTACAAATATGTGAAGCTACTCTTGATTACATTACTTTTTCAAGACTTTAGGATAAAGCTGTCAGAAGTGATACTGGGCAGTAGGTTTAGCCTCAAACCTAGGCCCATGTTTATGCAATGGTTTATCAATAGCATATCTCAGTCTCTCCAGAAAAATTCACTGTTTCAATGAGCTACTACTTATGTTGTTGACACTCCTACTTATCACTTGGGAATACGTTTTTAGTACTCTGTTGGAAATGTCATCAATTCCATGTGAGCTTTCACTGTTGAGTGGGTACAAACACCCTGGATAGCATTGTACATCTTTATTACAACAGTTAGAACCTCACAAAATCAGAACGTTAAAGGAAAAAGGCGCTAAAACTCAGAAGAATATCAAAGATCGAAAGAGATGACACACTTCCCAGCCGAAGTAATTTGTAACAGGGATTGTTCGGCCGCCACAGGCGTTTTTTGTTGTGGCAGTAACTTCTCATGAAATTTCAATCACCAACTTTTCCTTCGAAATCACGAAAATATTTTGTTGACGCCCATCTACATTGGGAGAAATTATCACTGTAATAAAATAAGAGAAATCGGAGCTTGCACAGAAAGATTTAAGTGTTCATTTTTCCCACACGCTGTTTTAGAGTGGAACTGTAGAGAAATAGATTGAAGGCGGTTTGATTAACCCTCTACAGGCCCTTAGTTGTGAACTACAGAGTAGTCACATAGATGTAGATATAGATGTTCTCAGAACCTTTAATATACACTCCTGGAAATGGAAAAAAGAACACATTGACACCGGTGTGTCAGACCCACCATACTTGCTCCGGACACTGCGAGAGGGCTGTACAAGCAATGATCACACGCACGGCACAGCGGACACACCAGGAACCGCGGTGTTGGCCGTCGAATGGCGCTAGCTGCGCAGCATTTGTGCACCGCCGCCGTCAGTGTCAGCCAGTTTGCCGTGGCATACGGAGCTCCATCGCAGTCTTTAACACTGGTAGCATGCCGCGACAGCGTGGACGTGAACCGTATGTGCAGTTGACGGACTTTGAGCGAGGGCGTATAGTGGGCATGCGGGAGGCCGGGTGGACGTACCGCCGAATTGCTCAACACGTGGGGCGTGAGGTCTCCACAGTACATCGATGTTGTCGCCAGTGGTCGGCGGAAGGTGCACGTGCCCGTCGACCTGGGACCGGACCGCAGCGACGCACGGATGCACGCCAAGACCGTAGGATCCTACGCAGTGCCGTAGGGGACCGCACCGCCACTTCCCAGCAAATTAGGGACACTGTTGCTCCTGGGGTATCGGCGAGGACCATTCGCAACCGTCTCCATGAAGCTGGGCTACGGTCCCGCACACCGTTAGACCGTCTTCCGCTCACGCCCCAACATCGTGCAGCCCGCCTCCAGTGGTGTCGCGACAGGCGTGAGTGGAGGGACGAATGGAGACGTGTCCTCTTCAGCGATGAGAGTCGCTTCTGCCTTGGTGCCAATGATGGTCGTATGCGTGTTTGGCGCCGTGCAGGTGAGCGCCACAATCAGGACTGCATACGATCGAGGCACACAGGGCCAACACCCGGCATCATGGTGTGGGGAGCGATCTCCTACACTGCCCGTACACCACTGGTGATCGTCGAGGGGACACTGAATAGTGCACGGTACATCCAAACCGTCATCGAACCCATCGTTCTACCATTCCTAGACCGGCAAGGGAACTTGCTGTTCCAACAGGACAATGCACGTCCGCATGTATCCCGTGCCACCCAACGTGCTCTAGAAGGTGTAAGTCAACTACCCTGGCCAGTAAGATCTCCGGATCTGTCCCCCATTGAGCATGTTTGGGACTGGATGAAGCGTCGTCTCACGCGGTCTGCACGTCCAGCACGAACGCTGGTCCAACTGAGGCGCCAGGTGGAAATGGCATGGCAAGCCGTTCCACAGGACTACATCCAGCATCTCTACGATCGTCTCCATGGGAGAATAGCAGCCTGCATTGCTGCGAAAGGTGGATATACACTGTACTAGTGCCGACATTGTGCATGTTCTGTTGCCTGTGTCTATGTGCCTGTGGTTCTGTCAGTGTGATCATGTGATGTATCTGACCCCAGGAATGTGTCAATAAAGTTTCCCCTTCCTGGGACAATGAATTCACGGTGTTCTTATTTCAATTTCCAGGAGTGTATTTTGTCTCGTAATAAAATTGTTGTAGGTACATTGCCAAACTGGTGAATCCACTACAGTAGAATTCTACAGTCCTGAAGATAGCTTAAGACCCTAAGATCTGAATATATTTTTACTTTTTGTCCCAGCAAATACATTCTAAACTGTCCAATGTATTGTTAATAAGCTGCTAATAACTCTTTTTCAGCAACTGTGTAAGATTTTTCATGTTTTAAAAGCTTTCTCCTTGTAAAAACAATTGTTTAACGTATAATTGCTCTTTTAACTTCTATTTCCTGAAATAATTCTGCGCTCAAACCAAAATTGCTGCTGTCAGTATGTAAACATAATGGTAAACTACAATCAGGTCTATGTTCCAAATGTTGGTAACGTAATTTTTCTTGGTGTTTCCAAAAGCCTCTTTACATTCTTTAATCCATACCACAACATTATCGTTTTTAAGCAAGTTATGTAGACAGGGAACATTTGAAATTTTTTCATATTATGAATCTTTTGTAAAAACAACATAAACAGTAAATGATTTCAATTTTATTTCTGTTATGTTGAGTTGGAAAGTCTGAAATAGCTTTGATTTTTTCTGAATCTGCCAAAAATTCTGGTTTAGTAATCATATGTCCAAAAACGTTTAATTCAGGTCCTGCAAATTTACATTTTTCTAATTTTAGTGTCAGAGCTCCTAGCCTAAGTTTGTCACGTTTGCCTCTAAACTTCAATATGTTCATTCCTAACTTGCCAGTTACCAAAATGTCATCTACATAAACTGGTAATTTATATACAACTTCTTGTACCAATATATAATCTAATTCTGTAATGAATTCCGCTGCAGATGAATGTATCCAAAAGTTACCACACAATATTGACTGCATTGTTTACTCTAAAAAAAAAAGCAGTATATTTCTGGATTCTGCTGTTAAAAGAACCTAATGAAATCATGATGTTAAATCTAAGTTTGACATAATCTGAATACTTTTCAATTTGTGTAAAAGTTCAGAAATAATCTCAGAATGGTCTTTTTCGCTGCACAAAAGTTTATTCAAACGTCTAGAATCTAAAACCAACCTCAGTCTTCCATCTCTTTTGAAACAATTACAAGGGGATTAAAGTATGAACTAACACTTTTCTCAATAATGGCACACACCTCCATTTTATGCTACTCCTTTTCAACAGTTACTCGTCTGGCTATAGATGCCTCATATGGTTTTTTAAAAAATGATCAGTTTGGTTTTAACCATAAATTACACTGGTACTCTTTAACTCTCCCAGGAATGTTACTGAAACATCACTATATTCCAGCAATAAATATATCAACTCATGCTATTGTTTGTCAAAAAAATGGTTCAAATGGCTCTGAGCACTATGGGACCTAACATCTTAGGTCATCAGTCCCCTAGAACTTAGAACTACTTAAACCTAACTAACCTTAGGACATCACACACAACCATGCCCGAGGCAGGATTCAAACCTGCGACCCGCGGTTCCGGACTGAAGCGCCTAGAACCGCACGGCCACCGCGGCCGGCTTTTGTTTGTCAGTAAGCCCTCACGATTCGGAAACCTTTATGTCTGCAAGGCTTTTGAATTGGTGTTTAATTTGTGTCCAGACCTGATACATCCCTCTCTACAAGTTCTCCTTCTTTCGAAAATATTTTGCTCTTAATTTTGTCATTACAAGTTACACCTGATTTTATGAAGTTAGTACAAATACCTTCCCTATTTGCTGCTGTTATGCAATGTTTTTGTACTCTCCAGTCAAACCCTGCACTCACACTTCCTGTCCAAGTCATTACCAGAATAAAATCTTCACTGACATCAGGTGTAGTTAAACGTCTATGTATAAAAAGTCATCCTTCGATAATAAAATTTAATAAAATTTGTTTTTTTGCTACCTTACTGTGTCTTGCTGTTGCACATTTTATTTTTACACTAACTAAGGCAACTCAGAGTAACCTTTTTCATGTCTCAGTTTCATACTTAATGCTTCTGATATTCCTAAAACATGACTACCTGTCTCTACTTTGACTACCTCCCCAAAAAACAGTCTGTACTTACATAAAAGGAATACACATTTCATAACTTTTTCATAGCTGACATCTTTATGCAATAAGTCATCTTCATTTTCTTTAAAACTATGAGTTCCAGATTTACTGTTATTTTTATTATTTGAGCTTGTATGACAGAGAAAGAACCATTTTCTTGAAATTTCCCCTTTCAACAGGCAATTTACCTTCACTGTCGTGTTTGGTAAATGAAATATTTTTATCATCTTTACAATAAATCAGATAAAGAAACACACTGGATGCTACACTGTCATTAATGTTACCCATTTCTTCAGTACTGTCCTTGGGTATATTAACTTATAACCACTTATCAATCAATTCCGAATCCTGCTAATTCCTACTTAAAACAAACAGAATACTTCTTCTCTTCACCATCTACCACTGAGTTCCCATGTTCATCATTCTTCCTAGTATCACAAACATCATCAGCTTCTCAACCCACTACTCTTACAGTATTGATAGTACACCCCATTACGTTTAAATTATTTTCAGCAACACAGAGCTCACATATTTTTTTACCTTGCTTTAGTTACCTGGTCATTTTCTAACAAGTGACACGTTTCTATCCAATTATAAAATTCCACTAAGTTAATAACTTCATATTCTTCCACATCACACAGGGCGACAATTATTGAACTACATGAAATAAAATCGTCATACCTTCTGGATAGTTTATGATAGGACGTTCAAACAGCACTGCTGGCCGCGGGGTATAATGTACAAGCGCCTTGTTGTTGTTGGCCATTTGCATTTGGATGGGTTCAGCAAGAAGCAAATTTGGCGCATCAGGGGTACTGAGAATCCGCATTTCGCGATCGAGAAGCCTCTTCACTCTCAGTGGGTGACTGTGTGGTGTGCAATGTCCAGTCATGGAATAATCGGTGCAGTATTCCTTGATGGTATGGTGACTACCAAATGGTACGTGAGGGTTTTGGAAGATGATTTCATCCCCATTAACCAAAGATACTCTGATTTCGACAAGATGTGATTCATGCAACACAGAGCTACACATTATCAAAGCAGGAGGGTGTTTGATGTCCTGGAGGAGCACTTTTGGGACCACACTCTGGCTCTGGGGTACCCAGTGGCCACCTGCATGACCCTCGATTGGCCGCTATATTCTCTGTATTTGAACACCTGCAACTCTTTTTTGTGGGGCTATATTAAAGACAAGGTGTACAGCAATAACCTCAAAACCATTGCTAAACTGGAAACAACCTTTCAGGAGACCATCGACAACATCGATGTTCTGACACTTCAGTGGGTCATGCAGAATTTCGCTATTCGTCTGCACCACATCATCACCAATGATGGCAGACATATTTAACATGTCATAACCTAAATCTGAATATCTGTAATGACTTTTACATGTTGAATAAAGCATGTGCACGCTGTAGTTTGTAAGTAACTTTTTTTCATATAGCTCAATAACTGTCACCCTGTATGTGTGTTCATTTTCCTTACCTGCCATCTTCAGCTTCGCTGGTTGACTTATTTCTTTTTGGTTTGGCTGGTCGACATACTTCTTTTAAACAGATATTATATTATAGGATAGTACATATGTTTGAAATAGTAACTACTTCACATGAATCTTTTTGTTCTGTGTCATTACTATCACTGGACCATTTATTACTTAGTTAATTCACCTCTACCTTCTGGGCCCACAATGTAGTGCATGCTTGTTTTTTATTTGATGAATAGTTACATTATTTTGTCTCTTTATGTCATTGTGTTGATGCCATCTACATTTACGTCAAAGTCTCTATTCCCATTTCCGTTCCAACCATTTCCATAGTGTTCTTTTGAATGAAAATTATTACCTTTATTATTACTGATGTCCCTTCACTGAAAGTTTGTAACTATTGTGTTCCATTCTGTGATGATCATCACGTCCCCAATTTTGATTGCCTCTCCTTTGTAAATGACCATGGTTCGTTGTGTTGTTTGTCTGCTCATTTTTTCGATAATTACGTCTGGTTTGACCACATATTGTAAAAACCTGTCTATAGTATCATGTGGCCCATACACTAAGTCCTATTGTATTTCAGCTGGCAACCTCCTTCCCAAAGCATCTATGTGAACTCATCTAATGGAGTAAGTGTTCTTACTTCTTTACCTGATCTTTGCAGAATTGTTTCATGCTATCATGTCCTTCCCTATAGTTTAGTCCATTCTAAAATTAGCTTTTCATTCTGAACTGTCCAGTTTCTTACTACAACTTATTTGAAAACTCTTTTAGCAAATTCTGAAGAAGATATGCCCACAGAAAAATTCTGATTAGCCCATGGCAATAATTCACCTTCCAAAAATGTTTTGAAAAATTTAATTTCCGTGTAGTCACTCATATTAGACAAAAAGTTTTCAATACAATTTTGTGAAAACGCAATTGGGTGCAACTATCCACATCTGAAAAGTTTTTCACTGTGTGGTTATCACGTATGGTTGGTCGGTAATAACACACACTGAGTATCGTATATGCATTTATTAATCACTGAGACAAAATGAACAAACATGGCAGAAGAACAAGTTACGTGCTGAGAATGAACTAGAACAAAGCAGTCCAAAGAAATAAGAGTGAAAGATATGGCGCTCTGCGGCAGAGACGCCACAACTGCAATGTTACACCACATAGTACCAATATTATTAGCAAAATTTCTACTTATTGTGTCATTATTAAGGTCATCAAATTTCTTAGCAAGTACAGAAATATTAATTTCTAAGTTTGACACATTATTTTTACTAGTTACTTTATTCGAGTAACTACTAACTTCTGACTAACCACTATTACTTTCGCATCAATTTGGTGTTGACAGTTATTTCAATACCAAGAATAAGGTCTTTTATATTCTCATCCACATTTTGAATCTCTGTCTTTTCTGATTTCCCAGAACAATTTTATTTTTCTCCCAGTCAGTGCCAATTTCGTCTTTGGCTTATTTGATTTGATTACTAAGACTAGGATCTATTCCTGAATTTTTGACTCTAGTACCAACATCTTTTGTTCTTCATCAGCAGTCTTTCAAGATTGTGCATTACACTGTGAAATGGTTTTAGGTCTTATCCCAAATTTAAGATTTTTACATTGAGGTGTTGTTTCACAGTTTTTAAATTCTCTTTATTTTTAGCCACAATTCTTCTGTCGTTTCAAAGCTTTCTCATTTTTTATCTGAAAATTCTCCAAAAATTGACCCATTCTTACCAATATATATCCTGCTCTCATATGGTCATGTCTGCTGATCTAAATCTTTTTCCTCTTTTTTGTCATACTATTTGCTTCTCTCAGCTCTGCTAGTTCTCATGATTCATCCCTGTCCTTGATTGTTATGTCTAAGTCCCCAATATCTGATAACCTTTTAATCCTGTCTGGTATATTTTCTAACTTCGGCTTTAAATTCGTAATTTTGGCTAAATTTGGCATATGACACAATGGAAGAAAACACTGAAAAGGTATATATATGATTCTACTTATCTTGATGTTTCTGTTTACAGGCCAGTTCCTTTACTGTCCATCATAATCGTCGTCCACCACTTCTGGCTGTTATCAGTCCTCTATAATTTTTGCATTGTTGCTGCTTTCCATATAAATTCACGAATAATTTCTCCTTCATAACTTGCAAAACATGAATTAACAGCAGTATCAAAATTTTTCTTCAGAAAGATCTCGCATATAAGCACCCAACCTGAAGTGCACTTTTCTAGCTTATATCACGAGGTACATGCAGCTGACAAATAGGCGAGAAGGGAAAAGGCGCTCAGTACTTGTTTCTTGCTGCTCCTAGTTGAATTTGTTGCTTCTTTGAGTATCATGGTTCGCTGAAACATTAATTTTCATATCTAGGAATATGATCATGTGTGTTGTGGGAATGTGAAAACTGCTGGTACTTGTTTCTTAATCTTTCGTTTTTATTTTCTGCATTTCATGTATACTTTGTACACGACTGCATAAATCAAGTTCCATACAATTACAAACACCAATCAGGTCGCTTCCGGGCAAAACAAAATTACTTCGTAGTCCATCTGTCCGTGCCATAGCTCTCCAACTTCTTCAGACTAATAAATGTTGGGCTGTAGTCCCTATGGCAGCGATATCGGTGGATTCCGCCGCCAACCGACATCGGCCGATCTTTTCCAAACAGTACATCACTAAGAGTGTGCTCACAATGTAGCCGATATCATTTCCCGAACATTTAGACTGTGGACGCCATTCGGTGGAATTCAAATCAATTTGTTTTGTTCGGTCGTATCGGCCGATACGATACGAAATATGGACTGTGAGAAAGTGATAAGTTTAGGCAAAGAAGGAGCTTGTGGCATTATGAGTTTACAAAATGTCATAACCCGGATCTAGTTCGGAATCTATGAACTGAAAGTGCAGGTTTATTGGAAACCACAAGTAGGCAAAATCTTTATCCGAAATTTTAGTTATATATTACTATATCAAAAAATAATTTGTTCATGTGAGAAGGTTGGCATATCTTATGCTTATTGTTACTATAGTGGATTTTTTTAGGTTGTGGTAGGTGGACATTAGCTATCTACAAATCACTGCTGCTTACTGACGTGTTTAGCCAGTAGGGTGGTCATTATGTTATATGAAGAGATTTGCAAATATGGTGTCCATATTTAGATCTTCAGAGAATCTTATTCTGAACTTTGTCCGTCTTTCACATTTATGCTGAATGACAGTTACTGAAGATTAATTGACGTATGTCTTTACAGCTTCAAGTAAATTCAGCAGGACCGAGTATTTGTGATCCCACTTTTCACCGTCACCACGAATCACATCGAGTTTGTAACAGTACGTTTCTCTCTTTACCCCATGCATCGATAAAGCATTGTCTGGTAATTCCAATAGCTGAGGACAGAGTGTCCAGTACCCTCAACGTTTTTCTTGAGACAGACATTTCCACGCACTCGTCATCGTTTCAACAGCAAAACCTTCATTACAAATGGCTCTGAGCACTATAGGACTTAACATCTGAGGTCATCAGTCCCCTAGAACTTAGAACTACTTAAACCTAACTAACCTAAGGACATCACACACATCCATGCCCGAAGCAGGATCCGAACCTGCGACCGTAGCGGTCGCGCGGTTCCAGACTGAAGCGCCTAAAACCGCTCGGCCACGCCGGCCGGCAACCTTCATTACAGCACTCGTCTCCAAGCACAGAGGTATCATCGTATCTGTCCCATCCTAGAAGGTTAAAATCTAGCCTACTTCATACACAGAATAGACTCTAACCTAACCTAACCTAAACTAACCTTCGTATCCCACCAAAAACTGTCAGAGGAAATGGGCTGCACCGTGACCAAGCTGTCTGCCAACATTATCAGGCAACCTTTGGCGTCAGCGTCTGACGACTGTTGTCAATGACACTGTGAATGCAGCAAATCAACAGATGCAAAGATACAAAAAAGAGCAGTTAAGCGATCTTATAATACACTGATCTTTTACATCCAAGGAGTTCCATAGAAAATTAAATACTTCTTTTATAAATGTTTTTAGAATCAATTATACAAATAGGAGTAATGATAATAGTTTAATATATAAGTATAGTTT
Organism: Schistocerca piceifrons; assembly: GCF_021461385.2. Taxonomy (NCBI): domain Eukaryota; kingdom Metazoa; phylum Arthropoda; class Insecta; order Orthoptera; family Acrididae; genus Schistocerca; species Schistocerca piceifrons. The sequence goes on from NC_060149.1 coordinate 192,180,690, forward strand.
CACATTAAATTGGAAATAAAACTTCTGTCAACTTTATACATTTTTTTCTTTTTATGAAAACTGTAAGAATGAATTATGTTATTAAATTTATGATTTTGATTTCGTTGCACGACTTTAATGCAAGTATCATATTCGACAATCTATGTCAGAGATAGGAGCACTGATCAGTTCCATTATAATGGTCAAGATCAGAAATTACCTTTAAACTTGACAACTGGTCTCCAGACTTGCCGTCTTCACACTCATGGATACTCGACCACTAAGTCCCGCTAGTGCCCATTAACTGCAAACTCGTCACTTGAGTCTGTTGCTGGATGCAAGTGAAATATACCAGCACTGAAAGGAGATGAGTACATAAATGCATAAGTATAACTGAGGACTCACGACATTGTCACTACATATGCATAACAACTATATCAATACAGCGACTTATCAGTTTGCAGTGAATATTTTTCTGTTTGTACATACATTTATGTATATGAATATTTACACACACACACACACACACACACACACACACACACATACACACGTACATACACATATAATCTTTGTTAATCGGTCTACTCATTTCTGAGTGTTGTGACCTCATTTCTTCATTCATTTCTTATACAATCAAATCTTCGACTAGACATCTCAATCCACAGGAAACTTCAGCTCTTTGTAATGTATTGTGAAGAGGTAGGTCAGTAATCTTCTCTGCCATATCCAGTCATCTACTTGCTGCTCTTCCTTGTGGTCTTCTGCCTTCCATTTTGCCTTGCAAGGTGGTCTTTTCTAAGCTATCCCCTTATTTTGTCAAAACGTGTCAAGGAACCTGAAGTATCTTTTGATGACACACAAAGATAAACTTCTTGTGCTGCAAAGTTCTTCTATAATGGGAGCACTGGTTCCTCTTTGCTCTAACATCTTCTGCCAACACTACATCTTAAAGGCATGAATTTACCTCTTGCGACTAACTTTCACAGTCCAGGTCTCGCAACCACACAAGAACACAGGAAACATCAATGATTTCACTAAGTGCATCCTTGTTGTTATATAGCATTGTAGCGATATCATACATATTGCATTTCGAAGAGAAACTCTGAAAGTTTTTTTCACAAACATACGATATGCGAACCATGAGTGACCCGGCAGATGTCAATACAGTAATAGAATTCGTGCCATACCTGTCCCAGCGTGGCATCAGCGACTGTGGCAGCCACTTCCGTATTCTCTCCCGGAGCTCTGGTACGTCACGTGGTAGAGGCAGTACATACACCAGATCTTTAATGTGTCCCCACAGAAAAAAGTCACATGGAGTGAGACCTGGTGATTGGGGTGGCCATTTCATGAAACAGCTGTCCCCATCTGTAGCATGGCCAGTCCATCAACGCGGTAGCTGCGTGTTCACATACTCACGAACTTCACGATGAAAATGAGGTGGAGCCCTGTCCTTTTGAAAGATGAACGGAGAGTCTGATTGCGTTTGAGGAATCAGCCATTGCAGCAACATGTCCAAGTAGGAATATCCAGTGACAGTACTCTTGGTGAAGAAGAATGGCCCGTACATTTTTCTATGTGACAAGGCACAAAAACATTTACCTTTGGGAATCATGCTTAAATTCAATGCATTCGTGTGGATGCTTTGTACCCAAAATTCTACAGTTATGCCTGTTCACTTTCTCATTAGTCTCTAAAAATTGAGCGATCAACAAGGCCATCCTCATTTAATTGTTGCAACTGCGAAAAAAACTCGAAACGCTTGTCTTTGTCGTCTTCATTTAGCTTCTGCATTAGCTCCAGTTTGAATGGTTTCATAGACAACTTCTGTCGCAGGACTTTCCACACTGTCACTGAAGCCATTTCGAGTTCATGGGATGCACGATGCACCGATTTCCTTGGACTCCTTATGAATGTCTCTCATACATGCTCCACAGTCACTTCACTCACACTGGGACGTCCGTTTCTCTTTGCCAGGCACAAGCAACCCGTCATTACGAATTTGTTGTGCCAAAGGTAAATGACCTTCCTTGTTGGTGGCTTCTTACCGTACTTGGTTCTAAACATCCGTTGAAGAGCTGTAGCACACTTGTTTTTGTCGAACTTCAACACACAGAAAGCTCGCTCGGCACCTGAACTCGCCATGTTTGCGACTAGCGCTGACTATCGCCAAATTACCAAACTACGCTGCTGTGGCGGTATACGTGAAAAAGAACTTTCAAGGTTTCTCTTTATATATATGTATTCCAATAAAAGTATGTATATGTTTGTGTGTAGATATACACACAAAATATTTTTTGAGACTACTGTAATATATTCAGATAAGGTCTAACAATTACTCTGGCATACACACACTTTTGTCATGGTACCGAGTCTGTGAAGACAGCACAAGAAAATAGGGCGAAAAGATGTATTTTCTAAATGATGTTAACTTCTTAAAATAAATTTACAACGGTCTTCAAAAAAGTCACAGAAATAAATGGTAAGCTGTGGAACTGTCCTGATCAAATGAATACGCAAATAGTGCACTTTTTGGTCGCAGGGACATGGCAGTGAATTTTCCATGTGTACAGTTTTCGTTTGACAGAGCATTTATGTCTTCTCATCGTGGAAATGTTGTAAACAAGAATATAACTATTTTGTTTGCATTGGACAAACTTTGTACATTTTTAGTTTGAAGAGTGGGCTATAGCATCGGACATTTTCGAAACATCATGCTTCCTTTAATGAAGTACATTTACAATCGTAATTGACTACATCACTTAATTTTCCTCTTACATCTTGCACAGTCGTACAGAACACAGCTTTGTTAGATGCCCTTTGATTCCAACAGTCAGTCAATTAGGCCTGTCAGCACTACTTTACAACAGCAAGATTGTGCACTCAACTGCCATACTAAGCCACGAATAATCTTACAGTCCTGCCCACTTCAGTAAACAAACGAGTCGACTAGTAGGAAAGGACCGCAGGGCCACTGTTCTCAGACGCATCATAACTGCCGACTACAGTGAGTAGGAAAGTAGTCAGTATAGCAGTAACATAACATTGACGCATTGATTTCTAATGTAAACAGCCCTCAACGTTAAACTGACCATAGTCTGTTTATCAACATTTGAACAGTAATAAGATTTTAGAAATAGAGATAAATTATACACAATATCATTAAAAATCCTTGATGTAGTACAAACATTTAGCAATTAACAGTTCCTTTAATTTTTTCTTGAATATGTTTCCATTTAACAGTTTTATATTATTTGGCAACCTGTTATAAAAATGTCTTCCTGCAGAAAATGGTCTATGATCTGTTGCTCTTTTATTGCTAAAATTTATGTGGTAATCGTCTCTTTTTCTTGTTATATAATTATGGATTTGACTATTGGTTATACTATGTTCCATATTTTCCTTTACAAACAGTATAGTCCAGAGAACATACAATGAATACACTGTTAGTATTTTATACAGTTATACGTAGTGAAGTATTCTCTACAGGACTGACGTTTACCAATATTAGCTATTATGCTAATTTCTCTTTTTTGGGCTCTGAAAGCGCTATCAATGTATGCCATTGGTGGCCCACCCCAAATGTCAATACCATATTGTAGGTGGGAGTGTATGATTCCAAAATAGATTTGTCTTAAGACAGGTGGCGCTATTGTGCTAGAAAGGCGTTTTAGCTGGTAGGTGTTCCAGGAGACTTTTTTACACATATAGCTGATGTGCTCCTTCCATGTAAGATGTTCATCTACTATAATACCCAGGAATTTAGTTTATCAATTTGTTCAACTGATAATTGTGGCTCAGTATACACTTATCTTGATTAAAAATTTAGCAGAAACTCGATGAGAATTGTCTTGTCCTTATTCAGCGCCAATTTGTTTTTGGTGAGATATTCTGTGATGAGGCTAATGTCCTCTGTATTATTTTGCACTGCCAAAAGTTTTTTTTAAAGCCCCAGCTTATGAAGGAGGTATCGTCGGCATAATTTACTAGGTCTGAATTTTGTGGAATTATTATATCATTGATGTACACAATAAACAGAAAAGTACCAATAATGCTTCCCTGAGTTACTCCACAGTTAAGAATTTTATAAGATGATTTTACTGTTTGTGTATGTCCACCAGTTGTATGATACAGCTTAACACACTGTCTCCTGTCAGCAAGGTAGGATCTTAAGAAGTCTAATGCCACTCCTCTGACTCCATAAGTTTCTCATTTATATAGAAGAATGGAATGATTTACAGAGTCAAAGGCCTTTGATAGGTCTAAAAAGACTTTATGGCTGCGCTGGCAGATCCTGGCGCCTTGGTCGTGTTCACTATGATAAACATCGAACGTAGAGCCTCCTATTGAAGATGGATGATCGTTGAGTGGGTCTTCAGATTCCTTGAGACTCCCATTGTCGATCTCTGGAATGTAGCAGGTCTTCGCAGCCATGGAACTACGATATTTCCGAACCGGGGCAAAAACTTGATAGTGGCGACCCCTCCTCCCGTCGAGCGTCTGAAATAGGACGTCAAAAATTTAAAAGAAAATCGATTTTTCAAAAATATATGCATTTTGTACCGCACCTCTTTCTGAAGAGTTTGATAAATAAAACATCTATGTTCGAGGAAGTGTAAGACATGGTATTTGGTCTTAAGTGTGCTAAAGTGCAGTGCCACGCCACTTCAGTCAGCAGCTTTCTATCACACGTCACTGTATTTCGCTCTATGGAATTCAAACGTATCTATTTCGTAATGGAACCTATCAAACTTTTCTTCTATTACGCGTATACAACACAAGTGGAGACGTAGAGTCATAAGCAGATTTACCAAAGTCTTTATTAGCAATTTCAAACATATGGTAGGTACGATATGCAATAACGTCTCTATCATTAAAACTTTCAAGTCCAGGAACACTAGACACTCCACTACCACCTCTCACTATGGCAGTTTTCTATCACACGTCACTGTATTTCGCTCTATGGAATTCAAACGTATCTATTTCGTAATGGAACCTGGAATTCAAACGTATCTATTTCGTAATGGAACCTATCAAACCTACGTTCAGGACAGTGGAAATTAAAATATACTGTGGTGCCTCTCCTGGTCCCAGTCGGCCGGTTTGACATCCTACCCCACTTTAAAAAATACTCACAATTAACACTGGATGGGATTATTTGTGACCAGGAGAATAAGAATTCTTCAGAAAATTTGCACTCTTTATTGCCTGTTGGCTAATAACTTTCTCTTCTGTGTCACATAAAATTAAATATAGGAAACATAAAACCAGTAAAACAAGAGACAAGCAAGACAATACGGTACACATTTCTTCAATCCTTAGGTGCCAGCAATTTTCTCTCTCCAATCTTACTTTAGTTCCACACGGCGTGCTTTCCTTTCTACGAAAGAATCTAGCACCTCATCAAAGTTCTTCAAACGTTTTGCTACATGAAAAATCAAAATGTCGTTGTTTAATATTGAAAAAGCTGTTCATACGTACGGTATCCCCAAGACTGGTGTGGTTTCTCGAGTTGGTTACGCCTTTTTTGTCATTATCTGTTAGATAAAACGAAATAGGCCCTGGTAATATTGCAACAATTGTAACACACGCCAAATGAGAGAGACTGTTTTGGCGTAAATGGTCATTTTTATCTACCTCATTTACATAAATAGAACGACAGAATATAATTCACGAAGTCCCAGTATCAAATGCCTACTACTAGCAGAATGTCTTATGTTAGGAAACAGTTTCACATTCAGTTCATATACTCCAGTTTCTCAAGTATGAGATCGAAAAGCAGTAGTAGGAAATTTTCATTTAAATTTGGAATCGTCATATACTTCCATATAATTCGAGTGATGTCCCTGCTTCTTCCGCTTCCTCGTTCTAATAAACAATCTTGTCATCGGTAATTCTGTAACTATTCCTGGCATTGTCAAAACTTATTGTCCAGTTAACTTCACTAACACTGCCAGATTCATCGGGTCAGTTATCCCGCGTTTATTCTCCGGTTAGACGTTATTACGTGTTCGTACAACGCGTTTTCCGCGCTATTCAGAGAATAGAGCTTAACACGACTGCTAATCGGGACTGTACAACTAGCCCTTATAAATTCAGTTTCAGTTTTTAAACATTCTGTCGTAGATGATTTAGCAATGTGTAGCTCTCGGTGAGATGTGTTGCTGAAGAGATCTCGTAACGTTAAGTGTAGAGATCTGACAAAAGTTTTCTGTCAAAATTTCACTTTCTTCGACATACCGAAAAGATAATACGTAATCTTTCTTACCTGTTAGTCGTTTATTTCCATTCTGATAGTCTGAATTTGTGGATTTCGCTGATAATTATAACAACATTGATCATCCAGACACACAATCAACCACATAAACAAACAGCAACTAGCATTCTCCCGTGCTGGTGTATGCGGCTCAGCTCTGATAGCGCCGTCCCCTTTTGTCTGGGCAAGCTTTTTATTTCTAGATGCGAGGGGGATTCCCCTCGCAGAGACATTATGTACATTATGCACGCATTTAAAAACAACCTAAAATTCGTTCAGAAATCTACTTAGAATGTGTTCAAAAATGTTCTAAAACCAGCAGGGATGCGTTTCAAAACCATATGAATAATCGATAGATCAACGTGGGCTGAATGCTAGACGGTTTCTGAAAGATGGATTTTTTCTTCAAGAATACGAATTTGGCGAACCACCCCTCCCGCACCCCCTCCCCCTAGATCCGGGCCTGGGCGACATGAGCAACATGGGCGAAGTCTGAAGTCTTGTTGCTTTGTCTTCTTGATGAAGCACATAATCCAAGATTTCATACGTGACATCTGACAAGCGATGAATATTACGATACGGCACAAAAGAGTGTTTTAGTAACTTTTCCAGTAGTCCCACTTTACGCAAAGGCATGAGAATGTTTGCCAGGTCTCGAGGCCAGTATCCCAGTGGTCCGTGCTTTGCGCTGCAGGGCTCTCGGACCGTCTCCTGGGCATCCGTGTTTCGTAAGCCATACAGCTGCCTCGCCTCTTGCTTCTTCGGTCCTGGCGATCAGGTGCTTCACGTAGTCATCCTGAGTATCATCGGGTTGAGACGAGGACATGGTACTCGTTGTCTTTTCGACCTTGTCACCTTGATGTAGAAAGAATAGTGTAAATCCTGGAGTGATTTACTTCACCTTGCTGTATGCAAATGTCACGGCGCTAATGGCAATTTACTGGTTCTACCTGAATGAGGGACATTGTTCTATTAGTAAACAAAGCAGCCAGTGCTCTAGCCTAATTTAATGACTCCTATGTAAGCAACCTGCTCACTTTGGCGCATGTTTTGTGTAATTAGCGCATAATTAATGGACAACAACTGACAACTGGCATGATAATTACCATAATTTGTAGGGAAGATAGCAGCCTTGGTTCATTTTTATCCAGGAGTCCAAATGCTTTTAATTTTAAGTGATAACTGTCATTTTGATGGTGGTAATTTATGACCCAAAAAAGTTATGTCTTCCTGCAGCCATTGCCCCCACTGCGCTGCTATTGGCCGTTCCCTCACCACCACCCCTCCTCAGTGTCCTCCCAGCATCCCAAGACTGGCATTCTTAATGTGGAGCTCACTGGGCAGCAGCAGCAGCATTAGCAAATTCAAGTGATATTGCAAATTACCTAGTTTTCACATTTGTTCGGCACTCACTCTATTTTCTGCAACGTACGATGCTATTTCCGATTTAGTGGCTAATTTTCGCCGATTTTTAGGAAGATGCACATTTCATTGTTATCTTCTTATTCCCCTGCAGTTTTCAAGAAGATACCCATAAACATGGGATTCGCTGCTATTTTATCGATTTTCTGGAAATACGGGTAAAATGCGTGGCTTTAAATGGCTTTAATATCTGTCACTACCAACATCTGACGCTATTTACAGTTTGAGGCACTAAGTTAAAATTTTATCAATTTTCCCTCAATATTCCAAAATACCTATTTTTACAAGAAGACGCACTTAAATCCGGAATTTTAAATGGGTAACAACTAACATCACATTTAGCACTGCGAGCACACCAACATATGACTCTATTTGCTATTTTTAGTCGAATCGTTAAAATGTTGTCGATTTTTTCTGCGAGAAATACGTAGCAAGTCTATGCTTCGGTTACAAGGAACTTATCACCTGCACTTTTAGTGTATGACGTAATTATCAGCTGCCATGACACTATATGATTATACCGGATTTGTAAAAATAACAGCTGCAACGCTCTTACAAGGAAAGGTATACGTTCCACTTGCGAAGCTCGCACTAGACTGGCGGAGTGTTACGTTTCTGCATCTGCAAACCGTATCTAACCTTCGCTCCAGTTCGCAACTGCCGCCGCTGCTTCGACAGTGCAGTTGTTCAAATGGCTCTGAGCACTATGGGACTTAACAACTATGGTCATCGGTCCCCTAGAACTTAGAACTACTTAAACCTAACTAACCTAAGGACATCACACAACACCCAGTCATCACAAGGCAGAGAAAATCCCTGACCCCGCCGGGAACCGACAGTGCAGTGGCTCCTTAAAAACAGGTAAAAAAATAAACTGCCATACTCCGCACAGTGGTCCCTATAGTACAGGGGCACATTCCCTCTCCACCGCACCGCACGGCCTTCAGTACCTGCATTTAATGCTGTTATGCCAACCGCCGGCCGGTGTGGCCGTGCGGTTAAAGGCCCTTCAGTCTGGAACCGCGTGACCGCTACGGTCGCAGGTTCGAATCCTGCCTCGGGCATGGATGTGTGTGATGTCCTTAGGTTAGTTAGGTTTAATTAGTTCTAAGTTCTAGGCGACTGATGACCTCAGAAGTTAAGTCGCATAGTGCTCAGAGCCATTTGTTACGCCAACCTCTGAAGTTCAAAAGTCCCAACCGGGTACTCAAAATGTCCCTTTTCTGTATAAAGTGCCCCACGGTGTATAAAGCGCCCCATGGCAAAGGAAAACATGTGTTGCCTAAAGAGAGAGAGAGAGAGAGAGAAAGAGACGGTAGGTACAACAATAGAAATAATGGACTACAATTCCACATGCAAGATGATAAACTAGTAGTAGAATTTATGGTGCACAATTGCAATACTTACTAGCAAGCTTGCAATACTGCATAATATAATGTAAAACCAGGGCTTAAGTTACTGAAGTGCTTGCTTCTCCTTTCAGTAGATACAGCTTTCCTTTGTAGAAATGTTACTCCCCAAATACATACTCCTCCCTCTTTCAGTCCCCATCGCACCCTTAAACTTCCACTTAATACAAATTTATCTTATTGTGAAGATGTTTTTGTTCCATTTCATAAGCTGTGCAGTCAGTTCCATTTGCTTGAAATGAAGATCTCACAACACATATGGAATTTAAATTCTCCATTTGTTCCATTTCATAAGTTGTGCAGTCAATTCCATTTGCTTGAAATGATCTCACAACACATATGGAATCTAAATTCTCACCTCCTGTTCTGTACCTTTTCTTATTTTTACATCATTTACAATAGAAAATGGAGGTGAAAGACGCAGCTTAGCGAGTTTGCTGATATTTTGAAAGCACAGCTGATCCTGGAAGTCTTCCAATTTTGAGATTTCACTCCACATACAATCCAAGTCCAGTTCTCAAAGTTCCTTCTTCCTGTCCTCAGTCACAAGTGGAAGACTTCTCCATTCAACTGCTACGGTATTTAGATCAAATCCTCCAAACTTCGATGCAAAACACGATACATCATTTACCTGGGACCTTCTCTCAGCTGTTAATGCAATATTTGGCTCTATGAAGTTTCCAAAAAATTCATCGTGTGTAGGTGGACGTGTCTTCATTTCGTCGGTTGCTGCGATATACACTGAAGAGCCACAGAAACTGGTACACCTAATATCGTGCGAGCACGTAGAAGTGCCGTAATACGACGTGAGATGGACTCGACTAATGTCTGAAGTTGTACTGGAGGGAGTTGACACCATGAATCCTGCAGGGCTGTCCATAAATCCGTAAGAGCACGGGGGGTGGAGATCTCTTCTGAACAGCACGTTGCAAGGCATCCCAGATATGCTCAGTAACGTTCGTCTCTGGGGAGTTTGGAGGCCACGGAAATGTTTAAACTCATAAGAGTGTTCCTGGAGCCACTCTGTAGCAATTCTGGACGTGTGGGGTGTCGTATTGTCCTGCTGGAATTGCCAAAGTCCGTCGGAATGCACAATGGACATGAATGGATGCTTACATACGTGTCACCTGTCACAGTCGTATCTAGACGTATCAAGGGTCCCATACCACTCCAACTGCATACACCCCACACTATAACAGAGCCTCCACCAGCTTGAAAAGTCCCCTGCTGACATGCAGGGTCCATGGATTCATGAGGTCTCCATATCCGTACATGTCCGTCCGCTCGATACAATTTGAAACGAGACTCGTCCGACCAGGCAACACGTATCCAGTCATCAACGGCGTTGACGGGCCCAGGCGAGGCGTAAAGCTTTGTGTCGTGCAGTCATCAAGGGTACACGAGTGGGCCTTCGGCTCCGAAAGCCCACGTCGATGATGATCCGTTGAAAGATCCGCACGCTGACACTTATTGATGGCCGATCATTGAAATCTGCAGTAATTTGTGGAAGGGTCGCACTTCTGTCACGTGGAACAATTCTCTTCAGTTGTCGCTGGTCCCGTTCTTGCAGGATCTTTTTCCGCCCGTAGCGATGTCGAAGATTTGAAGTTTTACTGGATTCCTAATATTCATGATGGGAAAATCCCCACTTCGCCTCTACCTCGGAGATGCTATGTCCATCATTCATGCGCCGACTATAACACCACGTTCAAACTCACTTAAATCTTGATAACCTGTCATTGTCGCAGCAGCAACCTATCTAACAACTGCGCCAGACAGTTGTTGCCTTACATAGTCGTTGCTGACCGTAGCGCCATATTCTACATGTGTACATATCTCTGTATTTCAATAGGCATGCCTATACCAGGTTTTTTGGCGCTTCAGTGTAGAAATCAAGGCATTTAAGTCTTAGTTGACGTATTCCCTTTTCACATTCTCTAAGGAGGGTTTGTAATAACTGTTCACATTCGGGGCCAAGACACGCTGATTTTAATGGGAGATAATGGCATGGTTGAAGTGTATTAATGTTGTGCATGTCACTGAGAACACCAGGTTTCAGAAAGTTCTGACCAATGTTTTTAAACAGACGCAAAGAGTCTTCTTAATTAGAAATAACATACAAGCTTTAGTGTTCGAATTTTCTGATTCACGAAGAATCATTTCTGCAGACTTTAATTTATCTTCAACAGTTGTCTGCTTGAAGTAGTGCAAAAATACATCCCAGTTTTCCAACGGACGCACAACACATGCTTGTAAAACAAGCCATCGTTACCCGATAATTTAAGCAACTCTTTAATTTACTCTTCGCAGGGTCTAGGAAGCTTGTCACAAACCTTTCTTGCAACAAAAGCATATGAATGGCGTATACAGTTGAGGGCAATCAGATTTGGAACAACATTTCTCAGTCTTGTTATGATAGAATTACGGCTTCCCACCATTACAGATGCAATGTCACAAGCCATGCCAATTACATCCTTCTCATTCAACATACTCTCCAGAGCTATGAGCAGGTTTTCTATCGAGCACTCTTTGGCGTCCAAAGGGATCAAGTCCAGAAGTTGTCGCTAACTGACGACACTAACTATGTTTGCTATCTGATATGTCCTTACTCTCGTCCACCAGAATAGATAATTTAATGTCCTCTAGTAAATAAACCGTTTTATCAATTTCCACCTTTACAATAAAATTTTTTACTATATTGGTACACTTTGTGCGACCTAAAGCCACCTCTGAAGTAATTTTGGGTTCAGGGAAAACGTCTTTTAATATAGGAAGGAAATGGTCCACTGTTGAAAACGCAATATTGAGCTCCGAGAAAAAAGTTATACTAATTTCATTTCAGCTGTCTTCACTTTTCCCGCATCTTTGCTTTCATCACATTCGAAAAACAATCAACGACATTTCTGTTACTTTGCACAGTTTTACATTTTTTAATGGGTTTAACTCGAGAAGCATGTTTTTCAAGTTCGCTTTTAGCGCAGGTACCAAGCACGTTACACGCTTTACACGCTCCTTTCTGTTAACACTTTCAACGGCCTCCAGCCACCATTTAAATCTGTCAATTTGAAACCAAGAGCCTTCGAAAGTTATAGTATGGTTCTCCGGATCTAATTCGCTGCACCCGGATTTCGATTTATTTTTTAATAAGATCGAGATTCGCACATAAGACTTCAAGTCGAATCGACAACCAACGTGTAATAACTTCGAGTGACACTGAACGAGAAAATTAAACCACTTCAGACAATACCGTATAACGATGTACTACTTCACAGCTTAGCAAGCCGCTTGACTTTGCCTGCCGTCTAACTTGCTCAAATGGTTCAAATGGCTCTAAACACTATGGGACTTAACATCTGATGTCATCAGTCCCCTAGACTTAGAACTTCTTAAACCTAACTAACCTAAGGACATCACACACATCCATGCCCGAGGCAGGATTCGAACCTGCGACAGTAGCGGCCACGCGGTTCCGGACTGAAGGGCCTAGAACCGCTCGGCCACAGCGGCCGGCCGTCTAACTTGCATTCTGAGGTTCATTGTTTATTCGGAAATTCGACAATGTTTCACACGTGTCACTCATTCATAAATAATGGTGCATTTAAGTCGTGCATTCGAAAGGAAATTTGAACTAACAATAGCTGCTACAATGGGAGTGCTGACTGCTGGTTGAACAAATGATAGTCAGCGGGTGTCGTATAATTACTTCCGTGAACTGTTTTGCCTTATTTTCCTGGTATGTGACAATCATACCTATAACAGTGCACATGTGTTACTGTTGTATAAGCAAACCTATTGTGCCCATAGGGAGAGTGCTGACTGCTGGTTGGGCAAATGACAGTTGCTGTGTGTCGTGTACTTAACTTCCGTGAAATGTTTATCTTCACTGTTGTATGTACTGTGGTGTCTAGAAAGCCTGCATACTCGGTTCGCTAGATAAACATTCAAACAAATCGTATTAATGAGTTTTATTACAAAAAGAAAATTACAGTACTTAACTTTTGCATTTACACAGACGTGTCGCATGCAAAAGGGCCACATACAAAATAATCTATCTTCTTCAGTATAGACAGTTCCAAGTCTGTGTTACATAAAGAGTACAAGCGAAGTGATTAACGTTGACGCTGCTATCCAAGTCACTGGTCTTGAAGCTGCTATTGAACCGGGGTTGTGACCAGTTGGTCGCGGCGCGTAAGTCCTCTTCACATAGGGGCCGCTGCTGTCGCGTTGTCGTCCTGCGCTCAGCGTGCGACTGGCTCACAGACTTCTCCTGCCTGTCGTTCACGACTGGCGTACCGGCGCTTGACTTTACGCCGTAACATTCCTCTTCCCCCCCCCCCCCCTCCCCCTCCACCGACAAAGCGACTGACCGTCGTCGTATAGCGAGCACGACAACGGAAGGGGAGGCAGGAGTGTGGACGCCCTATGGGACCGGAAGCTGTGGCTGCAAGGGGCATCAGACTTCCGGTCGTACCCCACCATCCCGCCTTCAAAAAATGGCTCTGAGCACTATGGGACTTAACATCTGAGGTCATCAGTCCCCTAGAACATAGAACTACTTAAACCTAACTAACCTAAGGACATCACACACATTCATGCCCGAAGCAGGATTCGAACCTGCGACCGTAACGGTCATGCGGTTCCAGACTGTAGCGCCTTTAACCGCTCGACCACTCCGGCCGGCCATCCCGCCTTCGCTCTGGCGGACGAGACCTCCCAGAAAACGCCCAGAAGGGTATGCGTCGACCTTTAGAGGACCATAGCAAGATGTAGAAGGCGTCGGCTGCTACGGTGTCCAGCTCCTTCGCTAGGACGAGAGGAGGCGAAGGCTCTGTCTGCATGGGGTCGTCCCTCGGTGTCGTCATGACGTCCTCTGGCGGCTGCTGTGGTCGCGCCGTCCTCGGGATCCGTGAATCTGGGGGAAAAGATACAGAAGGATCACCGTACACATGACAGTGGCGAGGTCGAGTGTGGTGTCGGCGCTGCAAGCCGTCTGGGCCTGAAATGAGATATATGCAAGCGCCAAGTCGACGAAGGTTCTCACCGCGCGCTCACCATCTCGTGGATGCGAACGATACGAGACAAGAAACAGTTGCAATGCTTGATCCTGGTGTGTGCAGTGCGAAGTTTGGCCATTCGCTACTTGGAGTTTCTGACAAAACGTTCCGCTTCGCCGTTTGACTGTAGATGGAACGGTGCACTAGTTACATGCTATATGCCATTGTGTTCACAGAATGTTTCAAATTCATTTGACGTGAACTGATGCCCGTTGTCTGACACTGTTATGACTTCAGGCAAACCTTCGAGGCAACACCTGAACTGTGCTAGGAGACGTTGTCGAGTTCATTGGCACAGCAAAAGGAAACTTGCTATAAGAGTCTACCACAACCAACCAACGAATGTTCCAAAAAGGTCCCTCAAAGTCTATGTGCACACGTTGCCATGGTGACTGAGACTGAGGCCAATTTTTGTGGTGGAGCGGACTGATTTCCTCACATGCGTCACACTGTGGCGTTATCTGTTCTATTTGGGTGTCCATACCTTGCCATGTACAGTGTCGACGAGCTAACTGTTTCGCACAAACAATTCCCCAATGTCCTTGGTGCAGTAATTACAACACTTCCTTTTGCAAAGCTTTAGGGATCAACATACGTCACTGTCCACTGTCATTTTGAACAAGAATCACACCTTGCTGTATAGCGAGGCTATGCCGTCGTGCAGAGTATTGGCGCAATACAGAGTTCTTTATGCTATCCAATGAGCGAGGTCAAGATGTGCGAATGTATTTTAGCAAAATGCTCAGATCTGAATCAGCTTCCGTACCCTGTGCAATTTTCCTATAGTTCAGATGAAAGGATTGAAGCAATTCAGACTCCTGAGCATCGATGTGACAACAAGATGCACCAGAAGCGTCAAAGTCCGTATCATGGCCAATTGTTGAGCTGTCGGACAATACACAATCTCGTACTGGTATTGAGACAACAACAAAGCCCATCTTTGCAATTTTTGGGCAGTTCGTACAGGAGCCGTCTTTGTCGAATGAAACAAGGACTGCAATGGCTTGTGATCCGTTACTAAGTAGAATTTTCTGCCGTACAAATAGTGGTGGAATTTGGTGACACCATACACAATAACCGATGCCTCTTTTTCTATCTCTGAATAGTTACACTGAGCTTTGGACAACACTTTTGATGCGAAAGCAATAGGCCTGTCTCTATCAGCAAATCTGTGCGAAAGCACTGCACCGATTCCGTAAGAGGAAGCGTCAACTTGCAGCACAGCTGGTTTGTCAGGATCAAAGTGAACCAAGCATCGATCACTGAGCAATGCATCTTTAAATTTTTGGAAAACTTCTTGGCACTCATCTGTCGAAACAAAGGGGAGTTTCTTGCGACGCAAGCGATGCAATGGAGCTGCGATTTGTGCAGCATTCGGTATGAACCGAATATAATAGTTCATTTTCTCTAAAACTGACTGCAATTCTGTGACATTGGGAAGAACTGGCACGGCACGTATGGCTAACAAATGTGACTGTAGAGGATGTACAACTTGACTGTTTATGACATGAGCAGGATACTGCAACTCCTATTTAAAAAAACCACACTTGTACAGTCTACATTTTAGACCTTCATCAGATAACACACGAAACAAAGCACGCAAATTTGCAATGTGTTCTTCAGCTGTACGGCCTGCTACGACAATATCGTCCAAAACGTTTGAACAGTTTGGTACTCGAGCAGCCAGCTGTTGCAAATACCATTGGAAAATGGCGAGTGCGGAAGCCCTGCCAAAAGGCAAAAGCAAATGTATAAACAAGCCAAAATGAGTGTTCACAACACACACGACTTGAGATTCTTCATCTAGCGGTATTTGAAGATATGCGTCGCGAAAATCAGTTTTAGAAAAGTAGCGACCAACGCCTAATCTGTCCATAATATCCTCTGGGCGTCGCAATGGGTAAGTATCAATCACAGTTTGCGGGTTGACTGTAGACTTAAAGTCAACACAGAGGCGAATGCGACCTGAAGGTTTGGGCAGCAAAACCAGTGGACTTGCCCACTGACTAGCTTGTATGGGCCCAATAGCTCCGCTATCTTTGCAATTCTTTAAGTTCAGCAGTGACTTTGTCCCGTAATGCAACGGGAACAGGTCTGGCCTGGAAAAATTTCGTTTGAGCATTGTCTTTCATAGTAATATTTACAACAAAATTGTTAGCCTTGCCTAAACCTTCAGAAAAGTGTTCAGGAAATTCTTACAGCAAGCTACACTGTCTCTGGCACTGAATGCAATCACTAACAATACATTCTCCTGAATTTGAAAGCCAAGCAAATCAAACAAATCAAGGACAAATATGTTCTCACAATCGCGTGATTGTAGCACAGTGAAAGTCACAGTTCACATATGTGAGCAGGCAAAGTACCGAGAACAGGAATATCTTGTCCATTATAAGCAGTCAGGTGCATGCTAGTTTTAGACAGGTGTGGGGAGCCTAATAGTTCATATGTTTTACGATTCAGCAATGTAACAGAGGCATTGATTACATGGGCCTTGTCACTACATTTTTGTGAGTGGGCAGAATTCTCATGTTTGTTCCGTTGCAAACATTTGGATTGTACGTGACCTTCTTTGCCACAAGTGTAATACTGTACTTGTCTGGATGGGCAGTCTTGGTGTTTGTGCCATGAATAGCACGGAGGGCGTGACGTAATTCTGTTCAGCTGTTTAGAGAGCAGTTTATATGGTGTGGCACATGCGTGCTGCCGCTGCCTGCTGGGCCGGTCGTCAGCAAGGAACGACTCAGTCCAACAAATTGGTGGCTGCTCAAATTTATCAGCTGCAATGCCACCTGAATCATACCGATCTAGAATTTGCACAATGTGTTGAAATGATGGATCTGACTGTTTCAAACTCTGTTCTCTAAGTCTGACATCAGTTACATTGTACATGATCGCATAACGCAACATTTATCGGAATATAAAGCGCATCTGAATTTGCATTTCCTCGTCATACCCTGCAAATCTGTTATCCACACGAGATAATTTTTTTCTGACCTGTTCTTGCAACAAAAGAATTGGTACCTAGCTGCCGCCAAATTTCCTTGTTGGTCATAATAGTTAGTTAACAACTCGGAGTGGCGTTAGGGCACAATTTCTGAATGAGGCGAAAGACTGCACTTCCTGCCGTTGGCAAAAAGTTATGTAGTTTCACAGTAGCCAATACATTGTGAGCAATGATGTGGGCTTCAAACTATTGCAACCAGTCGAGCCATTCCTCTTCTTTTTCATTAAACTGGCGAAAAGGCGGTATGGCACTAGGAGCTACAGCTGTTGCTTGTGGCGCTACGTTAGCAACTTGGTTCACCAGAAACTGCTGTACCTTGTTTAGTAGAGTGACAATCTGCTGCATCTGAAACTGAAACATCTGTGTTAGCTGTGTTGCATCTATCGTTTGCAGCTGAGGTGCCTGAGCAGGGTGTGGAAGAGGCGGGTTGCTCGTTTTGGAATAGGCAAATGCAATAAACAGACAGTACAAGCAAGAAAAATAAAGATACAAGCAAAGAACATTTCTACAACGCCCACCTGAAAACACTGAACAGAAAAAACACTATAAGAGACACTGTTAAAACACGTAAACACACTCCTGCAAAGAAAAGACAAGGTAGAATTAAGGTGCCAGCAACAAAAGCCCTCGAAAAAACAAAAGTTGTGGCATGCTCTGGGTTTCCTGTGGTATTCGTTCACCTTCTCGTCGCCAAATATGTGGTATCTAGGAATCCTGCATAATCGGTTCGCTAGACAAACATTCAAACAAATCGTATTAATGAGTTTTATTACAAAAAGAAAATTGCAGCTCTTAACTTTTGCAATTACACAGATGTGTCAGAAGCAAAGGGCGACATACAAAATAATCTATCTTCTTCAGCATAGACAATCCCCAGTCTGTGCTACATAGAGAGTACAAGTAAAGGGACTAGCATTGCCCCTGCTATTGAACTCGCTAATCTTGAAGTTGCTATTGAACTAGGCCGTCACCAGTCGGTCATGGCGCTTAAGTCATCTTCACATAGGGGCCACTGTTGTTGCATTGTCGTCCTGGAAAGGGGTCTGGTCAGCATGCGATTGGCTGACTTCTTCACACAGCCTTCTCTTCCCTGTCGTTCCCGACTGGCATACTGACACTTGATTTTACGCCGTAATATGCACCATAACCGTTACTACACTATGTTAGGAGCTGCAATTAAATGTCCCATATTCATCTGACTGTTTGCAAAAAAAATCCCTTTCTTCTTCCTGAAAAATATTTGATGAAATGTAGGACAATATGGGATAAATCTCACCGGCTGGCAACACTGATGCAAGGAGACGCTGGCTCGATAAATGGCTGCTCACATCCCTGGCCCTCCGAACGAAACGGATATAAGGAGACAGGTGCTTTGCGCGACCATCTGGGGTGCGCGACCATCTGGGGCTGGCCATTCTCCCACCGGCAAAGAGCCCTTCCCTGCCTCATCGTCCTCGAGCTGGCGCACACATCTATCCAACTCTGCTCTCAAGCCTCTATGAGATAGTGCCGTATGTATCACGACTAAAAAATTTGCTTTAACCACATGCTTCCCCACCCACCTCCCCCTTTGTGGTCGAGCAGACTGCATACGCGAATTTGCATCCATACTGGAAGCTTGTATACGTTTCCAGAGGTATGTGACATAATTTGTTTTACGAAAATTCATGTTCAATTACGGTTTGACAATTCTAATATTTTTTCCCTGTCGTTCCAACCGAATGATCGTCGATGAATGAACCGGTGTTCCAAATCCGGCAGGTGGGTCCCCCCTCATTTTAAGTTTCATTATTGTAGCGATCAGATATACACTTTGTCACTCTTAGGAGTTGTCAAGCGCATTTGTTTTACGTCTGCAACTAGTACTATTCCTGGATTGCACACGGAATGAATGCCTGTCTGTTGGTCAGAATTCTTGCGTTGTAGACTATTCTATAGCATTATTCACTGGATTTTATCTACGAGTCAACAACATAAATTTAGTCTGCCAATTAAAATGTCAGTCCATCCATTTATAGATAGACAAAAATCACAGAAGAATTCGCACCATGCACTCAGTCTTCTCGGCCACTCACGAAACCTCTACTACAAAGTAATTATATTCCGTAAGTGAGCAGTTGAAAGAGAATGCTAAATTGTAAGTCAACTCTGTGTTGCCAACCTTTAGCACTTTATTCCACTAGTTATCGAGAAACGTTGAAAACTTTGTCCACTTAGCCTGATGGTACGAGCTGCTTCAGGCTATTGGTCCAGCATCTTTTATTCCATAATGATCAGTTAAAGGACTTTAAATATAAAACAAATATATTAGGGCCTGTTTTTGTTGCTGTTTGGTTCATTCATCTGCTGTTTTTTGCTGGGTGGAGAGAATGTCTGTCTGTCGGTCAGATTTTTTGCACTGCAGAATAATTTTATAACCTTATTCACTGGATTTTATCTAAGAATCAACAAAACAAATTTAGTCCATCGTTCTATAACCAGATAAAAGTCGCAGAAGAGTATAAACTACTCACACTGTCTTCTCAGTCACTCACGAAGTCTTTACTATAATTTAGCAGAGGATTAATAATAACTGAGCAGTTGAAGGAAAATGCTAGATTACAAGTCGAAGTAATGTAATATTTCGTAACTCAGCAGTTGAAGAAAAATGATAGATTACAAGTCAACTCTGTGTTAGCACTGTTTAACATTTTCTTTCAAAAGTCATCGAAAAATGCCTTGGAAATTGGTGTCTATTTAGCCTGATGTTACAAACTGTTTCATGCTATTTGTCTAGCGTCATTTATTACATAATCATCATTTAACGGAATTTAAATACAAATACAGGGTGTCCATAGAGTCCGGGAAAACTTTCAGTTATTTATTGTACATTGTACAGATGTCATACATATTGTATTTCGAAGTGAAACTCTGAAAGTTTTTTTTTTAAACATTCGATATACGAACCATGAGTGACCTGGCAGATGTCAGTATGGTATTCGAATTCTTGCCATGCCCACTCACTGTGTAGTTGCTTCCCCTATTCTCTCCCAGAGCTCTGCTACATCACGTGGTAGGGGCGGTACGTATACCAGATCTTTAATGTGTCCCCACAGAAAAAAGTCACACGGAGTGAGATCTGGTGATCAGGGAGACCATTTCATGAAACAGCTGTCCCCTTCTGTAGCACGACCGATCCATCAGTGCGGGAACTCCGTGTTCACGTACCCACGAACTTCACGATGAAAATGGGGTGGAGCCCCATCCCGCTGAAACATGAGCGGAGAGTCCAATTGCGTTTGAGGTGTCAGCCATTGCTGCAACATGTCCAAATACGAATATCCAGTGACAGTGCTCTCAGCCAAGAAGAATGGTCCATACAGTTTTCTACGTGACAAGGCACAAAGAACATTTACCTTTGGGAATCACGCTTAAATTCAATGCATTTGTGTGGGTGGTTTGTACCCCAGATTCGACAGTTATGCCTGTTCACTTTCCCATTACTGTGAAAAATGGTTTCGTCACTAAAAATTAAGTGATCAACAATGTCATCCCCACCCTCATTCAATTGTTGTAACTGCAAACAAAACTCAAAACGCTTGTCTTTGTCGTCGTCATTGAGCTTCTGCACTAGTTCCAGTTTGAATGATTTCATAGACAACTTCTGTCGCAGGACTTTCCACACTGTCATTGGAGCCATTTCGTGTTCGTGGGATGCACGATGCACCTATTTCTTCGGGCTCCTTATGAATGTCTCTCGTAAGTGCTCCACATTTACTTCACTCACACTGCGATGGCCGCTTCTCTTTGCTGGGCACAAGCAACTTGTCGCAACGAATTTGTTGTGCCAATGGTAAAAGCCCTTCCTTGTTGGTGGCTTTTTGCCGTACTTGGTTCTAAATATCCGTTGAACAGCTGTTGCACACTTGTTTTTGCCGAACTTCAACACACAGAAAGCTCGCTCAGCACCTGAACTCGCTATGTTTGTGACTAGCGCTGACTATCGGCAAATTACCAAACTACGCTGTGGCGGTGTACATGAAAAAAAACTTTCAGGGTTTCATTCCTTAGAACCTACTTTCACGAAGTTCAGTCAAAGCAGTAAAGTCCCCCTGCCAGAAAAAGTAAAGTCAAACACTGTGTTCCCATTTCACGATGTTGCTGTGGGAAACTAAGATCAAATTCTATGATATTTCTGTTTTGGTCGTCATATGGGTATTGATGTATTTTATTTGAGTCAGACATATCCCAGAATCTCGAAACAGTTGGTGAGGAATAATGCAAATCTCATTACAGCTATCAAACAAGACAATCTGAATCTAAAAAAATATTTACCAGGTGCATTTAGGAACTGACATCTCATTCAGTGATTTTGTAAGATATGTGCAGATTGCTAGAATCACACAGAGTATGGGGTTTCTTGCTATTGATAAATCAAAAAACTGGTCGGTATAGACAGAACTTCCTGGAGTTTCCATATATACAGCTATAAAAAAAAGTTATGAGTATTGCTGCATCAGCTGCTGCAGCAATACCATTCAGCTGAATAAGGCTGTCTCAATAATTTGAGAGCTTAGAGAGAGATGTATAATCGAATGAGTATGGAGCCAGTAGTTTGAGAACTACACAAACAAGCAAGCAAAACATACTGTCATAGACATGTTATGATTAAAGGCTTAGATTACTTATGGCAGGCTGATCTCGTAGATATGAGGCAATATTCACATGAGAATAATGAATTCAAAGGTTCATTAATGGTTATTGATACATACTCCTAATCTGCATGGGCATTACCTGTTAAAACAAAAACAGAGAGAAATGTCACTGATATGTTTGAGCATTTGTTGCAGACAGGGACGAATTAATACTTGGACAATCTCCAAATCGATCATGATGGAGAGTTTTACAATAGGTATTTGAAGACCGCGATGCAGTGATATGGAATACATCACTACTCAACATGCACCTACCCAGGTGCAAGTATCATGGAACGTCTGAACAGAACAATAAAAGGTGAAACATGCGTTTTAATCTTCATAGCTCGTACAAATGGACGGATATATTCCCAGAAATAATTGCACAGTATAATCGAACCGAACATGGCACAATAAAAATGAGACCAATCGATGTTCGTCATAATGGACTCATGGAAATGGCGTACACTGTGGTTCAGGTCTAAAGAAATCGATTTTCGGTTTTCATCATATTTCGATAGATTAAGGTTTTATTTAAGTACTCTGAAAAGGATTTTGCTGAGAAATTTTTTTTTCGAGCATTTAAAGAGCATTTTCCTACCACGTGTGTTTATGTGCCATGCCCACTTTTCTGTCACCCACTGTTCTGCATATATTTTAGATCTTTATATCCCCTACACGTTTTGTATTTTTTTTTACTCCCAAGTGTGTTGACTATCCTTGGAATGCAACGGTCGGTATTCTTTTGTTTCTGCTGTTTGTAAATAACACACTTTCAAGCATGCAGTTAGTTTTGTTCAAGTGTAATTGCGAGTAGTTGTCATACTTACGTTTGCAGTGCTTGTTTACGTCTGTTTTGTTGTGTTTATTGAAGAGGACGAAACGTAAAGGCATTTTCAAGAGACAACAGTTTAGAGGAAATAAGTTTAGAAAGCTTTCTGTATTAGAGGTTATGTCGCCTGGCAACGATGTTTCTAATTGTAATTCTTCAACAAGTGCATCATCAAAGATCTCACCATTTCAAGAGAGTTACAACGAATTTACTGTAAGTGACAATGGGTGCAGTAACATTATTATAAATCTGAGAATATTATAAGATGTAATTTCTAAATTTGTACAATGTAGACAATGTGGTGAGCCACAGAGTGCGAAAATTTGTGAGAGTGCCTGTGGGAGAAAAGGCCTAGCAACTGCTTTGGATTTAATTTGCACTAAATCTCAGCTGTGATTTCATTTATGAGTTCTTCAAAACCAGATGCAAGTGGCCTCTATGAAATCAATACTAGATTAGTTTATGCCTTATGATCCATTGGCAATGGCATGGCTGCAAGGAGAACATTTTGTTCAGTGATGAACTTACATCAACCACCAAATAAATTTGAAAAATTGACTGCAATCTTAGAGAAAGCTGTATGTGAGGTCAGTGAGGAAAGCATGAAACTGGCTGCGATGAATGTTTGGATATTGCAGTTGCACTTGATGGAAGTTGGCAGAAAAGAGGGCATACTTCTCTGAATGGAGTAGTGACTGCCACGAGTGTAAACACTGGTAAAGTGTTAGATGTGGAGATAATGTCTAAATATTGCAAATGTTGTAAAGTCAATGAACATAAAGAACACAACTGTGTGGCTAATTTTAGAGGAACAAGTGGTGGCATGGAAGTTCATGGAGTACAACTAATATTTCATCGCTCCTTAGAAACAAGAGGCATACGGTACACCAAATCTTTGGGTGATGGTGACAGTAAGGCGTACAACAATATGGTGAACTCTAAGCCACATGGAGATGCCATTATTATCAAAATAGAATGTGTAGGCCATGTTCAAAAACGTTTGGGAACAAGGCTGAGAAAACTTACTCTTGATATGAGAGAAAAAAATTATAAGATGGAAAATTGTTGACCAGACAGGGTCGGTTAACTAAAACTGAAATAGAAAACTTGCAGGTATCAATTAGGAGAAATAAAGAAAATCTGGAGGCAATGAAGAGAGGTTTTCGGGCCATATTCTTCCATAAGTCCTCTACTGATGATAAGCCATGTCATGAATTGTGTCCATCAGAAGAAAATTCGTGGTACAAATACAATAGGGTTCAGGCAACTGGAGAATCTTATTCTCACCACCATTCTCTTCCTGCTGCTGTTATTACAGCAATTAAACCTATTTTCAGAGACTTGGCTTATCCTGACCTTATATGGAAATTTCTGCATAGGCAGGCACAGAACCCAAATGAATGTTTGAACAGCATAATTTGAAACTGTCTTTCTAAAACTGTATTTGTAGGCATGCATACAATGAAATTAGGAGTTCATGATGCTATTATTACATTCGATTGTGGTAATATTGGAAAGTGTTGGGTACTGAAAAAGCTGGGAATTAATCCTGGTGAAAATATGATAACTGGGCTGCAACATTGCGATAAAATGAGGATAGCCGATGCAGGCAGGTCTGCATCTAATATGACCAAGAAAGCAAGACAAACATCCAGGAAGCTGAAAAAGAAGCTGGAAGACCTGCTAGAGGCCAAAGAAGGGCCATCATATGCAGCAGGACAGTTTTAATTAACTGTAAGTAACAAATTTCAAATGTTCTTTCTTTAAAGTCAATTTCCCACAAACTAAAATTTTCAGTACATATGCCACATTATATCAGAAACCATCATAGATAAATGAATGAAATTTTCGGAGACTCTGCATAACATAAAAAGCCATCTCTGGTACTCCATTCGTTAATATTCCCCCATTAGGAAGTTCACAAAAAATATTTTCTGCAGAAAAAACTTAATATTTTTTGTTAATAAATTTAAAAAGTATTTCTTAAAAACTATAAAATGGATAAAGTAGATTTTAGTACAGTTGACTCTATTAGCATCATGTAACATACAGTAAAAATATTAAGGTCCCGCAACAAATAGTTTTTCCAGAAATTGATCAAATACTTGCCTAAATTAACATGGGTTAGATAGGCTGGGTGTGGTCTCCTTAAAATGCTGGGTCCACGTAAACAGAAATTTCATGTGGGTCATATGGTACATATCTCAAAACACATGACAGCATTTGAGAAGCCATACCTCCAAAACAGGTCAAGTGAGACATTCACAGTTTCCAAAGTGCAGAGAACAACTCCC
Organism: Schistocerca piceifrons; assembly: GCF_021461385.2. Lineage (NCBI taxonomy): Eukaryota > Metazoa > Arthropoda > Insecta > Orthoptera > Acrididae > Schistocerca > Schistocerca piceifrons. The sequence continues at coordinate 192,205,616 of NC_060149.1, forward strand.
AGAAGTTACATCTTAAAGGATAGCAGTGACACTGAAATTTCAGGAAGCTTTTACACCAAGGAAATGCAGAAGAGCTCAGAACTACATGTTTCTCATAGAGCCTGTCATAAGACATCGAGGGAATGGAGCACTAGTTAAATGGCTTGGTTTTCCTGAAACACTAAACAGCTAGATTGACACTGATGATTTGCTATATAATAGGGTCCACAGAGCACATGCAGTACAGTAGCATAACACGCATGAAGGGAGACACTATCGGAGGCTGTGGTACTCTCGACAAACTTTCCATCAAATTGCACATTCTGGGGTATAATTATTATGGAGCTGGTACGAAGCTTCAAAAACGTTTAGCTCATTGTGATTAGAGGATTAACCTGCTTGAAGAGGCATGTTTGGAAAACGATGGTGCATATACAAAACATAAAGATCTCCCAGGATGTCATGCTGTAGATCGAATTTTAGCTGATACAACTAAGGCAATACGTGTGATAAAGGATACTGGTATAGGACAGAGCATTGCAGCATCTGTAATTGGCAAACCCATACAAGCAAAATTAAGTTGGGTTTGGGTGTAAATTTCAATCAAATTATGAGCATTGCACATCGTGCACTGAAGAAGAAGAAGAAGACAATAATAAAGAAGAAGAAAACAAGACAGGGATGTTTAAAAAATTGTATCATGACAATGATGTACACGGCTAAAAGTGCCCTGAAATATACAGGACCGATTAAAGCAGGGTAAACAGGGCATAAGGTTGTTGAGACCCATACCAACATTGTTTACCTCCCAGTAAAGGTTCAGGCTTTGGACTATCTGGAGATATGTATTGTGGACCAGGATAATCAACTTGTCGATTTTTGCGGCGAGGAAATCATTGTTCAGCTACATCTAAAGCAGAAGCAGCAGTGACCTTGAATGTACAGAGCCCCAGCAGAGGCGGTGGCCTTCAACTAGCCAGGACCTGTTGGAGGCAGGAGCAACGACCTTCAACTTGCCGGATTGAAAGTGTCGGTGGCGAGCTTCAATCAGTCAGGGATTACAGCAGCCCCATATTGACAATAAAGACATGATAGGTGCAAGGTATCAAAACAAAGGGCAAAATGGGCAGTGTGGCATTTCACAACAAAACATCAAAGTGATAACAAGTACAAACTACGAGTTTCTTAAATCAGTACGTATGAAGACACGCAATGACGTCATTTGTATAACTAGCCTGGTGGAATATGGTAAGTGTATTATATGCCAGGAGTATTTCTCGCTTAAGCCTTATGCATCAACCACATTCAACAAGAACGATGAAATTAGGATTGTTGTACAACACCATGATGCTTTAAGCCTCCCATGCTAGAGTTTCATATGTCCTAATGGATCATTTACGAAAAGGGATGGTACTGCTACAGTGTCATCGAACCTTACACATATGGCTTTGGCATTCCTGTTTCCTGAGATACAATATGAACTTAACGAGGTCGAGATTCACAATACACGCAATGCAGACGTAACTTCAACTCTTAAAACGTATGTCTCTGCTTCTTCCTCGGATTTAGAAAATGTTGGATGGTTCATAAGAAGCGAGTGGATATAACAGTGGAAGAGTACAAGAGATTTACTGCATGTATACCTTTAAAATTGCTTATGGCGTACTTTGAGGACATGCAGCGAATTGTTCTGAATGCTACATAGGAACTTATTCTGGTACAATGTCCAATGGATAACAATTCATACATGCAAGAAGCTCAAGAAGAGATCGAGATCACCATCAACAAAATAATTTGGAAAATGCCACACATCTTAGTATCAGATGACCAGCGTTTGAAGCTTTTAAAAGTTTTGAATGCTTGTGTATTTCTACTGTTCATGGGAGGTTTTTGAGCACCCAGTGCTACCAACAGCAAGCAGATAAATGTGGTCCATTAGAACCTCCGCTCAACTGGAACGCCGAAGTTCATAAAACTTGCGTTTCAGACCAATAGGAGAGGGAATATAGAAAATGATTCCACTGAACTTGACGATTGCAAGTTGACTTATTACAGAGCCTACCTGAACTCCGAATTCTAACTGTATGAGAATTTATATCTGCATTAATGAAAATGTTTACAGTCTAGCATATGACATGTATGCGAGATTCTGCACTTCATGCCATGAAGAGGGCAAATGTCTGCTCAGTCAATGGAAATTCAATATTTGTAATACACTGTGTGAAGAAAACTATTCCTGGAGATTTACTATGACCATGAATTTGTAATCAGAAAATGTTTAAAGAAAAACTGCATGAAGAAAATTAATATTGTGTAAACCTCATGAACCCGTTTTACTTCTGGAAACTCCAAAAGTACACCTCTATATGAGAAGTTTCCGAATCTTGTTAAAATCCTGATAATAAAAACCTTTGATGGTGGAAAACAGTAAAACACGCTGAAACTAATATGATAAATAATGACACAGTGTACTGTAATTTTGCCTATTAGTAACAGTTAAACCCAGATAAATTTGCACCTAAACATGAATGAATGAGAATATGACATTGAGTGGCATGTAAACAAAGATCGCTTACTTTGACAACTGTTAGATTCAAAGTTCCCTCCAATACGCTAACTTGAACCAGTAGTGAATAAGATACTTCTTTGTAATTGGTCGGTGTAAATAACTTCAGTGGCAGATGGCTCAACTTGCACATTTGGTCACATTTCACAGTGCAACACATAAATTCTCCTGTCTGAATTACTGTACATACACATCGAAGCACGCCCTTCCAAAGGACACATACAACGCATGCAACGACTATTACAAATACAATAGAAATCAAAAACAAATAAATGATGGCAATAGCTGATGTTAGGGGTGGGGTCAACAATCAATGAAGGTGAACAGTCTTTGCAATACACTACTTTTATTTACAAAGAGAAACGTTAAGAGATAGTATATTACAAAGCATAAAACAATTAAATTGGTTGCAATTGTGTTGATCGAAGAGAGGAATGTTTTTGATTCTTATCTGTTGTGGGTCGGCGTGATGTGGCGATGGCGGTAGAAGCAGTTTGAAGTTCCTGATATGAATCGTATAAGTTCATCCAGTCGTGTCCTTGGCATTAAAATATCCTCTTTCCTTACATCCTGTTTCGGCTGGCGGTGGTAGTAAGTGGCGTAGCATCCACTTGTTGTAGGCCAGAACAAAGTAACTGCTTATGCAGCACCTGAAGGTAGTATTAGTTTAACTGCAACTTTCACACACAATAGTTTGGCACAGTTCACAAATTAACATTCCGCTTGCTATACTTCGCCAATTGCGAAGCTAGACAGTCCATCTACTGTTAATATTCACAGTTCCCGCGAAAACATTCACTTACGTAGCAACACAGTTCACAGTTTCCACATTGGTAGTTAGTGTTTTAGCACACATCATGTATCGTAGTCAATAAAATGGGCAATATTAAATTCACAGTTTATGTAATGTAGCTCAATTCTAAATCGACGACAATACTGTCTGTTCACGAGTGCATTGTCACTGCCACAGGCATCGTTATGCAAAGACCAAAAGCGTTTGCGTAATGCAAAGCCCTTTAAGAATATCCATCATAAAGTCGAATTACAAACGGGTCTAACATAAAAACGTCCGGTATTAATATCGCGTTAAAAACACACCATTTCTACACACAGTATTCAGTATTTTCCTCCATACCGCCATGCTTCCTCACCATCTACCACTGTCTGTCTCACTGTTCGACCCAACAACTATCGATACCTCTCTCGCTCCTCAGTTCTTACCACACTTCTGCCTATTGCATTCTGTTTCACACAATACGTTTAATAACACTATTTGAAAGATCACCAGAACCAAATCCAAGTCTTTTCATAAGGAACTCGTACAGAAAATAGCATAGCAAACATATTCACACACTTCATGTCCTACACTATATAACCAAATGAAAAATATTCTACATCATCGGAAATATATCTAAGGAGTACAAAGCAGTAAAACAAAGGGGAAAAAATATACATCTCGTTATTGGCCATGGCATCACAACTGCTCAAAACGGAACAAGATAATTAAATCTGAACCTATAGGTGTATGAATTGAAGTTTAATCTTTGGCAAATTTCCCAGAACACACTGCAGCTTATGCTCTAGCTCTACGTGACTGTGTGATTAATTACTGCTCGCTCACTAGTGTTGTGCAACAAGCTGAATCAATGAACAGGTGCTGCGCCATACCCGTAGTATTCCACAGTGGTGTTAACATCATTGCGGATGCTCAGGGTCTCTGTGATTATGTGAGTAGACAGTTCATACACAGAAGATGCAGGTATAAAAGAGAC